>NC_067401.1:141355694-141689861 GCF_016432865.1 Antechinus flavipes | reverse complement strand
AACATGAGTACTTCATCTTCAGTCCTCTGGAATGGCAGTCCAAGACAAACCCTTGCTAAGCTCCCCACTAGGTGCAAGGCGCTAGGGATACAAATGTGAAAAGTGAAACAGCTTCTGCCCTCAAGCTGTTTGTGGTCTATTTTGTCTATTTGGGTAGAGAAGATGGGCAACCTACAAAGAGATAATGGTAATTAGTCCTATAGAATGTAAGTAGGACCAAGGAGAGATTCAAACAATGTGCTCTAGGAAAATTTGAGGGGGAGCTTAAATATTTTCAGACACTTATTTGCTGTGACCCTGGACAAATCGTGTCTCTCTCTGCCTCAGTTTCCTCATCTGTAACATGGGAATAATAACACCTATATCTCAGGATTGTTTTGAGGATCAAATTATATGTCATTATATATATATATATATATATATATATACATATATATATATATATATACATATATATATACACACACATACATACATATATATATACACACACATACATATATAAAATATAAATATTTTAAAGCTCTTAGTACAGTGCCTGGCACATAGTGGGGATTCTATAAAAGCTTATTCCCTTCCCCTCACTGGGGATGCTAGGGGGGGAAGTGGGCAAATCAGGATAGGCTTCCTTGAGCTGATTCTTAAAGCAAGAAAGATTTCCACTGGTAGAGACGAGAAGGGAAGGTGTTCATGTAGGGCAGTCTGTAAATTAATGGAGATAATTGAGATGAGAATGAAGAGTGGGAATAGTTAGTAGCTCAGTTTGGTTGGAACATGGTATGTAAAGTATATAAGGGGGAATAAGATGAAGTGAACCTAGAAAAACAATTTGAGGGCCTTAAATTCTAGGATCAGGAGTTTGTACTTTATCCTAGAGGCAAGAGGGAGCCCTTGAATGTTCTTAGTAAGAAGTGATATGGCTTTGGAAAGCTTCTGTACTTTGACCCCCTTTGAGTGAAAGATTCAAAGACAAGGAGCCGAGTTAGAAGGTGTTCCCATTAACCCAAGGGTGAGGTAGTTAGACCAACAAACTCTAAAAAGATAGGAGGCCAGCAATCCAAACAAAAGTATCCCTGGAGGCCTAATATTGACCTGGTTTTAAAATGTAAATCATCTGTGTTTTATTGTCCTTTTGTTAAATATTGTCCAGTTATATTAGACCTTGAATCAGGGTGGTGGCTTTTGTGGGAGAGAGACAAAAAGAGTAGAAAGCTTCGTGGACTGATTGACATGGGAATGAGGGCAAGAGAATGATATGATGAAAAGCTTCTATAATCTCAAGATCTGGTTTCAAATTCTACCTCTGATGTTTATGACTTGTGTAACAATGGGCAGGTCATTTAATTTTCCTAACCTTCAGTTTACTCATCTATAGGGAAAAAAAATGAGGACCTTGGACTAGAATCCCCTGAGGGTCCTCCCAACTCTAAATTTATGGTCTTATCCTGAAAATCAGGGATGATTGGAGCCTGGGTGACTGGAGGGATGGTAGCTCCATGGCAGCAATAAAGTGCCAGATGTAGGGAAGAAGACACTGTACCTTCTGTGAAGTTAGAAATATGAGTACACATTTATGTGCAGTTATTGTCTGTAGTTAAGTGAGGAGTTGTTAACTTTTTGTGCATTTGTGTTTGCATGCAGTACACACACACACACACACACACACACACACACACATATACAATTTTCTGTGTGTGTATATGTATATATACAGATTCTAGCACAGGACCGTATGGTATATCCTCCTCAGAGAAGGTGCTGTGCTGTATGAGCAAAGCAAGACTGAATTATTTCAGAAGAAACTTGAGATGCGCCAAGTTAGAGAAGCTCACAAGGACTATTTGTGTCTAGCCTGTGGCAGAGCATTCCAAGCTCTTATTGGTCCGATCAGCCACAGTCAGACCCACTAACTTAATTCTAACACAGTGATGAAATTTTGGTCCTCGGACAACCAACCCACATATATGTGTGTACATACACATACACATATACATGCGTATATACTATGTATATTTATCAGTATACCCATGCACACACATCCATAGATTGATGATAGATCTTCATGGGGTCCCAGTTGAGACAGGCTGTAGCGGAGTGGAAACAGCCCTGGATTTGGGTTTAGAAAACCTGAACTCAGATGCAAGTTCTTCCCTTTCCTACCTGTGTAATAGGGATCCATCTCCAGTGGCTTTGATCTATATCTGGCCATTGGATCCATTTGTAAATCATGACATCACCTTCTGATGTAAGTGAACTTCTTTTAAAATGAAGGACAAATAATAATGAATCACTCTGTTTTTAGATCTAATGTAATTGAAAAATTTAATAAAGTAAATAAAAATTTAAAAAGCACAGTAAAATACATCATTATATATATACACACAAACTATATATACATACATATATTTAATATTATTTCAGTATAATCGGTTTCCTTTATACCCCTGTCTGAGGCAGCTGCAGAATTACAATGGATAGAACACTGGACCTGGAGTTTGGTGTTCTGCACTCACTAGCTGTGTGATGCTGCAGGCAAGTCATTTAATCTTAGTTTCCTTGTCTGTAGAATGGGGACAATAATAATACCTACCTCAGGATTATGGCGAAGATAGGAGATAATATCTGTAAAGTGCTTTGCAAACCTTGAAGTGCTCTATAATTAGTGCTACTTGTATTTAATTTTATGCATTTAAAAACTTGATTTTGAGGATGGGACCATAAGGCCTACTAGCTTGCCAAGAAGAGTCTTGGTATACAAAAAAAGGTGAAGAATCTCTGGGGAAAGGGCTAGGGTTCAAGTGGAATGACTAAATTAGATCTGTGTTTCTCCATCATTCACTCTGTCTTTGAGGAGCAGACTTTCCCTTTCTTGAGATTTTTTTTCCCCTTCTCTCCTACATCCTAACCCAATTGTCTGAATTAACTTTTCTGTTACTTTTCTGTAACCTTCCTGGACCTTACTTTTCTAAGTATATTATCTTAGAAATAGCTTCTAGGGAATGGGGCTGCTTTGCGGGGCATTGAGTCATTGGGGAACTGTGAGCAAAACATAAATTATTAGGTGATATGCTGTGGACCCTTGATGCTAGAACTACTTTTTTTTTTAATTCCCCCTTTGTTCCTAAATGGTCTCTTCCTTTTTTTCCCCCAATTATATTTTATTTTTCTAAATACATGCAAAGATAGTTTTCAACATTCACCTTTGCAAAACTTTTTTTCCTCTCTCCTTCCCTCCCCGCCTCCCCTGCAATGTAAGATATAGGTTAAACATGTGAAATTCTTCTAAACATGTTTCCATATTCATCATGCTACACAAGAGAAAAAAAAAACAGATCAAAAGGGAAAAAAACCATGAGAAAGGAAAAAAAAAACAAGCAAACAAAAAACAACCAAAAAACAGGGGAAAGGGTGAAAATACTGTGCTCTGATACACATTCAGTCTCCAAGGTTCTCTCTCTGTTTGCTGATGGCACCGTCTATTCTAAGTCTATTGGAATCGCCTTGAATCAATTTATTGTTGAAAAGAGCCAAATTCATCATAATTGATCATTACATAATCTTGTTGTCAGTATGTACAATGTTCTCTTAGTTCTGCTCACTTCACTTAACACCGGTTCATATAAGTCTTTCCAGGCTTTTCTGAAATCATCTTGCTGGTCGTTTTTTACAGAATAATAGTATTCCATAACTTATTCAGTCATTCCTCAACTGATGGGCATCCACCCAGTTTCCAGTTTCTTGCCTCCATAAAAAGGACTGCTATAAACATTTTTGCACAAGTGGGTCCTTTTCTCTTTTTTATGAATTCTGGAATATAGACTCAGTAGAGACACTGCTGGATCAGAGGATATACCCAGTTTTGGAGCCTTTTGAGCACGGCACTCATACTTTTTACTCTGCTTATTAGAGTACAGGGATGAATTGAGTGGAGGAAGAGAAGGTTTGGGGCACAGCTCAGGACATGAGGAGATGAGTGAGGCACAAATTTAACTTGTTTCCTTGGTGCTTTGGGAAAAGAAGAAAATGCATTTAAGTGCTTTTAATAGAATTTTACTGTATTGGTCTCAAAACTGTGAATAACTAGAACCACACAAAGCAGGCCTAGAGACAGTTTTTAGGGATCAAAGTAGCAGTTTAATTAATTTCAGAGTGAGGAATGTGGTTTGTTAACCAGAAGTTCTCCTAGGAAAGCGACATTACCTATTGCAGGAAAGGTAGAGATTTTATACACAAATCCCAAGTGGGAAAGGAGAGGGAAGGTAGATTACAAATAATTATTTTCAGGGCCTGAGTGGTTTCCCACAACAAGCCCACAAGTGTAGGAAAATATAGGTGTTCTCCAGTCCTGTAGAAACACTCTGTAAGTGATTGTTTCAAATTCCGGGAGTTATTACTTGGTGGGGGATAAAACCACAGTTCTGTGATAGGAACAGGTTCTACAATCCTTGATTCACTTCACTTAACATACGCAGGAGAGCCTTGTTAAGAACTGATTGATCATGTCAAACTGCATTGTGAGAGGATTCCTAAGTCAGAATCTGCTGGGGAAATGATAGCTCTGAAAAAAATCTAGATTAGCATATTCATTACATGTATTGATTAACATAAAAATAATAATTTTCTTCCACAAATGTCTATGTTCCGGGGCTGACTATTATCTCATTTGATTTTCACAACAATCTTATTGATAGGGGTATTATTATTCCTATTTATAACTGAGGAAACTGAGGCAAACAGAGGTTAAGTGATTTGCTCAACATCACACAGCTAGGAAGTGTCTGAGGCTGATTTTGAACTCAAGTCTTTTCTGACTGTAAATCCAACAATCTGTGCACTGCACCCCCTAGCTAGCTGCCTGGGGATGGTGAAGGGAAGAGGTTACACTAGACCCTAAGCCCTGGTACCCTAACTTATCGGGAGGATCTGATAAACATTAAAGGTCTCTTGGCTAAGAGATTCCTGGGGTGTGTGCCTAGATGTAGAGAATTGAACCTACCTTATTTGTCCTTTAGAAGAAGTGGGATAAATTGATAAATGGTCAAAGGATATGAACAAATATTTTCAGATGAAGAAATTGAAACCATTTCTAGTCATATGAAAAGGTGCTCTAAATCACTATTGATCAGAGAAATGAAAATTAAGATAACTCTGAGGTACCACTACACACCTCTTAGATTGGCTAAGATGACAGGAAAAGATAATGATGAACATTGGAGGGGATGTGGGGAAACTGGGACATTGATACATTGTTGGTAGAGTTGTGAATGGATCCAACCATTCTGGAGAACAATTTGGAACTATGCCTGAAGAGCTATCAAAATGTGCATGCGCTTTGACCCAGCAGTGTTACTACTGGGCTTATATCCCAAAGAGATATTAAAGAAAGAAAAGGTACCCACTTGTGCAAAAATGTTTGTGGCAATCCTCTTTGTAGTGGCAAGAAACTGGAAACTGAGTGGATGCCCATCAGTTGGAGAATGGCTGAATAAATTATGGTATATGAATGTTATAGGATATTATTCCATAAGAAATGACCAGTAAGATGAATACAGAAAGGCCTGCGGACACTTATATGAACTGATGTGAAATGAGTAGAACCAGGAGATCATTGTACATGACAACATTAATATATATATATTATACATTATACATATATAATATACATCCCCTCCTTCCCTCAAACCCCTCCCTTAGATGGCAGGTAGTCCCATAGATGTTAAATATGGACAACATCAATATTATATGATGATCAATTCTGATGAACATGACTCTTTCCAATAATGAGATGATTCAGACTAGTTCCAATGATCTTGTGATGAAGAAGAGTCATCTATACCCAGAGAGAGGACTATCACAACAAAACATTCTCAATCTTTTTGTTGTTGTTCGCTTGCATTTTATTTCCTTACTTATTTACTTTCTTTTTTTTGATCTGATTTCTCTTGTGCAGCAAGAGAATAGTTTAAATATGTTTATATAAAATGGATTTAACACATATTTTAACATGTTTAACATATATTGAATTGCTTGCCAGCTGACCTCAGTGTATTGTCCCTAAAGCTTGATGGCTATCTCGGACCTTCAAAGAAAGGAAATTCTCTTTGGGGTTTGTGGATGATGATCTCAGGAAACTGTGGACAAGGGATTGACCAGACCTGAAGCTCTGTGTTCTGCCCAGGGGCAACCATTGTTGTCCCAGGAAGTATAAAAATACCAACTGACTTATTAGCCCCTGAAAGCTGCACTCTGCCTCTTTGTCTGTCACCACCAGCAACACTTCCGCTCCCTGGGCCCTGACAGGAAATGTGCTGGAGACCCAGCCTCCTTCACCTCTGGGCAACTTCTGTTTTTGGGCTCTCCTGTGTACCATCCCTGCTCTGTGTTCCCTTGGGCTCCACCCCCTCGCCAGATCCACCTCCGGACTCAGTTTTTTGGCCAGCCCTGAGGGGGCTAGGATGGTGGACATGATTGCCAAGCTGAGCTGGAGACGGAGCCGGGCCTCTCAGAGGCAGGTGGGATGCCCGGCTGAGGAGCTTGATACCAGGGACTCTTTGGAGGTTGGTATTGGGATGTGGCAAGAGAAAAACCATCTTGGGAGGAGCAGAAATGTGAGATTTTGGGGGGGAGTGGGTAGGTGGAAGTTAGAGGAAGAGTTATAGAACATTTAAAGTAAGGGGGGACCTTAAAAATCACCTGATTTGTTATCAGAATGTTGCATATTAGAGAACTGGGGGAAGAGTTGATTTGATCTATGTTTGCGGACTTTGCATGGGTCGAATGAGAATCAGACTTGACAATTGTCATAAGACTTGGATGATGGTGAAGGGGAATCTACGAGCCTTTCTCCATAGTGAGGAGGGGTAGAGAGCAGGGGCTGCTCTAGAGAGACTACAGTGCTATCAGTTGAGAAGGAGGAAGGACTGGTCAGAAGAGCTTGACTCTTGTCAGGAAGTGCTGTGAGGGAGCTGGGTGGGATGTGGTAAGAACCTGGTTAGCTTTAGGTAGCAAGACTGACAAAGATGGGTGGGACCAATTCTACTTGGACTCTGCGGTACTGGAGCCCCAGACTGAGGAACAGTCCCAGCTGATCCCTTCTGAGCTTCTAGAAGTATTGGTTATTCTCAAGTCCCTTTCTTATACAATGTCCCTGATCCTGGAGCACAGAAAGAAAACTGTTTATGTATATGTGTGTGTGTGAACTCATGTTTGTGTGTGTGCATGCATGTGCCTGTATCTATGTGATATAACTGAGATCCAGAGGGCACAACATTGTGAGAAACAGGGTCTGTAAATCCCCAGCTTTTGACCTTATGCCCACTATTCGGTCTCCATCTGTATCTCCTGCCTGGCTTCTGGGGCCCAGAGCTTATTCACACAAGCTCAGCCATTGGCACATTTTGCAGAGGTTGGTGCCGATAGCGAGCTTCCCCTTGAGGGATTGAGACATAACAAAGTGAGTGTCCAGGGGGGTAGGGAGAACAGGACAGAAAGCTGTCTCTGAACTTTCAGAGAGAAGCTTTTTACCGTAGAACCTGGCTTATGGCCTAAACTCCATAGGGTAACTGAGCCAGAAGTCCTACTCATAACAATGACAGTGACAATAATTGGCATTTAAGTAGAGATATAAGATATTCATACATACATATATAGATATATCACTTCATCTGAATCTCACAATAATCCTATGAGGCAGGTAAATACCCATTTTTATTAGATGGGAAGAGACTCAGAAACAGAGTCTCATAGCTAGAAGTGTAAACAACAGAAGTGACATTTGAACCTGGGGCCTCCATTTCTCCAAGTAAAAAACTTACTAGTCTAGACTCCCTCAAACCAGAAGCTCCCCTTGGCATCCCTGACAAGTAGTGACCCATGTTTTTCTGAGATGGGCAACTCATTCCCTCCCAAAGCAGTCCCTCTTTGGTTTATTTTTCTTTCTTTTCCTTCCTTCCTTCCTTCCTTCCTTCCTTCTTTCCTTCCTAACTTCCTTCCTTCCTTCCTTCCTTCCTTCCTTCCTTCCTTCCTTCCTTCCTTCCTTCCTTCCTTCCTTCCTTCCTTCCTTCCTTCCTTCTTTTTTTCCTTCCTTCCTTCCTTTTTTTTTCTTTCCTTCCTTACTAGATTAAGCTACTCAGCCAATAAGTGAGAATCCTAACTAGATTCCTAAGAAGGAAATCGCAAGCTACATTAGTATCCTTGCCAAAAAAATCCCATGGACAGTGTTGGCGTGCTAAGGTCTATGTAGTCATGGAGAACTGGACATGACTGAATGACTAAACAGTAACAAGTATCTTAGGAGAGCAAGAAAATGAAACTTAATATATAATCATGTTCAGAACCTTCCTTCCAACATATTGTTGGTATCTCCTCTTATAGCTCCATGGAGACTGTAACCCATACATATGACATATGCAGGATACAATATGATACAAATGTAGATCTTTCTAACTCCAGAGCTAGACTTCTCAGTAGGCTCATATGTAAAGCGAGAGATGCTCTCACTAAAACAAGGAGCAGAACCACAAAAATGAAAATGTCCCCTTCTAGAGTCACTTCTTCAGTTTTTAATAGTATTTTGTTTTTCCAAATACATGCAAAGATAGTTTTCAACATTCACCCTTGCAAAACCTTATGTTCCAAAATTTTCTCCCTTTCTTCCCTTCGCTTTCCCCTAGACAGTAGGTAATGTGATATAGATTAAATGTGTGCAGTTCTTCTAAACATATTTTCATATTTGTTACGCTGTGCAAGAAAAATCAGATCAAAGGAGGAAGAAAAAAAAACCATGAGAAACAAACAAAAACCTAGCAAACAAACAACAATAAAAAAGATGAAAAAAATTATGCTTTGATTTACATTCTGTCCCCATAGTCCATTCTCGGGATGTGGATGGCTCCTTCCATCCCAAGTCTATTGGAATTGTTTTGAATCACCACATTGTTAAAAAGAGCCAAGTCTATCACAGTTGGTCCTCACATAATCTTGTTGTTTCTGTGTAAATGTTCATTCACTTGGTTCTGCTCACTTGACACATCAGTTCATGTAAGTCTTTCCAGGCTTTTCTGAAATCAGTCTGTAAAGTGACTTCTTTCATCATATCCTTTCCCCTTGCTTTAGAGGGAGGGAAAGAACAAGCATTTATTAAGAGCCTACTGTATGCCAGGCACTCATAGTGCTCTATACAAATTTTATCTCATATGATCCTTACAACAATCCTGGGAGATAGATGACATTATTATTTTCATTTTACAGTTGAGGAAACATGCTGAGGTTAAGTGACTGATACAGGATCATACAGCTAATTAATCATATGAGGTGTAATTTGAACTCAGATCTTCCTGACTCTAAGCATAGCATTTTGTCCATTGCACCACTTAGCTGCCAAATGAACACAGACATAGAACTGGAAGGTCTTATATGGATCACAAGCCTGTCCCTGCCCAGAGATGACAGATATTTAAGCTGAAATTGTGGTTGGACTTCTGGGAAGTCCAATGCTTTTTCTATACCTCCTGCCTCCTAAATGCTTGATTAGCTTTTTTATTAAGCATTTTTTTCTAACATAGGCTTTTGTGGTTCCTTAGATTCAATAAGCATTTGTTTATTAAGTGCCTCCTTTATGCACAATTTTCAGTTTGTGGTGAAAATACAAAGATGATTCCTGCCATCAAAGAGCTTACATTCTTTTTTCTTTCTTTCTTCTTTTCCTCTTCCTTCTCCTTTTCCTCCTCTTCCTCCTCCTCCATCTCATTCTTCTCCTTCTTCCATTCTTCTTCTTCTGTTATGTCAAGCTTTTCCATGACCCCATTTTGGTGTTTTGTGGCAAATGTACTGGAATGGTTTGCTATTTTCTTCTCCAACTCATTTTACAGATGAGGAAACTAAGGTGTACAAGTGAAGTGATTTGGCCAGGGTCATACAGCTAATAAGAATCTAAGTTCACATATGACATTAGGTCCTTCTAACTCTGGGCTCAACGCTTTATCCACTATGCCATTTAGCTGCCCATATATTCTACTAGGGAAGCACATGTAAAAAATTGAGGGAGTAGAGAGTACAAAGAGAATATAATCATAGATTCTAAGCTAGAAAGATCCTGAGACATTGTCTTTTTCTAAACTACTTGTTTTATTTTATTTTTCTTTACTGTTTAAAAATACCTCATCTTCAGGACAATTCCAATAGACTTGGGATGGAATATGCCATCTGCAGTTAGAGAGAAAACTGAATGTGGATCGAATATTAATATTCTTACCTTTTTTGGTTTGTTTTTTCTTTCTCGTGTTTTTTTCTCGTTTGGCCTGATTTTTCTTGCACAACACGACAAATATGGAAATATGTTTAGAAGAATTGTACATGTTTATATCTGATTGCTTGCTATCTTGGGAAGGGGTTAGGGAAGGAAGAAAGGGAGAAAAAATTGAAACACAAGTCTTATAAAAATGAATGTTGAAAACTATCTTTACATGTATTTGGAAAAGTAAAATACTGTTGAGAAAGATATATAAATAATGCATCATCATCATCATTTTTCCTATAATTCCATTGGAATGTACATTCTTTGCCAGTAGATATTGTTTCATTCTTTGAACTTGTATCTTCAATGCCTAGTCCACCATGTAGTATACAGAAGACATTTAAATACTTATTGATTGATTGATATCCCTTCTCCCCATATCAGAAGTCTCAGGGATTTTAGATGTCTCAGTCATTCGCATAGAAACCTATCCTTGTTCAATCCTTGACTGTATCACCCATTCTCCTCAATTTGTATTGGGTAGGGAAGCTGGTTCCTAACAATTTTCAGGCAAGAAATCCCTGATTATAGTTGTAAGCTAACTCTTCATACTCAGTAAGCTCTTCCTCATGTTTGATGTTACTGTCCTGCTTCTCTTTGACTTGACAATCTGGGTTCTACCTGGGAATTATGATGTCAGAGGGCAGTGGACATGTTACCATTCTTTCTCTACAAAGTGAAGGGATGGTGTTAGGAAACAATGTGTCGAATGGTGAGTAAACATCAAGGATTACTAGTTTCTTGAAGTTATTGAATCATAGAAGTAGAAGAAGCTTTCAAGATTGTCTTTATTAAACCACCTTATTGAATTATTTAAAAATAATTTTATTTTATCTTTCTTAAATATTTAAATAATACATCATCATTTCTCCTATATTCCATCTGAATGTTCATTATCAATAGAAATTGTTTCATTTTTTGGATTTGTATCCTCAGTGCCTAAACTACTGCCTACTATATAGAAGGCATTGAATAAATACTTGATCGATTGATCTTCCTTCTCCATCTATCAAAACAGTCTCTTATTATATAGTTGAGCAAAACTGACCTTACATAACTATGTCTATTCCTATCTGTTGCATTTGGCAACTATAGCCCCAATCAATATTGGTTATTTTATTTATTCTGAATTCAGTTACTTTTTAAATGTTGTTTTATTTGATTTCTTGTCATCATTGCTTTTTTCACTCTGCTTTTTTTTTCTTACAAGTCTTGATGTTTTTCATGATACATTAACAAAATTCCATACTATTTTGAAATATGTCACATTTTGTTCAGTCATTTCCAATTGTTGAGCACTTTATTGTTGCTGTTATTTAGTTGATTAGTCACAACTAACTCTTTATAACACCATTTGGAGTTTTCTTAGCAAAGATACTAGAATAATTGTTATTTCCTTCTCCAGCACTCTATCCATTGTATCACCGAGGTTCCCTGTTGAGCAATTAACTATGCTTCTAAGGGTTTTTTTGTTTTGTTTTGTTTTGTTTTGTTTTTTGTTTGTTTGTTTGTTTTGCTATCACAAAATGTTGCTGTGAGCATTTGGGCATATATGAAGTTGGTCTTTATCTTTGACTTCTTTGGAGTACACGTGTGGTAGTAGAACTTCTGGGCTGAAGATTGTAAACAGTTTAGTAGCTTTTCTCACATAATCAAATATTATTTCCAAGAACAACTGGGGTCAATTTGCAATTTGACCAATAATGTATTATTTTGTTTTTATAATTTTCTATGCCTTTATACCTCATATCATTTATATCATTTCACTTATATCAGTCATTTTTTTACCTCTATTCAGATTAACCTTCCTTGTGACAAAGAAGTAAAATTTAAAAAAAAACCCAACTTGCTACAGAGATGTATCTGACAAAGTACACAATATTCTGTCCTACTAGTTTCCCTCATCCCACATGCTTTTCTACAACTCCTTCAGCATGGATTATTTCCATCTTTTTCATTCTTGCCAATTTGATGATTATGAGATGTAATCTCAGAAGTGTTTTCATTTGAAAATCTCTTAATAGTAATTTGAGGCACTCGTCTCTCTCATTTTAAAGGGGAGGGAACCAAGGCTGAGAGAAATTGAGGATTCTCACAGGGCACACAGGTAATAAGTAACACTGTCATTGACTGAACAAATTGTGTTATTGTCAGAAATAAATATGAAAAATTCATAGAGCTTGAGGAGACCTGGATGAATTGTTGCCAAGTTAAGTGGGCAGAATCAGAAAAACTACTTTAAAAAAATTCTTGGAAGACTTAAGGACATTGACTCCTAAAAGGAAGTAGTAATTTTGATGTATTCTTTTGTTTTTCACTTTGCCCTCTGCTTCAAATAGATTTGGTCAATTTTCACTAATGATTTCTTGAAATACAAAGTCCAGGACTTTTTTTTTTTTTTTTTTTTGGTAATGGCTTTCATGGAATACAATGATTTCTAAATGATTATATGTGTTTTCCAAGTCTGTTGTAAGTATCCTTTTACATGTTATTCTAATTTTAATTTTTTGACTTTGCCCTGTTTTTTGTTGTCTCATGGAATGATTAAATTTTATTTGTTTTATTCTATTTTCAGAAGGTTCACCATTTACTTGGGCAAAGTTTTCTATCTCTTCTTTTGTAAGCTTTTTTTTTCACTTTCCAATCTTAATCTTAAATCTTAACCACCACTCTTAAAAAAAAAAAAAACCCTCAAATAACAATTCTAAATTTCTACATACAAAATAGAACAGAAAAAAAGGATTATATGAAACAATCTGTATTTTATGCCAGTTGCTTTTTTTTAAGCATATAATAAATTCAACTTTGCTATTTTCAAAACTATACCATTTTTTCTGTGCTATCTGGGCATTTTCACTTGCTGTTCCCTATGCCTACAACTCTTTCTCTTCTCAAATTCATCTCTTGACTTCCTTCAAGTTTCGGTTAAAATTCTATCTTCTTAAGAAGAATTTCCCAATCCCCAAATTCCCCAAATTTCTTAAAATCGTTTCACGACCTTCCCTTTTTTTTTGGGGGGGGGGGATCATTACTGATACTTTCCCTTCTCCTTACCACATCTCCAATTATAAAAAGAAAGGCAAATCTCTTGCAACAGATAAGCATAGGCAAGCAAATCAAATCCACACTGTGATCGTATCCCTAAATACCCCTCTCAGGAGGGAAATAGCGTGCTTTAGCAAAGGACCTCTGATGATGTGGGTTGGACATTACTTTTGATCAGAGTTCTTCAGTTTTTCTTCACAATGTTTTCTTTACTTTTCTTTACAATGTTTCTTTTTATACAACATTACTGTATAAATTGTTCAGGTTCTACTCAGTTCACTCTAGCTCAGTTATGACTTAACTGAATTCTCTGAAATCATCTCTTTTAACATTTTTTACAACTCAGTAAAATTCACATATCACAGTTTGTCTAGAAACTCTCCAGTTTCCATTTCTTTTCTTTTCCCCCATTTTAATTACTACTTTGGAATCAGAAAGTCTTGTTTTGCTTGTGACTATCCTCTCAGCAGTATTAGCTTTCTTCTTTAACCCCCTCCCCTATAACTTAATGTATTTCTTTTATTATTATTATTATTATAGCTTTTTATTTACAAAATATATGCACGGGTAATTTTTCAGCATTGACAATTGCAAAACCTTTTGTTCCGATTTTCCCCCTCCTCCCCACCCCCTCCCCCAGATGGCAGGTTGACCAATACTTAATGTATTTCTTTACCAAACTCTCTCTCTCTCTCTGAACTCTTTTTTTTGTCAGGTTCATTGACCCTTGCTACTCCACCCCTTCTATGTTTTGTATATTCTGAATGTGAGAAATAACAAGTTCCACCCTCTTCTTCCTTTTTTATACACTAATGTAATCTTTTACTTTCTTCTCTTTAAAATTCTCAGAACAAAACCAATTTACTTCCCACTCTCCCAGCCTTCTATTATTATTAACTGTCTCCCTCAATACTAAGTTGAGGTTCTGAAAAGATATTTGCTTACTTCTTCTGCAAGGAATGTTTGCTATTAATCATCATAAGCCCCTCTAATTACTCAATTTTGTTGACCTAGTTTCTAGATTTCTCTTCAATCTTGTATTTGTGTTTCAAAATTTCTACTCAGCTCTGGTGAATAGAATATTTGAAAGTTCTCAATTCTATTAAAAGCCTTGTTTCTGCCCTCTGTAAAATTATTTTCTGTTTTTTCAGGTTAAGTTAGTCTTGGTTGTAAATTTCTCTTTTTCCCTCTCATTCTCCCTTTTCTTCTCCCTATCCCTCTTCTTCTCCTCCCTCTCTCCGTTACTTTCTTCCCCTCCCCCTATTCCTCCCTCTCTTTCCTTCCTTCCTTCCTCCCTCTCTCCCTCCTCCCTCCCTCCTCTCTCTCTCTCTCTCTTTTTCTCTCTCTCTCTCTCTCCCTCTCTCCCTCTTCCCTCCCTCAGTCTTTCTTCCTCTGCCCCCCTCTTTCCCACTTCCCCCCTCTCTTCCCTCCTTTCCTCTCTCCCTTTTTCCCTCCTTCCCTTTTCCCCTTCCCTCCCCTCTCTCTTATATTCCAAGATCTCCTACGAAAGTGAGAGTAACCAGGACTTGTGTGATCCTGATGGTTCTTTAATTTTTTCTTTCTGACATTATTTTTTGTTTTGTCTTGGACGCTCTGGATTTTGGCTATAGCATTCCTGGGATTTTTTCTTTTCTTTCTTTCTTTCTTGATTTTTTTTTATCTTTACCTTGCCCCCTCTGGTTCTAATAAATCTGAGTAATTTTAATCTATGATTTCGTGAATTATCATGTGCAGGCTTTTTGCTTGGCCATAGTTTTCAGTAAGTCCAAGGATTCTTAAATTATTTCTCCTTGACCTTTTTGTTTAGGTAACTTGCTTTTTTTTTTTTTTTTAAATAACAAATACCTTACATTCCTTTTTTTTCTAGATATTTTCCCTCTCTGGTAGGGTCATTAATTTCTATTTGGTCTATTGTAATTTTCAAAGAATCTATTACTTGGGTGAGGTTTGCTACTTCCTGTTCTAAGCATTGTTCTCTTTCCAATTTTTTTTTCCAAAGTTTTTATTTTATTTTTTAACTGTCTTGCTTCATTTATTCTAAATATTCATGCTTTCCTTGTGGAAATCCATTTTCCCCTCTAAGTGCCTCACATCAGTTGTTGAATTATTCTCTCTTTCTGGATTATATTTTTGTGTATTTCTGGATTCATTATCTTTCTATAGAGTTGTCTGTATCTTCTTGTGTTTCATCATACCTCCAGCCTATAGATTTGAAATGAGACTTTGTGCCAGGGCAATCTTCTGCTGTATTTTGGGGCTCTATGGTCAACCTAGCTTTGTTGTAACCTAGTCTACTTGGGTTCCTGTTCTCCCAAGGTTAGGCTTCCCCTGAATTTTTGTTGTTCAGAGCACTGCATTTTCAGAGCCATTCGGTGATCACAAAGACCCCCAACATTGCACAATGGCTGAACAAATTGTTTTTTCATATAAAGTGATAAATATGAAGGGCCTTGAGTACTTGGACTGTCCCAATATGAGCACTGTCAAATCCATTTTGGTTAACACCTCTCCACATCACTTCCAAGATCACTGCTGTGTATTTCTAGTCACTCTGGGGATTTTTTAGGGAAGCCTTCCACTCTTGCTGCTTCCTAATGCAAAACTGTATAATTAATACTTATAATCACTAACATTTATATAATGCTTTCTTATATGCCAGTTTACTATACTAAGCACTTAATAATTATTATCTTATTTGATCCTCTCAAAAATCCTGCAAGGTAGGTGCTACCTAAAAAATTTCCCTTTTTACAGATGAGGTAAGATAAACAGAAGTTGCCTAGATCTAATGCCAGATTTGATTTTGTTTTTCTGACTTCTAGTTGGTATTTGAGCATTATTTACTTGTATTGATACTGGAATTTTTGGTAACCCCTTGATTATTGTCCACAGACTTTTTGGGGTTTTTTGTATAATCCTCAGGTAAAAAAAAAAAAAACATAGTTTCTTTTTAAAATATACACATATACATACATACATATATCTGTATATATATTTAAATATTTTCCAATTACATTTAAATTTTTTTTAACATTCACTTAAAAAATTTGAGTTCCAAATTCTCTTATTCCCTTCTATCCTTCTCCCATTCCTTTAGAAGGCAAGTAATATATCAGTTATACATGTGAAGTCATATAAAGCATATTTCCCTATCAGCCATGTTACGCGCACACACACACACACACACACACACGAAAGATAACATGAAAAAGTATGCTTCAGTTTGCGTTCAGAGTTCAATTCTCTCTTTATGGAAGTGGATAGTATTTTGTCATAAGTCCTTCAGGATTGTCTAGGATTAGTATATTACTGAGAGTGGCTAAGTTATTCATAGTTGATCACTGTACAATATTGCTGTTACTGTGTACAGTATTCTTCTGGTTTTGTTCACTTTGCAATAGTTTATTGTTATTGCATTTCTTGCTTATTTTTTGGTCTTGTATAATTTTTAGGTTTTTCTTAGATGAGGTCTGTTGTAATTTGGCAGTCTGTCCACATCCAGGTAGCCATTTGGGCCAGAGATATTCTTATACTTTTCTCCCACTATAGCTCTTACTTCACTTATAATTTCATTTTTTTTTAATTTCCTGCTTCATTTCTCCCAGGTACTCTTGTAATCTTTGTGATCATGAATTCTTTTTTCCCCCAGAGGCTTTGCTTATAGCAATTGTGAAACTATTTTCTGGATTGGATTCTTGTAGATATACAAATCCATCGTATTTTATAGAGTTTAGTGTCTGGTTCTTTTTGCTCATATCTATAATCTCTGTTCCTGGATTAGGGCTTTCTGCCAGGACTGGGTTCTCCTTCGTTTGTGTGCCTGGCTGGGACGGTCACACGTTGTTTGGCTCTGAATTTAATGACTTTAGCTGCTGTTGCTGACTTCCACTTCCTCTGGTGAGGTAGTGCTCAGAATTTTGGTTGGTTTCAGGCCTTCCCCCCAAGTCCCCAGATTCTCTGGTTTCACAACACTGGATCTTCACATTAGAGGATCTCAGATTAGAGTTGTAGGGACTTTCAGAGCTAATAGACTATCACAATCTGATCAGTACATGTTTACTTCATGTAAAGTCAAAAAAAAAAAAAAACTGCAGGTTCTAATCATTGTAGAGCTTACTTATCTCATTCCTAAGGGCTTCTGACCTCCAGATATATAGTGCTGAAGTGATCAGGTGCCTAGGATCTCTGCTTCAGGTTCTATTTTGCTTTCTTTGATTAGAATTACTTTTTTTTTTCTGAAAGGATCTCTTTTTATCTTGCTTGTCTACATTTCTGACTGTCTAGGTATTGAAGTGAGTAGAGTGGGAGGCGTGGAACCAGGAAGTTTATTTTTGTTTGGTCATTTCAGTTGATGCTTCATGACCCCATTTGGGATTTTCTTGGCAAAGATATTGGAATGGTTTGCCATTTCCTTCTCCAGCTCATTCTACTGATGAGGAAAACTGAAGCAAACAGGGTGAAGTGACTTGCCTAGGGTCATACACTAGGAAGTGTTTTAGTCCAGATTTGAACTAAGGAAGATGTCTGCCTGAACTAGGAAGACCTGCATTCAAATGTGATCTATGACAGCTTCTAGCTGTGTGAACCTGGGCAAGTCAGTTAACTTTTAACTTCCGCAGCTGTAAAATGAGCATGATAACACCTATCTTCCAAGAGTTACTGTGAGGTAATTTGTAAAGTGCTTTACAGAGTAGCTGATATATAGTAGGTGCTTAATAAATGCTTGTTTCCTTCCTTCCCTGTGCAGTTCTAAGTTGGATGAAAGCACTTGCTGTAGTTTCTCTCTGGATTTTCTAATCATTATTCAGTTTGGTGCTATTTTTAGGTCTTTCCTATGGTACATGTATGGGGTTCAAAGGAGACCCCCCCAAAAGTTGGGATTCCAAACTGGTGTTGCGAGGTATCTCAAAAGAATTTGCAGGTTCAGACTCATCTCCAAGTCAAGGGGCAAAGTTTATAATTGTAACACCAATTAAAGTAGACTGAATTCCGAAAGAATTTAGTAAAGACCCAGGAGCAAGAAAATAAATTTATAAGAAAAAGATCAGGTGCTTCATGTCACTGATGTTTTAGAGGTAGAATTGAAGAGTAGTCTTAGTGGTGGAATTGAGGAATATTGAATTATCTGGCTTAAACGTGGAATTGCCTGCATTATCCAATTCTATGGCTTAGATTGTCTTAGAAACTTTATTACTGATCAACAGATTGTTATGACATCCAGCATTTTATGTGAAACTACAGTATTCCCAAGGCCTGATAACTTTAGGATTAAGACTAGGTAGCCTCAGGGTTATCATACATCCTCCCTAGGAGCTATATGACATCACATACATGAGTGACCTTTTCTGCTACTATTCACACAGACATCTTACCTGGAAGTCGCTTGTGGCTTGACTTTCTATGCTGTACTTATGTCCTGTTGCCATCAGTTACTACTGCCTATCTGAAATACAGTCCTTTTCTTCTGTGATTCTTTCTTCAAGACCCCCAGCTAAGTTGTACTCCCTCTCAGGAGCATTTCCAGATCATGTCCTCTCCCTGCCAGCTAAATTATTTTCCCTCCCCCACTCTCAGTTATTTTTATAGCATTTTTTCCGGATCTTCATTTTGCCCTGATACAACCTACCTGAAGCCTTCTCTATGTACAAGTAGGACCTCCCTTCCCCAATAGACTATAACACCCAAGGGCAGAGACGCTTTTGGATTTCTATTTGTATTCCCTGTACCTAGTTCTGTGCCTGGTATTTAGTCCCTTCTTGGTAAATAGGTGTTTGAGTTGATTCCTTTCTGGAAAGGAGATACTCCTTAAAGAGTTTACCAAGCATTAGCTGAAATATCTCTCACTTTTGGCTCTTGGGGGAGAAAGGGCACAAAATAGTGAGAAGGGGGTGAGAGTGATAGGTTACTGTGGGTATTTATCTAGCTCTATCAGAAATCTGAATATTTTTTATATGCTGCTCTGACTCAGGGAAGTGGTCAGCCCTCCCAAGGAGAAAGTGAGTGAATTTAGAATCCCCTTAGGGGAATAGGGCCTGAACTGAACGCTCCAAAAGGTGATTATTTAGCTGATTACTCCCTTCTTTGGTTTCTGATTTTCTTCCTTCCCAGTAGCAGGTGGAACTGTGCCTGATGCTTGTTCTTCTATTTCTTATGACCTCTGACCCTTGTTCTTACCTTCACAGGTAGAGAGTTCTCTGGACCCTGTGTATGTGAATGTGGAGAGGCAGCAGCGAATTCCTGTTCTGGCTCCAGTCCCTGACCCTATTCCAACCCCTACTTCCACTAGTAGGACTTCCACTAGTCCTGTGTGGGAGACTCATACAGACTTGGGCAGTGGACGGCCCTATTATTATAATCCAAGCACTGGGGAGACCACTTGGGAATCTCCCTTTGAGCCTCCTGAGTCTGCATCTAGCCCAGCTACCTCTCTATCCCCTCTGGGCAGCCCGGGGGACCCTGAAGCAGAGTGGGATCAGTACTGGGATGAAGAGAGCCGGAGAGTGTTCTTCTACAACCCCCTGACTGGAGAGACTGCATGGGAGGAGTCCACCACTCCTGAGATGCAAACGGAATTTGCTCCCTATAGCCCCATGGACCAAAGGGTGAGGAGAGGATGAGGAAATTCCTGGGGAGGGAGGATTCACCATGGGGTAGAGCTGAGCTCCTAAAGGAGGTGAAAGGTGGGTGGTGGATAGGGCCAAGGGACTAGAGGACCCTTGGATAGGAAAGAACGCCCAAGATGCTGGAGCCCAGCTCTGATTCTTGACCTGGGCTATGTTCTAGCCACCAACACCAGAAGCAGATTATCCGGATGAGCTGACGTGTTATCCAGAGGAAGACCGCTCTCCAGGGAGCTCTTACACTAACCCCAGCCCAGGCTCCCCAGCCCCAGGGCGAACAACTGACCCCTACACACCCCCCGGCTGGTCCTGCCACATCACTCCAGATGGGCATTGGCTCTATACCAACCTTTATACACAGGAGCAGGTATGTTAGCACTGGGCAAGAGGGAAGCTCTCTTGGAATCCTCTTTCAGCTGTTACTCTGGAGCTCCCTTCCCCTACGAATCTATTTTGTCTTTTCCGATGGCCATCTACTTTCTTTTCTGAAATAGTATCTTTCTTGCCTTTTCTTCCTTCTCTTTCCCTCCTCCTCATTCGCTCCTTCCTTCCTCTCTCCTTCCCCTTGCCGTCCTCTCCCAACCTCAGAGACACAAGCCACCCTTCTTTCTGGAAGCTCACCTGTCTAAGAACTTCTTCCCTCCCCCCACCCCCAACACACAGTGGTCACTGATTGGACTTTTCCTCACCAGTGGATGAGGTCCGAGGATGAGCAGGGGAAACCATACTTCTACAATCCCAGTGACAGCACCACCCAGTGGGAGCTTCCCCAGGTACTGGCCCTGGAGCAGGGGAGGGGAAGGTAAGGGATGAGCAGGTGAGTGGACTCTGAGCATCTGTCTCCTCCCCCCAGGTCTCTGTCACAGGCTGGCGCCACCAAAGCAGCAGCAGCATGTCCGACCAGTACAATGATTCCCTGACACTGGCCAGCCCTCCACAGGAGAAAGTGAGTTGGTTTAGGGGCTCTCTAGGGGAATAGAGCCTAGAGGGTGCTTTGAGAAGTTGGACAGACAGTGGATGCTTATCAGGGGAATTCCTGAACTTCCCAATCTAGGTTTTGCTTCTACTCCCCTCCTTCCCTCACTCTCTGTCTCTCCCTTTCTCCTTCTATCCCTTCCCCCATCTGTCTGTCTGTCTGTCTGTCTCTCTCTCTCTCTCGTGTGTGTGTGTGTGTGTGTGTGTGTGTGTGTGTGTACTTATTTATACATTGAGGAACGGGGAGGACTTCTCTCTGTTTCCGTATATATCTACCTTCCCCCTAATCTACTTTATTTAACTCTGATCTTTCTCAAACTTTCCACCTGTCTTATGGGACCCGAAGACAAGGATAATAAACATTCTCTTCCACACCATCATGAGAGTGGAACTGTTCTCCTTAAGTTGATTCCACTTCAGATTGAAAACTTCCCTCCCTCTTTCCCCATGATGGACACTAGAGAGAGCCAGGAGATTGGTCTCTAGTTGGTGGTAAATAACACCCCATAGCAGCTAGATAGCACTATGGATAAAGCCCTAGAAACAGTCAGGAAAACTTGAGATCAGATCCAGTCTCAAACACTTCCTAGTCCTATGATCTCGAGCAAGTCAACTTAATTTTTGTCTGCCTCAGTTTTCTCATCTCCAAAATGATGACAGAAGCACCTAACTTCAAAATTTTTGCAAGAGTCAAAAGAGATATTTTTAAAGCCTTTTGTAAACCTTAAAGAATGACATAAAAACTAGCTATCGTAGTTACCATTCCATCCTATTCTACAGGGGAGAACTGTCCAAATGTGCATATGTATCTCTCAAAAGGTAATGAGTTCCTGTTCTAATTCCTAGGGTAAGAGAGGTAGGGATTAGGCTCTCTTGCTCATTCCCCAACATTCGCCCCTAACACTCTCTAAAGGGATAATTACATGATAAACATTACCCTCATACCACTAAAAGATGAAATCAAAATCTGACACAGTTCCATTCATATTTTGATGATATTCACTTAAGCTTATGCATTATTGTAGAGATAAATTGTAGCCTTAGATCTCAGATCAATAGCAAGTATGGGAGAGTGAATACTGCCCATCCCTTCCTAAGGTACTCCCACATAAAGGGCACATTTCCTTTGGTCCTGGATAGTTTTTTCTCGTTTTTGCATCAGCCTTCTTAATGTCAGTACAAATATATCAGTCCACATGAAAGTTACAACATAAAATCCTTATTAGCAATGCAGTTTGAATTCCTACACTAGTTGGCCTGAAATGGCATGTACTTGAAGTTGCCACTAGTATTTTGTGAGTGATAATTGTATAAAACACATAACTTATGTTCCCTACAATGAACTGGTCCAACAATTACAAGAATGACACAATCTATGCCACTGGATATGATGGTTATCTCCAAATGGACAGCATGCTCATTTTGGCTATTAATAAATAACTGGAGAACAACCTTGACAGAAGCTATAATTATCTTGTAGAACAAAACTTTTTGCAGAAATTAGATCAGAAAGAAAAGTGTTAGATTTTTGATAAGCAGATTTAGGGGACTTCAGGTATCTCAAGAAAATGATTAATTTAGCAAACAAACAAAAAGACTTTTAGTGAACAATACTTAATACACATTTTCTTTTTTGCATGAGGTAATTGGGGTTAAATGGGGTTAAATGACTTGTCAAGGGTCACGCAGCTAGTAAGTGTTTAGTGTTTGAGGCTGGATTTGAACTCAGGCCCTCCTGACTTCAGAGCTGGTGCTCTATCCACTGTTCCATTTAGCTCTTCCCAAAATTTCTTTTCTTAAAAAAGAATGGGAGGTATGCTTTCATTTTCAGTGAGTAAGAAATAACAACAATAGCAAAGATATTATCTTAATTCATCATTTATTCTCATTTCTTCTGGTAGAATTTCATACATGAGAATGAGGTGAGCCATCAAAACATGACACTAAAAATGAAAAAAAGGCTCCCCAAGATAATTATCCACAACTAGATTCTTTAAGCAATGATTGGATGCCCACCTGTTAAGGATATGGTAGAGAGGATTCCTAGGGCAGCTAGGTCATGAAGTAGATAGAGTGCTAGGTCTGAAGTCAGGAAGACTCATCTTCCTGAATTCATATTTGCTCTCAAACGTTTATTAGCCATGTGACCCTGGGCAAATCACTTAACCCTGTTTGCCTGTGTTTACTCATATATAAAATGAATTAGAGAAGAAAATGGCAAATCATATCAGCATTTTTCTTCGAGCAATCCTGAAACTGAATAACCAAGAAGAGAAAATTCCTACTTAGTTATGGACTAGCTAACTTCTGAAATTCCTAATATCTGAGTTCTGTGATGCTGAACTAGGACCAAGGGGTAGACAAGTTCCAATGTAGAATTCCTTTTTTTATAATAGCTTTTTATTTCTCCAAATTCATGCAAAGATAGTTTTCATTATTCACCTTTGCAAAACCTTGTGTTCTAAATTTTGTTCTCTCACTAAACAAAGGAAATGGGCTATCTCCAGCTCAATTAATTAAATATTTATTAAGCTCCTACTATGTGCCAGACATAGGAAAAAGGGGTAAAAAACAGTCCCAGCTCTCAAGAGTTATATCCAGGCAGGAGGAGCATCAAGGATTGGACTAGCTGACCTTGGAGGTTGTTCTTATCTCTGAAATTCAAATTCATTCAAATGATTTTTAAGTGCCTTTTTCTGTGAACAAAATGCCTGACTAGGCTGTGAAATCTGTGCTTCCCTTCACTCACTAGCTGCTTTTGACCTTATCTCTTTTTCCCCCAACATGCTTATAGTCCAAGACTCTGGATAAAGCTGGTGTCCTTCATCGCACCAAGACAGTGGACAAAGGGAAACGTCTACGGTAAGCAGGGGTAATTGAGAGTGCTCAGTTAGCAGAGGCAGGGACCAGAACTAGAGGGAAGATCGGATAAGGGAGAAGGGTGATCCGGTTTGTTTATGGCTTGTAAGTACCCGAAGTGGTACCGCAGTGTAGGAGATAATGTAGGTTTGAATCTCACCTCTGATAATTCCTAAGTCTGTCACTTAATCTCAGTTTCTTCATGTGAAGTGAGGATGCCTTTAGCACATTTATTTCATGGGATTGTTTTGAAGTTCAAGCGAAATTATGTAGGAAAATTCTTAAATGTTATATAAATGTCAGTAGTGCTGATGATGACAATCCCTCTTCAGTAAGAAGAACTGGAGCCCATCCTGGACTGTGCTAGAAGGAGGGATTCTGACCTTCTTCAAGGATTCCAAGGCCTCCATTGCTGGCAGCCTGGTAAGAGCCCCACCTCACTATGGGTTATGGTTATACTTTATACTTATACTTTACCCCCATGGACCTAGTCCTCGATGTAAGGTTTCTCTCTTACATGGAGATAGCCATCCTTCTGCTGAGCTTAGCAAGAGAAAGAATTTCTAGAAATATAATGAGTTGGTGTTTTGTATCTTCCTTACAAAGATGATTTATCTGATTCATTGGAGAGAAAAGACAGTAACTATTATTCCTCTCATTGCCCCTCTTCTTGGCACTGTTCCCTACATTTTTTCCCAGAGATATTTGGTCATTTCAGGCATGTCTGAGTCTATGAGTCCATTTGAAGTTTTCTTGGCAAAGATACTAAAGTTGTTTGTCATTTCCTTCTCCTGGTTCATTTTATAGATGAGGCAACTAAAGCACAGGTTACATGACTTGCCCAGGGTCACACAGGTAGTAAGTGCCTGAGGCCCAAGTTGAACTCAGGAAGATGAGTTTTCCTGACTCCAGGCTTAGCACTTTATCCACTGTGCCACCTGGCTGTCTTCACCATCAGCTAACGCCTCTATATCCCAAGGATGTCTAAGGCTTCAAAGATGGGAACCTTTGGTCCCACAAATTAAGCTGGGTTTCCCCTGCAGGTAGGTGGATAGAACACTGGACCTTGAGGCAGGGAGATCTGACTTCAATTATGGCCTGAGACTAGCTGCATGACTCTGGCGAGGTCACATAATCTCTGTCCGCCTCTGTAAAGTGCATAGTGATAGCACCTACCTCCCAGAACTGTGGTGAGGATAAAATGGTTTGCAGACTTTAAAAAGTGATGATGAAGATGATGATTCCCATAACGGCCTGGTATATTCAGTTACTGGGGATATGGGAGAGGTGGTCTCATTGAGGCTGTGGCCAGTTGCAGGGAAGGGATACATGAGTAGCCATCAGTTATACATTTCTCTTAGGTCTGTGGTTCCTTTCTACTCCCCCAACCAGGGGAGGGACTGTGGGATATAGGAAGAGAGGTTAATAGGGCTGGAAGATAGAGGATTCCCCATCTTCATCCTAGGGGAGAAGGAGAACCAATAGCTCTCAAGATAAACATTCCCTGAATTAGCCACTGGATTTTTGGAATTCTAGTCCAAAGTGACCAAGGAATGAAATTTGCATTCAAATTTACTAGAATAAGAAAATGACAAAGCAAATCCCAGACATAGCCCATAATTCCCAGAAATTAGACTGCCTTTCTTTATATTTCCATTGCTTATCATAATGTTTGGCATATGCTAAGCATTCAACAAATGTTTACTGATTGGGATAGTCTTGACCTGCTCCGTTTCCGGCCTGGGCCGGTTCACCCCTCCTTAGGCAACCTGGTGGTCCCCCGTTCCCAGGAGGTCATCATATTGATGCCGAACTTAGCGCGGACACCCAATCGGCATAGCACACGGCAGCCCAGAACTCCTGGGCTCAAGCGATCCTCCAGCCTCAGCCTCCCGAGTAGCTAGGACTACAGGCGCGCGCCACCACGCCCAGCGTGATTGGGATAGTCTTAACTTTTTTTGTGTCATGAACCTTTTTAGCAGTAGATTAAAGCTCATGAATTTCTCTTCATAATAATGTTTTTAAATGCATCATGTGAAATACTAGAAGAATAATACGAATCAATCAGATTGAAAAACAGTTACAAAATTTTCTTTTTCAAAAAAAAATTTTTTTTTAAATTACAATCTCTAAGTTAAGAACTCTTAATTAATAGTATACTCAACATGGAGTCAGTACAATCTGGGTTCAGATTCCACCCAAGACAGATACTTATTAGTTGTGCAACCTGGGTAAGTCACTAATCTCTTGGTGCCTCAGTTTCTTCATTTGTAAAAGTAAAAGGGTTGGACCTAGTGATCGTTAATGTTCCTTCCATCTAGAAATAAATGATCCTATTATTGTGGGATCCATTCCTCTTGCATTCAAGTATAAATACTATTAGGATAGCTCAGTGGCTCAGTAGATAGAGTGACAGTCTTGGATTCAGGACCTCAGTTCAAATCTAGCCTCAGACACTTTCTAGCCATGTGATCCCAAGCATTCCACTTAATCCTGCTTGCCTCAGTTTCTTTTTCTGTAAATTGAGCTGGAGAAAAAATGGCCTTTGCCAAGTGTCTTTGCCAAGAAAATTTCAAATGGGATCATAAAAAGTTGGACACAACTAAAGAACAACAAACCATATACTGTTGTTGGGGAGAGTTTGGGGAGTGCTGAGAGTAAGTCATACTGAAAGAGCAAGTTGAATGGGATCCATATACCAAAAGCTTCTTATTCCTCCAACGTTAGAATCCCTTCGGTATCTCCAAGGACTCCTAGGTGACTTAATCTTTGTAAGACTGAACAGGACTTTTGCCATATTCTTTCTTGTTCTTTCATTTTGGAAGTTTCATTTGAATTGGGGGAATGAAGGGGATAAGGAGAATGTGAACTCAATAGAAATACTTCCTCCCCATTTCTTCCAGAGACAGCCATCTACTTCGCATACTCCAGAGTACACTGTAGACCTTCGAGGAGCTACCCTCAATTGGGCCACCAAAAACAAGTCCAGCAAGAAGAATGTGCTAGAGGTGAGAATCTTGGGATTCTTCTCTTGCCCTATACATTTTATTACCTCAAATCAGAGGCTTCATATGAGTAGGGGCCCATTTTCAACTTGGATCAAGAAACAAAAATCCAGGTATAGCTTGCAGAAAAAATATGCAAATTTTTCTATAACTCTCAAACACTTTTTTGCTTTACAGTTTCTCAACAATATTCTTCAAAATTCTGAAAGCTATCATATGTAAATGAACTAATGGACTACAGTGCCTTGCAGTCAGTCGTCATGATGACTGAAGCTAAATTCAAACAGGTTCTCTCAGCACATCTCTGTGAGAGCTAGTTTTTTTCCTAAGATCCTTGGAGCTGTTTTAAGACACTTTCTCCATAGAAATATCCTTTTTCGTCCTTTTTTGGCAGATAAGAAGTCTGTGGATGAAAGGGACAGGGCCTTACATGTAAATTTAACAAATATCACCAAACGTACTTTTCAATAGATTCAAAAAAGGAGTATTTATGAAACTGTAAGCTTTTATGTTGCCTTTAAAAAAATGTATATTAAATTTGATAAGATAGTAATAAAATTACCTTACATCTCTGCAACCTCTATGAATTTCCTTCTGTTCTCATCTATAAATTAAAATAAATTTTCCCTTGCTACTTCCCTTTTTCTTCTTTATCTTTTTTTCATCACTACACTACCATTATCTACCAACTCTTCCACATTCCATCTTCTCCTCTTCAAAATAAAAGTCCTCTTTTTATAACAAATAAGTAGAGTCAAGTAAAACAAATTCACAGATTGGTTATGCTTGGAAAATTTGCACCTATAATCCCTTTCTGCCAAGAGGTTGGAGGTGAGTTCCACTACAGGTTCTTGAACTGGGGAAGAACATGGTTAGATTTTCCCCTCTCCCATAGTTCCCCATTGTCTACAAAATTCAGTGATAAAACTTTTGTTTATAAGACCCTAACATTTGAGATCTTTTACTATTGGGGACTCCATCTTACTTTTCTAACCTTTTATTCCTTTTCATCAAGATTATATTTTAATCAACCTAGAACAGCTAAATTAGTCTGGCCTCTTATGCTCCTCTTACTAATCTTGTCCCCCCCCCTTCTCCCATGTCCTCACTTTTGAAGTATTTCTTGCCTAAAATGAACCTTTCTTCTCCTCTTCTCTCCCCACTTACCACCTTATTTGTTGAAGTCCTGTGAAACAATCTAACTTGTGTGCCATGAAGTTATTTATAACTTGACCTGTCCACTTCAAGCCGTAAAATGAAACTGAGCTCTTCCCTCTGCAAGTTTCTCATGATACTTTGCCTTTGAGAATGGACCTCAGTTTGCTCATGTCAGCCTCTGAAGTCCCTGATAGTTTTATATCTGTTTTTTGTGCTACTGTGAATTGCTCCAAATTGCTCCATTTGCCTTATTCCTCTTTGTTTCATAATTAATTGCATATATGCATTTTTCTTTTTTTGATCATATACTCTCTGAATTCATTTCTATTTTTATATCCACAATGGGTAATACAGTCTTATGATGTCATAGAGTTAATGATAATAATAATAAGTTGTCATCCGTGGCTCTTTTCAACAATGAGATGATTCAAACCAGTTCCAGTTGTTCAGTGATAAAGAGAGGCATCTACACCCAAAGAGACAACTGTGGGAACTGAGTGTGGATCACAACATAGCATTTTCACTCTCTCTATTATTTGCTTGCATTTTGTTTTCTTTCTCAGGTTTTTTTTTCCCTTCTTGATTCGATTTTTCTTGTGCAGCAAGATAACTGTATAAATATGTATACATATATTGGATTTAATATATATATATATATATATATATATATATGTTTTGGGTTTTTTTTTTTGTTTGTTTGTTTGTTTGTTTTTTTTTTTTTTTTTTTTGCTGAGGCAGTTGGGACTAAGTGACTTGCCCAGGGTCACACAGCTAGGAAGTGCTAAGTGTCTGAGACCAGATTTGGACCCAGGTCTGGTGCTCTATCCATTATACTACCTAGCTGCCCCTTAACATATATATTTAATATATTTAACATATATTGGAATACCTGCCATCTAGGGGACAGGATGGGGGGAAGGAAGGGAAAATTTGGAACAGAAGGTTTTGCAAGGATCAGTGTTGAAAAATCACACATGCATGTTTGTAAATAAAAAGCTTCAATTTAAAAGAAAAAACAAAAAAAAAAGTTATCACAATGTGGAGGGAAGTAGCGGCTTTGGTGGTATGCTTTCCATAGGGCTTTATCTTCTGTCTTTCCCTGGTTGACATTTTTTAAATCAAGAACTTGAATAAAAACTTAAAGGACCCTTGCATATAGTGGATACTTCATTAAGTATTTGTTAGTGAATACACCAGGCCACAGTGGGGAAGTTCAGTTCAGATCAGGAGCTTCTGAGCAAGAATACCAATGTAATGCCTCATTGAATTACATGGAAAATATTTGCTGTTCCAGCTCCAGAGTCGAGATGGCTCCGAGTACCTGATTCAGCATGACTCGGAGGCCATTATTGGGACATGGTACAAGGCGATCAGCCAGGGCATCCAAGAGCAGGTAATAATAATATTCATTGTGGAGAGGCATGGTTTGAGATGGGAGAGTTCATGAGGAAAGGAATCAAAAGAGAAAGGAGCAGTCAGTGTTCATGGATGGAATGACTCTGTCTTCCAGCTGAGATCAAGCCTGCCCTTGGGACTCAAAGCCAACACCCATAACCTTGAATTAGATTAAATAACTTTCTATACTATAGGAGGAGAGAAATTCAATTTTTCCTTCTATTTTAGTAATTCTTCTGTATTATATTGGTCTCTGTGTGATAACATGTCATTCATAGTTAGGATCAAGAATTGAGAAAGACTGTAGGGATCAACTATTTCAAACTCCTTATTTCAACAGAGAAGGAAAGAAAGACTCGAAGAAATTATATAGCTAGCCCAAGTTCACAAGGCAGTAAGTAGTAGAGTCAGTATTTCATCATTCCACAGTTTTAACTCTAAACACTTTGGGTGGGTTGTGGGGAAAATGCAGACTGTGTATTTTTGTACTCCCATCCTCAGTGCCTTCTACCCACTCACTCACATCCCTTAAAAATGAGACCTGATACCCAGCAGGATCAAGATGGAGGCAACAACAGCCTTGTCTCTGATCTTCTATAGTGCCTTCCTATAATCTAAAAAGTGTGAATTAAGGGATTGAGACAGGGGTGAGGAGAGTAGTTCTTTAGTGGTCTATCACAGGCTTTGTCTTTCACCTTACCCTAATTGCTATTTTTGTATTTTTATATCTTATCTGTATTTTCAGATTAAGAATTTAAAGATATAAATGACATATTTATATAGCAGGATTTTAGAAATAATACAGCCTACTGATAACTGCACTAGACCTCCACTTCCAATCAGTTAGCTTCTATGCTTGTTATCTTATGCTGATTCTGAGTTCTAAAGAAATCAAGATATATTCTGTTATTTCCTGACAAATCAGTGGGAATACATGATTCTCATTAATTAGTCAATTATAACCAGTTTAGTAAATAAGCCAAGAAAACTGTTTTTCTTATAAACTTTCTCTTTTCTCTTTCCCAGAACCCTCCCCACCCCCCTTTTAAAGGATTAAATAAACATAATTGTTACTGGCTTCACAATTTAGTAATAATGTAACTGACTTCACAATTTAATAATAATGTAACAAACAATACAAGGTTATATTTAAATATATATCACAGTAATAAAAATAATAACCCAGTACCCTCAACTGTAACTGCTGACTTCTCAACTCTGGAAAGTCAATCTTACTATACTGTACTCCCAGAAATTTCAGTTAGAGTTTCTCAGGAATTCTCTTTTGGGTCCTTTCTCAACAACCTAAGACTTAAAATTATTTCAAGAAATATCTCTTTAAACATTCTCAAAGGTAACATAATCTCTTAACAAAGAAGTTTCTTTAGTCCTTTGACTTTCTCAGAAAGTATTTTTCCTAATGTTCCAGTTAACAGTTTCTAGATGACAATTTCATTGTCATTTTCTTCAAGATTCTATTCTAAAGATGAAGTAATAATGCCCAAGAATCTGGGGAAGGGGCTACTGAGTTGGAGTTAGATTTACTAATTTTGTGGACAATATGAATGTGAGAAGAGGAGGTAATCTTAATACCAGAATCAGGATTTAAATGTATTTACATAGATTGGCTCTGTGGGCCAGAAATAGCAACATGAAATTTAATAGGGATAATTATTAAAAATGGTGATCTAAGTGGCAACACAATATCTACCAGTGATAATATTGTTCTGGGGAAGCATTGTAAAGAATGTCATCACAGAGTCATGTGACCAGAAGGGTGGATTGGCTAGTCACCACTGGTATCCACAAAATGTTAAGAAATCTGGAGGAAAACTCCCAACACTATGGGAGGGATCCCCTATAAAATACCATGGGAAGATAAGAAAGATTCAAAATGATAACTCATGAGTGGGCTATGATCAGGGAGTACCATTGGAAGAAGTACCCACATTGACAAAATCACTGGTCCATCAAATTTTCAAAATATAAAATCTCATATTTGGGATTAGAAATAATCACCAGTATAAGCACAGGCTAGGGAAATTCTGACAACTGTTTATGACGTCCATAGATTTCAGGGGAGTCTATGAACTTGGATAGAGAAAAAAAATTACATTTTTATTTCAATATTATTGGTTTCCTTCGTAGTCTTGTGTATCTTATTTTATTTAAAAATCTTTTTATTTATAAAATATTTAAAAACTTTTAAAAAATCCTTCTGAAGAGGCTAGATAGTATAGTGCATAGATTATCAGCCCTGGATCAGGAGGACTGAATTCAAATCCAGCCTTAGATACTTGACACTTATTTAGCAATGAGAGCCTGGGCAAGTAATTTAATCCTGAATTACCTTACTTCCTCCCAAAAATCCTTCTGAGAAGGGGTTCACAGGCTTCACCAGCCTGCCAAAGGAGTTCATAACACAAAGAAAATTAAGTCCTACTTTGGAGGTCTGAGTAGCCTGCATGCTTGATGTGAGCCAAAGGTGTATAATAAAATAATAGATTTAGAGTGAGAAGGGATCTTAAGGGCCATAGAAATCAAATCTTTCTCATTTTCAGATAAGAAAACCGAGACACAGAGAGGTTATGATTTAGATACTATAATTGGTGTTTAAGGTGGGATTCTAAAAAAAGATCTTCTTGATCCCAAGTCTAATACTCTTTCCATTAAATAACTCTTCCCAAAATGACATTCCCAAAACTCTTTCAGGGAATCTGTGAGTTCAAAATTTTTATATAATATTATGATATTTTAATTTCTAATATAGTTGGTATCTAGACATAGTTCACAGAACAAAAGTTCTTTGGGATCCTCAATTTTTATTAGTATAAAGGAGGCCTGAGCTCAAAATATTTGAGAACTATTATACTATTCCATGTTATCTTTCAAATTGATAGGGAAGTAGATTTCTTCTTGATAAAGGGGAAAACTCTCCATTGCCCAACAATAGAAGTTTATCTCATGAGATAGTGAACCCCCATCACTATGAGGGTTCAAGCTGATCAAACTCCAGATGAGGGCCTGTCAAGAATGCTACATTTAGGATTCCTACTTTGGGGAAATGAGATCTGAAAAGAGGACCTCTTCTGACTCTGAGATTCTCTGACTCTAGTCCACAGAGGCTTATCCTGAGACTGACAGTGAAAATAGTGCTGACTTTGGGTCCAGTGAGCGACTGGGAGGTGGAAGGGAAAAAGAAGAGGAAAAAAAACATCCTAGTAAGTGGGGCTGGGAAGTGGGAGGTTGTGGGAGAATGGAAGGGAGGAAAGCATTTTATCACAAGGGCAGAGAAGTCTTCCCTCAGTGGTAGACTTGGAGAGAACTCTCTGAGCATTCTTATGTAGGATGAAGAAGTTCTCTTTAAAAGTTATTTGGTACCTAGCAGGCAACTCCTAATGAATGCTGGGATTCCTACCCACAGTGAGTCCCTTGGGGCCTGAGAATGACTCCAATAAGGTTCGACACAAACTCCGAAAATTCTTATTGAGGAGACCCACACTGCAATCCCTTCGGGATAAAGGCTACATCAAAGGTAGGCATGTGTGTGGTGGAGCACGTATACACGATAGTGAGGCATGATGGGTAGTATGGACATGTGTATCATTAGATTTTTCTAAAAAGTATTTTCTCTTTCTCTAACCTCCTTTCCCTCCCCCAACTCATAGAAAAAAAAGAGAAAGAAACAAAGAAAAAAGAAAACTCTTGTAACAAATATACATAGTAAAGACAAACAAATTCCCCATCAGCCAAGCCCAAAAATGTATGTCTCAGTCTTCAACCTGAGTCCCTCTATCAGGAGGTGGATTGTATGTTATCACTGGTCCTGTGGAATCAGTTGGTTGTTGAATTGACCAGTTTTTCAACTTTTCCAAACTATCTTCTGTGTAATGATGTTGCAATATAAATTGTTCTCCTAGTTGCATTGTTTTCCCAAGTTTCTCGAGAGTCCCTCGTCATTTCTATATATAGTCCAATAGTTGGATGTGTGCATTTTGTTCCCCACCCTGAATGCCAGTTTTCTGAGGTCCAGGGAGGGACATTTGGAGGCAGTCAGCCTTCATGGTATTTGAGCTCTGGTTCTCCCGTCTGCCTTTCCAGATCAGGTGTTTGGCTGTGCACTGTCTACATTATGTGAGCGAGAGAACAGCCTCATACCGCGCTTTGTGCAGCAGTGTATCCGGACAGTGGAGTCTCGGGGTATGTAGGCAGTAGTGACTGGTCTTGTCCCCCATTCCCAAGGGGAGAGTTCCTCGGGCCTAGGGAGGGACAGAGGGTGGAGCTGGGGTTAGGTAAGCCAGGGGAGCCTCCAGGTGATGTTAATCTGACTCTTCCTCTCCCTCTTGCCCACGGGGTTCAGATTTCTTTGCTGCCCCACCCTGTATACTAGGGGCGGTCCTATACTGGGTCAGAGAACATACCAAGAGCCCTGCTTTTTTGGGAAGTGTGGAGCAAGAGTGAGGAAACCTAATCTGAAACACAGACACAGTTAGATGTAATGCCCTTTTCAACATTAACTGCTCCTTATAAAAAATGAGACTGTGTGAGACATCATAAAGAACAGTAGGGCAAGTGCTGGACAAGGAAGGCTGTGAATCCAAATACATGACTTGTTGAGAGTAGATAAAAATGTCCCTTGTGGGGTGAGAGGTGATGGTAGAGAAAGGGGAGTTGTGTCCCTTCTGTTCCCCAGTGAATCCAGGAGAGCTTCCTGGAAGAAGTGGGCGCCAGCTTCTCTCTCAACTCTGCTAGGGTTGGACATTGATGGACTGTACCGCATCAGTGGGAATCTGGCCACCATCCAAAAACTACGCTACAAGGTGGATCACGGTGAGTTGATCTCAGTCTTAAAAGAAAGTGCTGAGATGTCTGAATTGGATGGAGGACAGAATTTTATATTGAGAGGAAGAGCCCCTCATTGTAAGGGCCTTCTCCCTTTGGTTCCCATAGTCCTTCCTTTCCCCCATCGCTTTTGAAGGCATTCGATGTTAAGTGAGTTGCCCAGGTTCAGACAGCTGGTGTCTGAGGCTGGATTTGAACTCAGGTCTCCTGACTGCAGAGCCAGTGCTCTCTATCCACCTACTGCCCCTTCCCATAGTGTCTACCAGGAAATAGCTGGATCCAGACCAGTCTCTAGCCATCTGAGAAGGCTGAGTGGTGAGAGAGATTGCCTCGGCTGAGATGGCTATGGAAAATCCCTCCCATCTGCCCTGTGGAACTCAGCCTTAGCCATGGCCTTGTTTGGATTCCCTGGACCCCAGTGCCCCTTCCCTCCTTGCCCAAGGCATCCTTCCCTCCTCCTTCCCCTCTCTCTATTGAGAGTTGAGTCTAAAGGATGAAGGCCAGCTCCTCTCCCTCTCACCCTGGAGGACATTGACCCTCTCTTCTCTTCCTGCTTCAGATGAACGGCTGGACCTGGATGATGGGCGCTGGGAGGACGTCCATGTCATTACTGGAGCACTGAAGCTCTTTTTCCGGGAGCTGCCCGAGCCCCTGTTCCCCTTTTCTCATTTCCGCCAGTTCATTGCAGCCATCAGTAAGAGATGAGGCCTGAGGGGTGGGGATGATGGAGGTATTAAAGTCCAGGGAAAAGACAGGATTGGGGAAATGAAGTGATATAAATAAGTGCCCATAGTCCCATTAGACCTCTCCTCTGGGAAGAGCAGCTGCTCTGTCAATAAATACTGACATTTCTAGAGCATTATAAAGTTTGCAAAAAGCTTCATGTACATTATCTCATTTACAAGTGAAATGCTCTGAGTAATAATATCTCCATTTTATAGATGAGAAAACTGAAGTGCAGGAGGCTTAAGTGGTTTGCTTAAGTCTCGTAACTTGTAAACATCAGAGATGGGATTTGAATACAGTTCCTTTTTCTCTCCCAAGTTCAGCATTCCCTCTACTATGTCTCAGGCAGCTTCTTTCATCCCTCTGGATTTCTTAAGAATGCCTTCCCCAACCCCATCCTCTAAATGTCAGAAGGAAGCTGCAGAAGGAGAGATTTCTCCCAGCTGAGGGTGGGAATTCAGCTTTTCCTTGCACCAGAGAGAGAACATTCCCAGCCCAGACCCTCCTGACTGAGTCCTTCTTTCTCCCTAACCCCACACCCTCACTCCAGAACTCCAGGATCAGACCCAGCGGAGCTGCTGCATCCGGGACCTGGTGCATTCCCTTCCCGCTCCCAACCACAACACCATGTGTCTCCTCTTCCAGCACCTCTGCAGGTGAGGTGCTTTTCTTGGGGAGGAGGGGCATTGGGTTAGCCCTTCAGCTCTGGGACACTGGGACTTGGTCTAAGAGCTCAAACTCTGCAGACATTCTCAGTGGGTCAGGAGGGCCCCATGTCCCCATCGGCAGACTGTCTTTCCACCCTGATTCCCATGTCTTCCCTCCCCAGGGTGATCGAGCACAAGGAAAAAAACCGCATGTCTGTACAGAGTGTGGCGATTGTTTTTGGGCCCACGCTGCTGCGGCCTGAATCTGAGGAGGGGAACATGCCCATGACGATGGTGTTTCAGAACCAGGTGGTGGAGCTGATACTCCAGCAGTGCAAAGACATCTTCCCCCCATGCTGATCAAGCCCTGCCAGCGGCCAGCACACACCAGGACAGTGGGATGTTGACACAGTGGGATGTTGACACAGTGGGGTGGGTGCAAGGGAAAGGGGTGGGGGGACCAATGTAACCAATAAATGGAGGGAGTTTTCCTTTGCGCTGGGCTTGTTTCCTGTGGCTCAGCAGAATGAGGGTCTCTAGTAGGTCTTGAGCACCCAGCAGTTTGGTAGGAAGGGAAGAAATAGCCTGCATTAGCCTTCTCTTCCCAAATCTCTCCTCCCTTTCAATCCCCTAATCCAGAAAGCTGCAGGAAGGGACCTCAGATACCATCTTATCTGACCCACTCACTTTATAGATAAGAAAAGAAGCCTTGGGGCCAATGAGGAAATACCCCCAAATCATTTAGGCAGTAGTGTGGAGAAAGGTGAGGGGGGCACGAGAAGACAAGGCTGGAAGCAGAGGGGAATCAGGCTACCGAGAGCCCTGAGTGCCAGAAAAAAGGAGCTTGAATGATATTTGGCTCCTGCCACTAACAATTCTTGAGCAGAACCACGCTGCCCACGGAAGGAAGGAATTAGGTTTCCAGGTTATTCTTCAAGCCCGCGGTGTACCCGGGTGCTCTTTGGCGGCCTTCTAATCTCCAAGAGTCTAGGATCTCTCGGTCCACATAATTCTTAAAAGATGCACAATAAAAGAAATGAGTGAACATTCTACGCCTCAGCCTGGAGTTAAGACTGGCAAAATGAGTTCACTGGAAACTGAGGGACCCCTAATTTTAACCATCAGGTTATGAGGGCTCAGTCTTTATCTGTGATTCTGGACATCATTCTTCATCCTCCTGTCCACTTTCCCCTGGAAAGGCAAATTCCTTGCCCTCCATCACTATCAAAGGGACTTATCCCTGGGGAGTCCACAGTGACCCCTGGTGACCAATTTAAGTAATAAAAAAGATCACAACCCTTTCATGACCAGCGGTTAGAGAGCTGTATGCTGAGGAAATGGAGAGCATGAATCCTAATTCCCAGAAGAAGATTGCCGTTTAAGTCAATGGGCCTGAAACTTGATGGATTTGATTGCTCATGCCTGTCAATAAAAAAGAACACACTGCCAATTTTACTTATTTACAAATTATATACATGAACTTTACTTGAGAAGCAGCCTTAGCCTAGTGGATAGAGAGTTGGTAGGGAAGCCAGCAATACCCAGGCTTTAGTCCTGCCTCTGACACATGACTGTGTGATCATGGGCAAGACACTTGACCTCTGGCTGCTCAAAGTTGCAGAGAAAATGTCAGTTTGATTTGGGGGAAAGAATTTGAGATGATCAGTAACACAGGTCTAGACCTTATTCCTCTAGTCTACTAATAATTATGTATGTTATGAAATAAAATAAAAGATATCTAAAAAGGATCCATGAGGAAATCCTATTTGATTGTAAAGTCAACAGCAAATCACCAGTGTTAATTAGAATTAATTAAGTAAAAGATAATAAAGCCCGAAAGAGGGTAGGCTACTGACAGTTTGTGAAGGAGAAAGAGAGAAGGGATTTTCATTCAGTCATTCTTTCAGTGGGGTCTGACTCTTTGTGACTTCATTTGGGCTTTTCTTGGCAGTTACTTGAGTGGTTTGCTATTTCCTTCTCCAACTCATTTTACTGATGAGGAAACTGAGGCAAACAGAGTAAAGTGACTTCCCCAAGGTCACACAGATAATAAGTGTCTGAGGCTGGATTTGAATTCAGGAAAATATGTCTTCCTGACTTCAGGACTGACTCTCATTGTGCCATCTAGCTGCCCAAATATTAGCTAAGCACCTACTATGTGCCAGGCATTGTACTAAATTCTTTACAAATATTTGTGAGGTAGATGCTATTATTATCCTCCTTTTATAGTTGAGGAAATTGAGGCAGACAGAAATTAAGTGACTTGGCCAGACTCACACAACTAATATCTGAGGCCATATTTGAATTTGGACCTCATTGACTCTAGGTCTAAGGTTCTATTGTGCCAGCTGACTGCCTGAAGGGCTTAAAGGCTAACTAGAGAAGTTTATATTTTTTCCAAGATGCAAAAGGGTCCTTAAACAAAGGAGGGCTATCTGACACACATTTAGAAAAAAATCCCTGATTATAGAGTGAGGAAAATGAATTAGAAAAAGAGACATTTGAAGCATTCCTAAGGCAATAGTCCAGATGAGAAGTGAGGTAGAGGTTTGGCAGGGTGAGTAGAGAGAAGGGGACAAGTAGAAAAAATTGGGAGGTAGACACAAAAGTCTTTGGCAACTATTGGATATAGAGCATCATTCAATAAACATTAAATGCCTAAGGAACAATGTTAAATTCTGGGCATATAAAGAAAGGAAAAAATCCCAATCAGAAGCTCTAATGCAGGCTCTAGTATTAAGGTGGGGTTGGAAAATTTAAGGTGGGATTTTAACTGCAATTTGAAGGTTGCCTGGGAAGCCAAGAGGTGGAAATGAAGGGGACAGCCAGTGAAAGTGCCTGGAGTCTGGGCTCTGGGATGCCAAATTCTCTCCTGGGATAGAGTTGTATGGAAGGAATGGTGAGGGAGAAGGAGGCATGGAAGAAGATTGGAGAGGTTTGGAATATCTAACAAAGAGTTTACACCTCATCCTAGAAGTCATAGGAAGTCACTGGAGTGAGAGAGAAGAGTTAAGAATGACTCAAGTGCAGAATATGGTGCCTTGGAAGATGTCTGCTTCACTTACTCCACAGTTGGGCAACAAGGACTAGAGGAAGGAGGGAAGATGTTCTTCTTGGCACCTGAGTATCCCCTGTGGGTGCTTAAGTAGTAATAGGCTGTAATAGCTTTGGGGCAGAAATTGGGAGCTTGAATTTGGAGGAAGAAGAAAGAGTAAGAAAGTACTGGGGAATAAAGGTTGGTAAATCTGTGCTAAAGACAAATCCTGTGATTAAGGATCAAGGAGGAGGGTAGGATTAGACCCATCTTTTCATGTTCTGATTGCCTGATCTTTGATCCATAGCTTTAACATTAGAAACCTAGAAAAGTCAATGGCTAGAGAAGTCAATGACAGCTCATATACACTTAGTTCTTGGTTATTGTTATTTCTTAGTCATTTCAGTCCGCTGAGTCTCTGTGACATCATTTTGGGTTTTTTTGGCAAAGATATTGGAGTGGTTTACCATTTCCTTCTCCAACTCATTTGACAGATGAGGAAACTGAGGCATATTAGGTTAAGTGACTTGTCCAGAGTCACACAGTAAGTGTCAGGGTCCATATGTGAACTCAGATCTTCCTATTCCACTGCACTCCCAGTTGCCCCCATAGTACTTTACAGTTTATAAAAGAGCTTCCTAACAATAAATCTGTGAGATATATGCCCATTTTAAAGGTAAAACAACAGGAACTAAAACCCAAGATTTTTTATTCCACATCTTTCTACTAAATCAACAGAAACAATATGAGATCATGGACCAAACAAGTTTCACAAGACTGCCGTTTTACCAGAGACAAGGTCTCCTTTATCTATTATGCTTCATCAGCTTCCAGTTTAAAAAGTCCTTTACCTTCATGGTGTTTCTGTGGCTATTCAATTTAGAATAAGGACATCCATAACTAGAGTCTACATCTTTTCTTGTTTTTTGTTGTTTTTACTATTTATTGATGTCTCATGGTGTCATTAGCTTCCATTTGTCCAATTCTAATTTTTAAAAAAGTATTTTCTTCAGTCAACCTTTACATCTCTTTTTTCACTTGGCCAGTTTTGCATTTAAGGAACTCTTTTTTTTTTTTTTTAAGTGGATTTTTGTGACTCTTTTTCTCTTTAGTCAATTCTGTTTTTTAACATGTTATTTTCTTGAGTATTTTTGTGCTTCATAATTTTCTTGTATTACTCTCATTTTCCTAATTTTTCCAAACAATCCTTTTTGAGCTCTTCCAGGAATCCTTTTTGGGCTTTTTCTTTGAGGCTTTGCACATAGTTGCTTTGATTTCATTGTTTTCTTCTGAGTTTGTATCTTGATCTTCCCTGTCTCCATAATACCTTTCTCTGGTCAAATTCTTCTTGTTTGCTCATTTTTCCAACCTATTTCTTGACTTTTGACTTTATATTAAAATTGGATTGTGCTCCAATATGCTCCACTGAGTGGAAGGGGCACTGTCCCAAGATTCAGGGATTTTTGTGCCACTGTTTTCAGCTAGCTCTAAGAGTCTGAAAGTTTTCAGTTCTTTTAAAATTGTATGATCTAAGAAGAGGTGTGGTCACTGCTCTCCTGGCCTGTACTGTGGCCTGCGAGTGACCACAAGCACTCTGGAACTGTGGTCAGGGACCTCCCTCCCCCAGGCCACAAACACCAGAATACTATTCCATTTTGCACTTTTCACCTTGCGATCTCAACCTGGAACTATGTATTGGCAGTGCACCCTGTGCTAGCAAAAGAATTCCTTGTGCTCCTCTGGTCAGTTCAGCCCACTTACTGTCCATGTGCTCAGAATTCTGGAAGCTGTACAGCAGCCTCCAGGACCTGCTGATGGCTCCCAGCACATCCTTTGCCAGGTTGTGATTGGAACCTGGTGAGACACATCTTTCCTGTCAACCTCCAAAGTTGTCAACCTGTAAAACTGTTTCAATCAAACTTTTGTTGGTTCTGTTGCTCCAGAATTCAATTTGAAGCATTATTTTTAAAGTTGTTTGGAGGGGGAAAATCATAGATCCCAGTCCTGTAATCAAGCTAACTCTGAGTTCAGATCCAACCCCAGACATGGCTTTATGACATCGTGAAGTCACTTAACCTTTGTCCACTTCAGTTACATCATCTGTAAAATGGGATAATAGTAGTATCCACATCCAGGATTGTTGTGAGTCTCAAAAAAAAAAAAAATAGCAAGGTATTCAACACAGTGCCTAACACATGGTACATACTATATAAATGTTAGGTATTATTATTATCATTACATTATTACATGAGTTCAAATCTAGCCCTAAACTCTTACTTATGAGACCCTGGGAAAGTCACTTAAACTTGTTTGCCTCAGTTTCCTTAATTGTAAAATAGGAATAATCATAGCTCTTACCTCACTAATTATTGTTTAGGACAGTACCTGGCATGTAGCAGGTCCTTAATAAATGCTTGGTCTCTTCTCTTAAAATAAAGAAAATAATAGCATCTACTTAAAGGATTGTTGTGAGGATCAAATAAGATATTTATTTATTTATATATCACTTAGTACTAATAAATGCCTATTCTCTTGTCCCCTTTCTTCCTTAGTACTAAGCAATTAAGATCTGCTGATTCTATTTCTTAAAAAAACCTCATGAACTAGAAAATCATTGATTAATGTGAACATTCTCATATACAAAGACCACTAGAAAATGGGATTTGTGTGAAACTGTGACTCTACTATATGCAACTTACTTGTTCATTTGGATGTGTTGTAAATTTACTATTGTAATAGCAACCTGATCCTGCTTGTCAATATCATCTTGTGAACTCTCTTTTCTCCTCTGAGTATTTTTATATGTTTCATTAATATTCTTTACTTTCTCTTTTTTCATCTGTCTATCTATGACTACACTCCTTTCTTCTATTCCCAATAAAAGCACTCATAACAAATGGATAGTCAAACAAAAGTTTTGTGTTATAAATAAATGTCTTGTCTAGAAATATATTTCTCATTCTTCACCTATAGTCCCATCACCTCTTCAAAAGGAAGGGGAAATGTGCTTCATAATCAGTCTTCTAAAGTTATCATTGACTATTGCATTGATTCATGTTAAGTTTTTCAAAGTTGTTTTCCTTTACAATAAATGGCCATCATATAACTAATTCTCTTGGTTCTCTCATTTCTCTTTGTATTCATTTACATAAATCTTCCCATACTTCTCTGGATTCAGCACTTTCATCATTTCTTATGACATTCTGTTCTATTCTATTTCATTTATATTCTATAACGTTCAGCCATTTCCCAAATGATTGGGGAAACCAATAGGGAAAGAGTAAAAAGGAAATCAACCTTTCATTTCACCAAGACTATGTGATGTTTTCTTGTAGAAACCTTCCAGTAGGAAACAATCAGACTTGGATAACTAGTTCCAGAACCATGGAAGGGACCACACCACAGTAGATCCAATTCTGACCCTCTTGCCAGTGATTTGGGAGTCACCCTTACTAATAATACTAATAGGAGATATTCTTTGTAATAACAGATTATACTATAAGTTTTAATATCCCCATAAAAATGTCCCAAAATATACTAGTGACATGCAGCTAACTCCATGTCAAGTGTAAGGTGGACTATGATTTGTCAGCAAACTGAAATGCTCAGACACAATTCATTGATGCCATTGATAATTATGTATTCTAGTCATAATCTGGGCAACCTCACCCCGAATTATTCTTTTCTTTCCAGGATTGTATTTTCCTCTGCTTTCTTTCCCTACTATGATCCTTCTCTTTTTAGTAACTGGATGTCATGGTTGATTGACTTCTATAAGTGAAGGAAGACTTTGCAGGAAAAGAGTCTCTATATTTGGGGCAGTTAGATAGCATAGCATAGAGCCCAGACTTAGAATCAATACCATGGGAGTTCAAATGCTGCTTCTGATAGATTATTAGCTCTATGACTTTGGGCAAATCACTTAACTTGTGTTTGCCTCAGTTTCCTCCTCTGTAAAATAAGAATAATAATAGTATCTACACCTAGGATTGTTGTAAGGATCAAATGAAATAATAATTACAAAATACTTAGTATGGCGCTTGGTATATAGTAGGTGATACATAAATGTTAGCAATTATTATTAAATTTGGTTGGCTACCTCCAGGGTTGAGCATGAATGGAATATATAAAAAGCGTTGGAACTTCAGAATCATATGAATGAATGATGAAGTTCAACATCAGTGGGAAGAAGCCAAAGCTCAAAAAGCATGTGATGAGAAAAGTTATATTAATGGGATTTGATGGCTTATCTCATAGAAGGAGTTTGGTAGGATGCCTTACTTCTCTACTTAAATAATTTGTGTGAGGTGGGAGACCAGCCAATGAGGACTCAATCCTTTCAGTGATTCTCAAACTTTTGTTCTCAGTATCTTCATGTTGTTAAAAAACTATCGAGGATCTGTTCAAAGAGTTTTTGTTCACATGGCTTATATTTATAGCTATTTACTATATTAGAAATAAAAAAATGATTTTGAATTTGTAGACCCTCTGAAAGGGTTTCAGAGACCCCAACAATTCTTTGGACGACACTTTGAGGACCACTGTCTTAGAGCATATGCAGTTATGACCTTCCTGGTAGATCATGCAGAGTGTGCAGTGTTTTTTACCTGCTGTCAATCCAAAATGTGGGACTTTGGGGAGCCCGTTTTTGGCATGAGCTGTTGTGCAGTGATGGATTTTATAATTGATTTTAGAGATGGAAAGAGCTTTAATACTGAGTATGAATGCAAAAGGGTCAATACTCCTTTCCCTCAGGTCCTTTTGCATTTTGCGCTCTCAGATGAGGAAGAAATGCTGTGGGTGAACAGGTAGGGAGAATGGTTTCAGCTGACTGACTTCACCTGGCCATTATATGTCTATAAAAAAGAACATCTAGTCCTTTTATTTCTTGTATTTCTTCTGTTTATTCTTTCTTGATCATAAGTGAATGAATATTCAAAATCAGAACAGGCCAGGTTGCCGACTTGAAAGCTTCGAAAAGATCGGAAGATCCACCAAAGATCTTGCAACCAGAGATGGAAACTGAGTCTGCCATTAGCCACAGTAGCCAAGCCCAGTGAGGAACTAGGACTGAGGAATGGCCTACTTGATCCAGATCAGCCATAAATTGATCCAGGATTTAAGATGTGCTATTTTACAGACAAGGGAGTGAGTCATCCACTAGTTACACCATACACAGAAATGAACTTTATGAGAACTATGAAGGAAAGGACCCTCAGGACAAATGATCAACAGATGTCCCTAGGCAACACATGCCCCTTATGGATATCTCTTTATTATTCTGCTTTAAGTTTGTTCTCATTGTCTCCAGGGACCTTTGTATATTCAGTAGGAAGTATCCTTAAGGTTGGTGGGAGTTGGGGAAGAGGGGAATATTTTGAACCTACCACTTTACATCTGATAACATTCTCTCTAAAATCGTGGCAGAGAAGAGAATTCAGCCTTGTTTGTAGAAGAGTAAATGTTTTCTTGCACTTCTATCTTTCCTATACCTTCTCAATAAAATCTATCTGATATCAATTGTTTAATTGTATTGGGAAGATATCAACTGGTTAATGATATTGAGGGAACTATGCCAGATGAGTATTAGTGAGTAATGGAGATCTAGTCTGCCAATACAAGTAAATATTGGGAGAATGAGCCTCAAGAGGTACTACATCTGTACAACTGGAGGTAATTGTTTTTTGAATATTATATAGAATTTATCAATTCATATGTTTTTGGATTTTTTGGTAATTTAGGAGTTCACTTATTGTTCAATTACATTTTTTCTGAGAGTGGACTATTTATCATCTCTATTGTTATAATAATATAGGTATTTTACTTTTTTGTAAATATTCATCCATTTCATTTAAGTTATTTTGTGGGCATAAAACTGGGGAAATAGTTTTTAATAATTTCTTTTATTCTCTATTTATAATGAACTCATCAATTTTAATTTTTATATTGACAATTTGGTTTTCCTAGTTTTATTTATCACTTGAATAGCTTTTTTTTTGTTTTCATTTTTTTTCTTATTTGCTTTGCAGAATTTCCATTTTTTGTCTGTAGTTGAAATTTTTTGATTTATGGTTTTCTTACTGGGGGAGAGGTTATAGACCCAATTAATTGGTTTGTTATTTCTCCATTTTGTTAATGAAAACTGTTTAGTGATGGAATCCAAAAATTCTGGTAACACTTTGTTTTAATTTTCTTTAATGCAAATATCTATTATTCTATGATATGTTCTTTGAACTGACTTAAATTATTTAATTTCTACTTAAGAAGTCTTTCACAAGATGACCTTTATTATAATTTTAATTGTGTTGTAATAAGTAAAGTATGTGTTTTATATATCTGCTTTTCTGTATTTTTTTAATGAGATTTTTATTTTATTTGTTTCCAAAGTTTTTACTCTAGTACATGGTGAATTTTTGTAGATACCATGAGTAGCCAAACATATATGCATGATCCTTTTTGATTCCCTTTCAGTAATCTACAAATATCTGTCATACATGTTTCCAAAATTCTATACAAACCCTCAACTTTTTTCTTTTTTATCTATAATCCTATGATACTATTATTTTTTAAATTAGATATTTCTTAGTGTCAAAGAGTACACTGAATTTCCAAAGTAATCTTTTGAAAAGATTACTTTGGAAATTCAATGTGCTCTTTTGACACTATTTCTATTTCTTCCTAAAATTGAATTAACTTTTCCTCAAGTACCTAGATGCTATGCCATTTGGTGTATAGACATTCAGTATTTATATTATTTCTTTATCCTATGGGATATATATATATATATATATCGGATAAATATTTTTAAATTCATGTACATTTTTATTATTCCCTTGTTTGAGATTTGTTATGCCAGATTTTTAAATTAACTAGAAGCATAATAAATTCTATTCCAGCTCTTCATTTTAATTCTAGGTAAATCTTTAGAAATGTTTCAACTATGTTTCTTGTAAACATTGTGGTCCTGGCTCTTTTTTCTTATCGATTTGGCTATTCTTCTCTGTCTCGGTCTCTGTCTCTCTCTGTTTTTCTTTCTTTCTCTTACTCTGTGTGTATGTATCTCTTTCTGTTTCTCTGTGTATGTCTCTCTATCTCTGTCTCTTTCTGTGTGTCTCTCTAGTCTCTTTCTCTCTGTTTTGATGAGTTCAGCCCAATAACATTTATTCTTGTGATTGTTGATTATGTATTTCTTGTCTTTATCTTTTTCCTCTTTTCTTCCTAGGCCTTCTTTACAAAGAAGGAGTGAAGAAGTAGAAATCTGATTTGTTATTTTTCAGTCATTTCAGTTATGTTCAACTCTTTATGAAAACTCTTGAGACTTTCTTGGCAAAGATACTGCTATTTCTTTCTCCAATTCTTTTTATAGATGAGGAAACTTGAGGCAAACAGGATGAAGTAACTTGTCTAGGGACATACAGCTAGTAAGTATAAGAGGCCAAATTTGAACTCAGGATCTCCTGACTCCAGTCCTGGCACTTTATTCATTGTGCCATCTAGCTTTACAGTAATTACTGCCAAATCTTTTATGATCCTGACTATGGTTCCTAAGTATTTGAAATTTTTCTTTCTGACTACTTACAGCATTTTTTTCTTTACTTGGAAGTTTTATATTTGGCTTATAACATTCCTGTGTGTTTTCAGTTTGAGATTTCTTTCAGGAAGTGTTTGAATTTTTTTTCTTCTTTGCCTTTGGCTGTAAAAGATCTAGGCAATTTTCTTTGATTTTTTTTTTGTATTTCAAGTTTTATGTTTGATCATGTTTTTCTTTCCATTTCTTTCTTTCTTTCTTTTCTTTCTTTTTTTCTTTTTTTTTCTTTCTTTTTACTGTTTTCTGTTTCTTTATTAGTCACAATGTATAAGAAAGTTTAACATTTCCTGCCTTGGCTTTTTGGCCATGTTTTTCAGGGAGTTCAGTAATTCTTAAATTATAATCGGTTTCTCAGGTTGTTGTTTTAAATAACAATTAACATATTTTTCCTATTTTTTGCATTCTTTTGACTTTGTTCAAACATTTCTTATTGTTTCATGAGGATACTAAATTTTATTTGTTTCACTGTATTTTTTAAAAAGAATTCACTACATGGGTACTTTTCCCTTTCTCTTCTAAGCCATTTATTCTACTTTCAATTTCTTTTCTTCCCAGACTCTCATGTCATCATGTTCAGTGTCTTTTTATTTTTACTCACATTTCTTGGTCTAGACTTTTATGCTCTGTCCAGTCCACTTCGTCATTCTTGTGTAAGTTCCATGGGCCTTGCTTGGTCCTTTTCTCTGTAATTTGAATGTTGCTACTCCTGCCAATGTGGTTTGGGTGACTAGTATTGGGCCCCACCCTCTGTCTCAATTCATGGGGTTTTTTTCAATCTTTTGGTATCCAACTATTAGGGTTTGGTTCCATTCTTGGTTGTGGTCCTAATAAGCGTATGAAAATTGAGGATGCTGGAAAACCAACTGGTTTCAGGCCTCCTACACAGCCCTCCTGGCACTAGTACCTACCCATAACTCCTAACATGGGGCCAGACCCTTTTTACCTGTACAGTGACCTATGAGGATAGTTCTTTCTTCATTTTCTGACAAAGTAGGGCCTGGATCTGACTGTAGTTGCTTAATTACTGGAGCTGGTGACAGCTTATGATACCTCAAAGCTTTCTGGCTTCAGGCCCTTTTGTGGCAATATAGGCTGGTTTCTTGGCTTCTTCCATATCCACATTTACCTGAGATGGCACTGACTTACAATACTCATGTTCAGAGCCCTTACTAGCTTCAGATCCCTTTCTGGAAATTTCCCCTAACTTCTCTTTTCTCCCTGATAACCAATGACTTTTGGCTCCATTTCAGAGAACTCAGAATTATGCAAAGAGAAGAAATCTAATCACCTTTTCTTGGTTCCTATCCTTCTTGACCTTTCTGTAGCATCTTACCTTGTCTGACACCTCTTCCTGCTTACCCTCTCTTTTCTGGGCTTTCTCCTCTTTCCATCTCTCTGACCACTCCTCAGTCTCCTTTGCAGGCTCTTTTTATCTATACATTTTATTTCTTTTTTTCTTATAGCTTTTTATTTTCAGAACATATGCATGGATAATTTTTCAACATTAACCCTTGCAAAACCTTGTGTCCAATTTTCCTCCTTCTTCCCCCCACCCTCTCCCCTAGATGGCAGGTAGTCCAATACCAAGTTAAACATGTTAAAATATATGTTAAATCCAATATATGCATATAGAATTATACGATTATCTTGTTGCACAAGAAAAATTAAATCAAACAGGAAAAAATGGAAAATAAAATAAAATGCAAGTAAACAACAAAAAGAGTAAAAATGTTATGTGTGATCCACACTCAGTTCCCACAGTCATCTCTCTGGGTGTAGATGGTTCTGATCACAAGATCAATGGAACTGGTCTGAATCATCTCATTGTTGAAGAGCCAGGTCCATCAGAATTGATCATCACAAAATCTTGTTGTTGTCATGTACAATGATCTCCTGGTGCTCATTTCACTCAGCATCAGTTCATGTAAGTCTCTCCAGGCCTTTCTGAAATCATCCTGTTGGTCATTTCTTACAGAACAATAATATTCCATAACATTCATATATCATAATTTATCCAGCCATTCCCCAACTGATGGTCATCTACTCAGTTTCTAGTTTCTTGCCATCACAAAAAGGGCTCATTGCAGGTTCTTTATCCAGGCACACACAATGATCATGAATGTCCCCCGGAGTCTGTCTTGGGCCCTTTTCTCTTTTCTGTGCTATCTTACTTGGTGATTCTATCAACTATCATGGTTAAACTAACATTTCTGTACTGTTAATTCCCAGATCTGTATAGCCAATCCTAATCCTGAACTCTAGGCTCATATCATCACCTGCCAACAATACATCTCTAATATTACATGGACATCTCAAAGTCAGCATGTCCAAAATAGAATCATTTGCCCCCTTTCCAATTTATTGTCTTTCTCCTCTTTCTAATTTTCCTATTACTTTTGAGGGTACTACCATCCTTCCATCCATCCAGGATTGGAATCTCAGTGTCATCCTTGAGTCCTGACTCTCATTCATCTTATGTCTCCAATCTATTGTCAAATCTCTCCTTTGTGTCCTTTTCTATTACAAACCACCATCCTTGCACCAACTCTCATTACTTTTTACCTACACTATTGGAATGGTTTTCTAATTGATATTTCTATCTCAAATATATACCCACTGTTGTCAACATTATGGGTTCTCAAAATGTAACCAAGAACCCCTGGAGAAAGGGGAGCATGAATCTCTGAAACCCTGGGGGTTTCAGAGTCACTGCAAGTCACTTAATCCTGTTTGCCTCAGTTTCCTTATTTGTAAAAGTGAGCTGGAGAAGGAAATAGTAAACCACTCTAAGATCTTAGCTCCAAATGAGGTCACAAAGAGTTGGACATGACAAAAATACTGAAAGATAAGCAAATACATTTTGGGGTTGTCAATAATTATTAAAAGTGTTAAAGAGTCCTAAAACCAGAAAGTTGTAGAATCACAGCTCTACATGGCAACTAAAATGATTTTCCTTAAGCAAAGTTCTGACCACATCAATAAACTCCTATACCTCCCTATCATCTATATTCAGGATCTAATATTGAGCATTCTTTCAGGTATTTAAAGCCTTTTTACAAGCTGGGTACTTGTTATCAGTATAGGTTTGTTTTTTGTTTTATTTTGTTTTGTTTTTTAACATTTTGCTCCTTTCCATGAATTCTCTGATCCATTTATACTGGCTTCCTTGCTGTTCCTCATACCTCACACTCTATCTCCTGACTCTTGGAATGTTCTCCCTTCTTACCTCTGCTCTCTTCCAGATGGAGATCAAAATCTACTTTCCACAGGAGACCTAAGATTCATTATTCCCATCTCCCTCACTAACTTCTCCAGTCCAGCTCCTTTCTACCAACTTCCACTTAACTATACGTACTAGATTTTTCATGTACATAGCTGTTTGCATACTTCTCCCATTAGACTGTGAGCTCCTTGAGAATAGGGACCATGTTTTTCCCTTTATTTTTATCCTTAGAGCTTAATACGTTGCTTTGAACATAGAAAGTACTTAAATACTTTTTTGACTTGAAAACTTTAATTTTTTATTTTATTTTATTTTTTTTGAGGATGTCAAGATTTTTTTTATTTTATTTTATAATAACTTTTTATTGACAGAATCCATGCCAGGGTAATTTTTGTACAACATTATCCCTTGCACTGGCTTCTGTTCCGATTTTTCCCCTCCCTCCCTCTATCCCTTCCCCTAGATGGCAAGCAGTCCTATATATGTTAAATATGTTGCATTATATCCTAGATACAATATATGGAAAACTTTTATTTTTTTAATTAAATAGTATTTCCCTCAATTATATGTAAAGTCAGTTTTGACATTCATTCTTTTTTTAAATTTTTCTGTTCCAAATTTTCTCCCTCCCTTTTCTAATTCTTTCCTTCCTGAAAGAGTAAACAACCCGATATAGAAATACATGTGCAATCATGCAAAATATCTCTATATTAGTCATGTTGTAAAAGAAGATACAAACCAAAAGTAAAAAAATAAATAAATAAAACATGAAAAAAGTGGAAAATAGAATATTTTGTTCTTCATTCAGACTCTATCTGTTCTTTCTCTGGAGGTGGATAGCATTTTTCATCACTGAGTCCTTTGGGAAAGTACTGCATCATCATATTCCCAAGAAGAACTAGTCATTCATAGTTGGTCATCTAACAATATTGCTTGTTCTTGACTTGGCAAATCTAGTTGAGGAGATGGATAAGAAAAATTCCATAATTATAGAAGAGAATGCACAATTCACACAATGCTGTCCTTCAGAGGATTAATTTCCCTCCCTAGAGTTTCTCCTCTAAAGTGAGGGAATTACCTCATCTTCTCCATGGTCCTGAGCAAGGGGATGCTGGTGGGGTGGATGTGTCAGTGCTCCTGCTAGTAGTCATAAAGGATTCAACGGAGTTAGTTATAGGAGACTGTGTGGGCAGCAGAGCTTCTTGGGATTCTCCTACCCACCCCCATTAGGTCTGTCTGTGAACCATGGAAGAACCAAGACAGACAGAGAAAAGGCCAGTAGAGGGCATTGGAGGCTTTCTTTTCAAAGGGGTTTCAAGGCCTGATAAACTGGCTATAAATTCAGCCAATTTTCTTTCCTTACTGTGACAGGGTGGATGTGAGAAGAAAGTGTTATAAGAGACTTAATGGGGAGGAAAATGATCACTGGGGAGAAGGAGAAAAATTTGGTCTGATTTGCCTTCTAATGAGGGAATGGAAGCCAAGAGTAAAAAGTTCCCCAGCTGGGAGTCCTACCTCCTCTTCCCCTCCTCCCCCCATTATAATCGTTCATTAAACCAACTTTGAGCTAGGTACTGCAAGTTCTAGTGTCCCATTTGTATAAATGCGGAAACAGGCTCAGATCTGAGATGAGATTGAGAGCCTGATATCTTTCTGCAAAGCCAGGATACCTCTTCAATCTTTGCTTTGAAGAGATTGTACAAAGCAGTGGGATGTAATGGCCTTTACAGGTGGAATGACCCAGCCTTTCTGTCTCTAACACCCATTTTATCATTGAAGGTTTCCAAGACGAAGAGGCTTTTGGATTGCAACAGGGGTAGCTGATTCGGCTCTTGGGGTGTCTTGAGACACGGAAAGGAGGGAATGGGTATTTGAAGCAGTCCCAATGCCTGCACACCCCAGAATTTCTTCTTCCCTTGTTGTGCTATAGTCACTCTTTGATCTTCATCCTGGGCGCACTGGCCCCTGAGGAGACCCTCCCTCTTAGCCTTCTTTGCTGGGGGTGTATATTCTTATGTCGTGTTCTAGGCTCTTTTCCCCTCTGGTATGTTCATTCTGTTTTCTCTTGAGGTTCTTTTGAGCTCCCATGGATTCAATTGTCTTCTCTATTCAGATGACTCCAAGATTTATATTCAGCTGCAATCTCCACTGAGCTTTAATCCCAAATCACCTTATCAAAACTAAACATGTCCATAATAGTTCTCATTTTCTGTTTTTATTTACCACCATTCTTTAGTCATCCAGGTCTGCAATCTTAGGGCCATGCTCACTTCTTCACTCTTGCTCACCTCACATAGCCAGTCAATTGCCAAATCTGGTCATTTCTATCTTCACTACATGTCTTATATCTGTCTCTTTCTCTCCACCAATGCAGCCATCTTATTATTTCAGGCCTTCATCGCCCCTCACTTGGATATTTATAATGATTTCATTTGCATCCCTGCTTCAGGCCTTTTCCCACTTCAACCCCATATCCATCATGACTGTGAAAGTGGGTTTAAGTGATTTGCCAAGAATCACACAAGACTAAGTATTTGAGTCTGAATTTGAACTCAGGCCTTCTTGACTCCAGGACCAGTGTTTCATTCATTATACCATCTAGGTGTCCCAAGACTTATTCACAGTTAAATGGAATTCCTTTGATTGATTTGCTTTGATCAAAATTAATTCCCAGTAAATCAAAAGCTGAGTATTTTATTAGTTATTTTAGGCAGGATGAGGTGATTTTGTTGGTTTATTCAATAAACTCCTCTCCTGCTCCATTACATATAATGTTATGCCACAGTTTTCTTTAACTGTCCTGACTCAGTTTCCTTGTACAAGTTTCCCTTGTCTCAGTCTCCCTAATTACTCCCCTAAGCTGTAAATCTCCCTCTGATCCATGAAGGCTGAGGACCAATTAGTCTAAGGATATAAATTGTTAGCCCAAGTAAGATAAACAAGAGAGTAGACTTCCTGATTATCTTCTGTCCTTGAGAAATTTACAACATCCCTTAAAGTATTCCAAGATATTTCACTTTCATCTTTATCATAGCCTTTTCCAGCTGGGCTTTTCCCGCTCTTTTTCCCTCTTCTTTGTCTCTAAAAGGTATATAAAGGTTAGAGATTTCTCCATTCATTGCTGGAGAATGGCGGCTGGCTGTGGATGCTGGACGCTGGATTCTTTGAGATGATAGTCTCCTCCAGACCTGGGACCAACATGAATTCCTTGGTCCCAGTATATCTTTATCTCTGTCTGACTGGATAATTTGAGACGAGAGTCCTGTCCAGTCAATCTTACTCTCCCATTAATAAAATATTAAAAACTCTCTAATCTCTCTCCTGCCTCAGTTTCTCTGGCATTACAATAAGAGACAATTTATTCCAGGAAGTGATCTTAATTCTCTGAAACTAAGTCTTATTCAAAGTGACCAAATTAAGACTAGAAATGTCTTTGTTTAACTCAATTCAGAAAGGTAACTCTGTTCACCTTTGACCAGATGGAAAGAGGTATCAGATTTCATGAAGAGATTTCTTCCCAGGGTAGATAAACTCTCATTAAACATTACCATTGTTCCTTTTGATAAATCAAACCCTGAACTCAAGACCATGACACTGTTTTACTTTGCTCTGGAAGTTTGTCTTTTGTTCTGGAATCATTATAAAATAGAAGTGGAAGGGGGGAGGGAAAGAAAGGAAAAAGAAAGAGAGGGAGGGAGAGAGGGGAGAGGAAGAAGGAGAGGGAGAAAGAAAGAGACAAGAAGAGGGACAAGAAAGAGAGAGAGAGACAGACAGACAGACAGACAGAGACAGACAGAGACAGAGAGACAGAAGACAGAGACAGAGAGAGAGAGAGAGTCAGAGAGAGACAGACAGACAGTCAGACAGAGAGAGACAGAGACAGAGAGACAGAAGACAGAGACAGAGAGAGAGACAGAGACAGAGAGAGACAGAGAGAGACAGACAGAGACAGACAGAGAGAGAGACAGAGAGAGAGAGAGAGAGAGAGAGACAGAGAGAGAAACTCCAATTAGTTCAAGGATCTCTGCAGTTTGAGAGTCTCTCCAAGCAGAAATGTTTTAGATGTTAATAAATTATCTCAGATAGATTTTGGCTTAAAACATGGAGTACAAAGTTCTTCTTTCCCATGAAGAAATGGAGGCATTGGATGCAGATAACTCTAAAAAGCTTTTATTGACAGCTTTTATTTTTATATCACTTTCATTTCCAAATATATTCTTCCTCCTTCCTTCCTCTCCCTAGAGAACTCTCTTGTAACAAATAATTAAAAAGAGAAGAAAAAAAAAAACAGTTCAGCAAAACTAACCACCATATAAATCAAGATTGATAGTGTGTGCAATGTTCTGCCCCAAAGTTCTGCCCATAGACCATGTAGGTCACCAAATGGGAGGTTTGGGGGGAGGGGAACAAGAAGGAAAGGACCCTTTTGTTCTTATCCAGACAAAATAGCCTATAGAACCCATCCATGCACCAGAGAACCTGGAGTTGCTATTACTATAGTAACTATCTTCTTCCCTAACCTTCTTGCCAATAAAAAGCAAGACCCTCTTATGATCTCTTCCTGAATGAATATTGAACTTCCCCTACCTTCCTCCCTGCTCAAGGGACTTGTTCCACTTGGACCTTCGGGTCTACTTTCCTTTTCCAAAAGAGATAAGCAGTAGCGTATCCTTAACACTGATATACATGTATTTATTTCCCTTTGAAAAATTGGAATAGGATTCTCTTCTTATTGGTGGAGATCAATGTCCTGTGTTTACATAAGGTGCCAGGCAGATAGTTGATAGGGAGATAGCCCCACTTCTAGCTTTGAGAAAGAAGGTGGAAGATACCAAATTCACTTCAAGTTACCAAAGGAAAAGACTCTGGAAAGAACATGATAAGAGAACCTGATAGTCTCCATTATGTCCCTATCCCCAACTTGCTACTCTAGAGACTTTGGGGAACTCCCACTTGGGTAAAATCTGGAACTCTCTCTTGGTTTAACAGTTATCCTGCTCTCAACCAAAGAGCTCCTTCACTCTGTATTGTCTGGCATATATTCTTCTGGTTATACTTTCTCTGGTTTCTGTTTTGCTATTGAATTATATAAATGGGTTTCTTAGCTAATTTGTCTATGTGTTTGTTCATTGAGGAATTACTATTTGCTGGAAGGGAGTTAAGTCTTGTATATAAAATGTGGGTCTCTTAAATGAATGAATAGCGATCAGAAGTTAGATCAAATCTGAACACAACATCTTGTAAACTAAGGGAAAAGATAGATATTGTAACCCAGTACTCCCTCTCTCTGAGGAAAACAACACTGGTCAAATTTTTGTCCTGAATCTTCTGCTTTCTCTGCTGTCAGGAATTAAAGTCTTCTTTGGAGAAGAGGAGTAGGGAGAAGAGATCAGAGGTTTCTGTCCTGCCTCTTTTTGAGTCACACAATGACATTTCCATGCTATATGTAGGAGACAGCCCTGGAAACATGTATGCTGACTGATGTGACAGATAACAGTAATTAGACTTATACTTTTTAATGCATGCAAAGAAATCAATACATGCAAACATCAACCCTGTGGGGACAAAATGCCCATCTTATTCCTAGAGGTCCCCATAAGCATATTTCATACTAATGCTGATCATAAGGTTTCCTTTCTGGCTAAGAGAAGATCTTGTATCTCTAAAATTGTGTTTTGTCAACAAATTTCTGTCAATCTTGAGCCAATGTGAACACTTGGATCTCCAAGGGAAAATAACATAGAAATCTGTCTTTAATCATGTTTCAGGAGCAAACTGATGACTGGGGACCCCTGTTTTTATGGTTTGGGTTAAGGACATATATAAATTACATCTGAGTTCTGATTGGTTCTCAATTACTTGTTCATCCTTCGTTTGGAAGAAGACCAATTACATAACAGGGTGAACTGGACTTGCTCATGAATTGAATTTAAGCGAGAAACAACAGCACAAAATTTTCTCTTCTAGAGTCATCCAAGTCCAGTGGCAAGGCAAAAGTTCATACAATTGGAGGGGGCGTGTAGATAATCTGAGTATTTTTGACGTCTGACCAAGCTCTAAGGTATTGTGTAGTGACACAACAAATTGTTCTCCTCAGCCTATTCTGTCGGGAGAAGTCTTCACACGCTTAGGAAAGCTATCTTCCTAAGCCCAGTGGGCTGGTGGCCTGTTAATTACCTTCAACCTAGTTTAGCTCATCCACCAATATGGTTTGCTGGGGTTGAGAGTTGATTGGCAGGTAGACACCAAAGATAGATGAACAACCCTGAAAGGGGCTCAGCAAGCCCTCACACCACAAGGGCTAGTCCTCCCTGAACATCCCATGCTCCCCAATCACTAAGCTTACAATGAAAGAAAACTATCAAAGTTTTAGTTTCCTTAAGTCATTTGCAAGTGTTTTCAATCAATTATTTTCCAGATTTCAAAACAAATATCATTACTAATTGTTTGCCAAATTTGAAGAACATAAATATGCTGTTAGCAGCTGTCAAATGTGAAGGACACATAGATCATTGCCAAGCTATACTATTCAAATCTTTTTCTTATTACAATTTACACAATCCCAAAATGGAAGTGTTTATCTTAAGTTAACATACATATTCCCACCATAGTAAAACCATTTCAGGTTCCCCTGCCTTTGGAGTGGATGTGGCTATTCACATCTCTTGGTTGTGCAAATTTAGAGCCATCTCCAGTCCAGATGTTTATATGAATTATTTTTATCTGATCTGTAGTAGATAGAACTTTCCAATTTCATATTGTTCTGATCAGCCACGGTTGGATGCACTATACCTTGACTCTACATAGTAAGGTCATTTTGGTGGAAAACAAATGACAAAAATCAGCTAATGTCTTGAATAAATAGGAAATCAACAACTACATTCCTTCCTTTTATATGGAGGATCTCCAGTCTTTACCATGCAGACCTTGCTGCATTCTAAGGTCCTTCAGGTCTTACCAAGTACCTCATAGCTGAGGGCTCCAGATTCTAGACAGTGCCATATGATCTGCTTATGGACCCTAGGGATTTCTGAGTCTTTCCATTTATTCCACTGGGACATCTTTAGTACTCCCAAACTTTTCTGTGTACACTGCAGTTGAACTCTCTTTTATGGGCCATCTTAACCAACTAGAGTGTGAGCTTCTTGATATCTATCTCAATTTTCTATTTGTATCTCCAGCACTTAGTGCAATGTGTGGCAAACAAGAGCAATACATTTTTTTCATTCATTCATTCATTGGTAGTTCCTCACCTCTACAAAAAAAAAGGAAATTCATAAATATTTTTTCAAGAATGTCCTCAATGCAGAAAAGGAAAAGAAAAATATGGGATTCTTATTAAATAGAAAACAATGGTCAGGGAAAGACTTTTTTTTAAAAGAAATCAGCAAATCTGACTGTTTAGAGACAAACAGGAAAGAACCATTGCTTATGGAGAAATTAAAGGTTTCAAAGAAAGGATATTACTACTAGAGCAAGGTCCTAGAAAGGGCAAGAAGAGATGAGATCAAGGAATTCACTTTTATATAGAGTAGACATATCTTTTCTATGGCAAGAGAAATGATACCAGAAGACTTGGAGAATGAGTGAAAAAAATTTAAGAAAGTTCATATGAGATGACCTCTCAGTGAAATGAGAAGTCAAATCATCTACTGTAATTACTGGGGTCTGGATATGATGAGGAGAGGAAAGGAAAGGTTTGGAACCACTATGGGAAATGAGATGAGGAGATATTAAATATAGGGCCCAGATAAGTTTAAGGATCATAAGTCATGGGTCAATGATTCTATGACAGCCTCTGTTGGAGTCCAGCTCCAGTGAATTCCGAGAGGATGAATGAATATCCAAGGCCAGGCAGAAAATATACTTTGTAATCTCCATTTATCTGCATGCCGGGGTTTATATACTTTTTAAACTAGTGTTACATTAACATCAGCTACCTCCAGGTGATGCTATATACCTTCCAGGGTTAATGCACAGACCATACATTGACATTTTCTTCACCAGCGTAACAAGATATCTATCGTCAATAACAGAAATTATCAATAGCCAGGTATTTGTCAAAACAGAGTTGTAAATAGCATAGTTGTACTTCCTTGTTTGTTCTCCATCAAGATAATCCTGAATTTATCTAGAGTATTTCTTTCATTCATTAGTAAGGACATGGTGAGTCAATGCCTGGAATTTTTCAGCCCTTACACTAACCAGATCTCAAGTAATACCAGGACTAGACTCTTCCTTTTCATGGACTTATGCAATACTAGCCCTCTACAGGCATCCATCTATTTTTAGATAGTTCAGGCTTGAAGTTTATGATGTTGTGTTCCTTTTGTTGTCTATGACCCTTTAGAGTCTTCCATTATTTACCACCTAGGAATTTTAGGATTCTCCACTCTCTTCAAAAACCTTTTGTTACTTCTCTTCCAGCCCTTCCCCATTTCCCATCTCAGCAACCATGATGAGTTTTGGTTTCAGCCAATTCTAGTAATTTTTGTAACACCTTAAAGTTTATGAAGCACTTTCCATACATTATCTATTTGATCTTCACAATCCTATGAGATAGATGCCATTATTAACTCCTTTTTGCAGCTGTGGAAACTGAGGCTTGGTCATTTTAAATGTAATGCCCATGGTCATAGAGATAGTAGATTATATAGCGTTCTGATGCCATGTACACTTCTATATTCTCTGTACCATAATATCTTTCTACTTATCGAATCTAATCTGTCCCTTACTCAGCCAGTTTTCTAATCTCCATATTTGCCTCTGCTCAAAGAATGTTTTCTCTGCCAAATTAAGTTGCTGTTCAGTAATATTCATGAACCCATTTGAAGTTTTCTTGGCAAAGATACTGAACTGGTTTTGCCTTTTCCTTCTCCAGTTCATTTTATAAATGAGGAAACTGAGGCAGACAGGGCTAAGTGACTTGCCCAGAAATGTCTGAGGCTGGATTTGAGTTCAGCTCAGTAACCTAGGCACTGTGTCACCTGGCTGCTCCTACCCCCTTAAAAATCTAATCCCTAACCTCTCATCCAGGAAAGTTTCCCTGATTAATCTTTGTTGCTAAATTGATTATATTCTCAATACTCCCAGGACTCATTTTGTATTACTTTAAAAAAATTAAAATTATTTTAAATTTTTTATCAACACTTTTAGTATTTATATCATAATCATTTTCAGATATATTCCCTATAGCCCCATCACTTAGTGACCCTTCTTCCCCTTATAACAAAGAAAACCAATCATATAAAACCAGCCTACATAGTTACTCTGACATCTTATATAACATTCAACATCCATAGTCCTCCATCTCTCTATTGAAAGGAAGAAATGACACTTCTTTATATCTTCTCTGGTACCAAAATTAACCACTACAATTTCATATGCTGACTCTACCACTATCTGTTCTGCCATCTCCTTTGGGCATATGAGTACTCAGAGATGAGAAACTTGATGTCAGACCTTAGCCTTGCCTTCTACTCCTAACAACAGCCCTGGAGGCATAGTATGGGTCTGTGGTCATCCTCCTGACACTAACCTCAAAGGTCAGGGGTATCCCCGAAGGCATCCCAGTTCCCATTAAGCACCAAGTGGGGAATCTGTCATCCATAAACTTAAAGAAAGCTCACTTCCATTTTCAGCTTATACTGCTTTTCGAAGGAACAAGTTCCTTAAATTGTAGCGTCTTCTGGGTGAAGAAATGACATTTCGTTGGGCTGACCTTATCGCTTTCAAGTTTCAAAGGGGAAGAAGAGGTGACATCCTGGTATTACAAATGCCACCAGGTCTGTTAAGCCTCTCCTGAATCATTTGACCTAAATTAGAAGTGACTATTCCCTGCTCTAACCCTCCTTTTGGATCTCTGTATTTTTTCATATTTTGCTTTGTATTATAACAGTGATTATGTGCACATGCTTCTTCCCTTCCCCTGCTAGTCCTTGCCTTTTAAGTGCTCAGAATTCATTGAGATTACACACTCCAACTTGTATGTGAGCTTTAAAAGCTTAATTGTTCATACATGAATTTTCCAGCAGCCGAGCCTGGCAAGACACCATCAGTCCCCCTGAGTGAGCTGCCAGCTCTTTTTTGGAGGCAAAAGAATTGGAAACTGAAGGGATGTTCAACAATTGTGGAATGGCTGAACAAATTGTGATGGAATATTATTGTGGTGTAAGAATGATGAGTGGGATGCATTCAGGAAAAACCTGAAAAGACTTCGATGAACTTGAAAAGAACTTCAGTGCAAAGTGTGTTGTGTACAAAGTAATTGTGATATTGTAAAATAATCAGCTGTGAATGACACCACTATTCTCAGCAATACAATGATCTAAGACTACTCTGAAGGACTTACGATGAAAAATGCTATCCACACACAAAGAAAGAACTGATGGTGTCTGAATATAGATTAAAGCATTTTTTTTACTTTATTTTTCTTGAAGATTTTTTTTGAGAGGGTGTAGCAGTGTTTACTTTCACAACATTACTATTAGGGACATGTTGCATGACTACACATATATACCTTATAGCAAATTGCTTGCCTTCTCAATGTGGTGTGGGAGAAGGGAGGAAGGGAGAGAATTGGGAACTCAAAGTTTTATTTTTAGTTTTATTTTCAAATTTATCTATCTATCTATTTATTTATTTATTATAGCTTTTTATTTACAAGATATGTGCATAGGTAAATTTTCAGCATTGACAGTTGCAAATCCTTTTGTTCCAACTTTTTCCCTCCTCCCCCCATCTTTTCCCCCAGATGGCAGGTTGACCAATACATGTTAAATATGTTAAAGTATAAGTTAAATACAATATGTGTATACATGTCCAAATAGTTATTTTGCTGTACAAAAAGAGCCGGACTTTGAAGTAGTGTACAATTAGCCTGTGAAGGAAATAAAAAATTCAGGCAGACAAAAATAGAGGGATTGGGAATTCTATGTAGTGGTTCAGAATTGATCATCATATAGTATTGTTGTTGAAGTATATAATGATCTCCTGGTCCTGCTCATTTCACTCAGCATCAGTTCATGTATGTCTCTCCAGGCCTTTCTGAAATCATCCTGCTGGTCATTTCTTACAGAACAGCAATATTCCATAACATTCATATACCACAATTTATTCAACCATTCTCCAATTGATGGGCATCCATTCAGTTTCCAGTTTCTGGCCACTACAAAGAAGGCTGCCACAAACATTCTTGCACATGTGGGTCCCTTTCCCTTCTTTAGTATCTCTTTGGGGTATAAGCCCAGTAGAAACACTGCTGGATCAAGGGAAATGCACAGTTTAATAACTTTTTGAGCATAGTTCCAAATTGCTCTCCAGAATGGCTGGATGTGTTCACAATTCCACCAACAATGTATCAGTGTCCCTGTTTTCCCACATCCCCTCCAACATTCCACATTATCTTTCCCTGTCATTCTAGCCAATCTGACAGGTGTGTAGTGGTATCTCAGAGTTGTCTTAATTTGCATTTCTCTGATTAATAATGACTTGGAGCATCTTTATATATGGCTATAAATAGTTTCAATTTCTTTGTCTGAGAATTGTCTGGAACTCAAAGTTTTAAAAACCAATGTAAAAATGCAATCAGGAAAAAATATAATACTAAATAAAGAAGAAAAAAGAAAAGAATGATCTGCCAGAGGTTCAGATGACTTACTAGAGCTGGCTAATGACTGAGCATGGTGAGGAGTGACCTACTACAAATCCAGCCTAGTGGTGGTTCAATGCTGGCCAAGAGGGAGTATTTTGTCCACTGGCTGTTCCACTTTCAGAAGTCAGCTACTCTGGGAACAGCTGGGTGATATGGTAGAGAGAGTGCTGGGCCTGAAATCAGAAAGGCTCATGTTTTTGAGTTCATATCTGGCCTTAAACACTTATGAGCTGTGTGACCTGGTATGTCTCAGTTTCCTCATCTGTTACATGAGCTGGAAAATAAAATGGCAAATCATTCCAGTATATTTGCCAGTTGGGGTCACACATAACTGGAAATGACTGTAATAAATGATTGAATCAACAATAACCTCCCCAGAAATGGAGGTAGTAAAGAGGAGAATTTACCATAGTACTAGGGGAAATGCTTTGTAATTTCTGTTTGCTAGATCTTCTCAATGAATATCCCTTGTGTAAAAATAAATGATAATCATTGTTAAGGACCATGCCTAAGTGAGGGGCAGGTCAATTCTTCGAGAGCCTCCACAGCTATAAATCATAACATCTGAAGGAATTGCAAAACAGCCTTTGCTGATGCAGATGTTCCTTGTGGATGGGGATTGAAATAAATTGGAGGCAAGAGGAAAGAGGAGAGAAGTCAGGTCAGAGAACGCAAATGTCTCTCAGTCTCCTTGTATCATTATCCTCTCACATGAAGAGATCCTGACTACAGGTCTGAGTTAGACAACTCCAGCAGCCACTGGCAGGTGGCTCTTGTATCTCAACAAATAATACTAACAGAAAAAGAATTAGATTATGAACCACTCATGACATATAATGATTATATATGTGCATATGTATCTTTAATTTCTATAAAATATTTTCAGAGATAACAAGTTCCTGACATCCCTATGAGGTAGGCAGGATATGTATTTTTATCCCCATTTTCAGATGATCAAACTGAGACACAGAACAAGTGATTTCTGCAGATCACAAAGGCAAAAGTGAAACTTGAATGCTAGTTATTTTGATTCCTAGTCCAGCCAGCTTTTTTATACAAAGCTCTCATCTACTTCTGGCAGGTAGGTGGAGCAGTAGATAAAGTCCTAAACCTGACGTCTGGAAAATTTTTCTTCTTGAGTTCAAATGTGACCTTTATTACTTACAAGCTATGTGACCCTGGGCAAATCACTTATCCCTATTTACCTCCATTTCCTTATTTGTAAAATAAGTTGGAGAAAGAAATGGTAAACTGTGCCAATATATTTGCCAAGAAAATCCCAAATGGGATCACAAAGAGTCAAATAGAACTTGAAGACAACATCTATTTCTGAAGTTACCATTTTTCCTTTTTAAAAGTTAGGGTTTTTGCATTTAATAGCTTTAAGATATGGAGATAGATGGATGGACAACACCATTCACAGAGAGAGAATTATAGAGATAATGTAAATCAACATATGCTATGTTCACTTTTTTTTGTTTTTTTTTTCCTTGTTTTTTCCTTTTGTTCTGATTTTTCTCTCCAACACAATTCATATGGAAATGTGTAAAAAAAAAATGAATGTACATGTATAATCAAAAAATGTTGTTTTACATGGTACTGGAGAAAAGAAAAAAGTATCAAGCCCTTTTAATAAAACAAGAGACTGGGACAGCTTGATTGCACAGTGGATAGAGCACTGGCCCTGAAGTCAAGAGGATCCAAGTTCAAATTCGTCCCCCGATACTTAATACTTCTTATCTGGGTGACCCTACATAAGTCACTTAACTCCAATTGCCTCAGGGGAAAAAAAGAAAAGAAACAAGAGACCACCTTGTAAAACAGAAATGGGAAGTTATGCTTTAAGCAGTGAAAGAGAGAATGAAAAATCACTCTCTTATAAAAGTCTGAGGAAGCTGGAGCTAGTCTTACTATATGACTTAACAATAGCCTAGGAATAACCAGGTCTCAAAGACCATGCTAATGAAGTGATTAGTATTTTTACTACAGTAAAGCAGCTTAAGTTTGTACTTAGAAGTTTGTTATGAAGCTTTTCTATGATTGAGTATTAAGTTCCTTTTTTGGGGTCCATTTCTGTGATTTCATCAATATTGGAAACTACAGTTATGAAAACTCTTGTTGCATAATTGATGATGCATAACCACCTCAAAGAATCTTAGAGAGTTACCTGGTGGTCCAAGGGATGCCCAAGGTCACAAAACTAATGTTAAATACTTACAAGTTATCCTTAAGATGTCAACTAAAAGACTTGTGTGTAAATATAGATATAGGGATTAGGTGTTATGTTTCTGCTATAGTCTCTACCTAAAACTAGGAGCTCTTTGAGGGCAACAATGGTTTCTGGGAATACTGGGAATCCTTTGAGGGATAAGAAAGACCACGATTCTTTCCTCCAAATTTTCCGCTAGTACACAACTTAAGAGTTGAATAAAGAAACAATGTAGACATTGGTTTCCTAAATCCCCAATCTTCATACGCATTGGTTAGTCAGTCAATAAATATTTATGAAGCACCTACTATTCATCAGATGCTATCCTAAGCACTAGAAACTCCTTTACAGAAGAAATCTAAATAGAATCAGTCCCCAGGCTTCCCTCAAGCCTCTCATCATCTCCTCCAATCAGACACATAGATAATTAGGGTTAGCTAAGGTAACAGACATGACTGGGGAAAGCTTTGTCTCACATTAACTGCTTTCATTTGGGTAGACAGTCAAGGGCTAGATTTTTAACAATAACAGCAACCCTACCCTCAGTCACACCCCCTCATTATGGTAAATGGCTTTGTTCCCCCAGAATTTGGGAATGGGGGCAGATGCGGCAGATCTCATCTGAAGGTAGTAATTCTGGGGCTGTCCCTCTGGTCCCTCTGGGGGTCTGAGAGCATGAACTGGCCCCACCCAACAATGTGTTTCCTGGCAGCAAAACAGAAGCCTATAACCAGAGGTTGGGGCCTAACTTGGCAGATGTCCAGGGGAGCCACTTCAACTTGTTGGGCTTTTCTTTCAAGTGGACAACAATCATTAGAATCTCCCTCTCTCATCCTTCACCTTTTCTCCAAACACTTGGTACTCTTATTAGCTTGGGAGAGAAATTTCTTGCTTTTCATTTTTCCTTTAAATTCAAGAAATGGCAAGCCTAAAGTAATCCAGGTTGTGGTCTAAAAAATTGAATTTCCTTGGATTTTAGGGATGGAAGGCCTCACAGAGATCCAAGTGGATCTCATTTTATAAATGAGTTCTAGGGAAAAAAGTTGATGGGCTCAAGATCTTAGAGAAAGTGGCAGATGCTATATTCAATCCCAGGTCTACAGGTTCCCAAACTATTACTCTTTCAACTATACCATTTCCATCTTTTATGTGTCCCCTTAATCGACTATTTCAGGATCCTTGGCTATTTTTTTTTATTTAAAGCTAGATTGTCAAATATTGCATATATTCCTTCGGCCCCTGGCCATGATTTCAAGGTGTACAAGTTGAGAAAGGCAGAAAACACCTTGTCTGTGTTAGAGTTTTTTGTTCCATTCTGATGTGTGATGTTTTAATCCTTTTTTGTTTTGTTTTAGTTTTTATTTTGATGATCTTTGATACAAACATAGATAGAAGACTTCTGAGTGGCTCTGTATGAGCAAGTGAGTGTATGCTCTGAACTCAGGAAATTCCAATGCCCTGTGACCCTGCAATGGCAGCCAGAAGTCTTGTTTATTATATTAATTCCAGGCAGGATCCTCAGCATTTTGCTTGAACGACTCTTTTCCAAGACTCAAGAAAGGGAAATAATTTGCACTTATAAGTTAGTGGCCAGCCAGGGACTACTAGACCTTAGATTTTCTTAATTTCAGTTCAGTAGAGTTTTGAGAAGCCAGAGTAGAAAAGGCAATGTGGAGAGAGAATAGGGAGGATGACATAATGGAATTGATGGGAACTGAAAAATGGTTAAGTAGTTTAAATCCTGAATATAAGAGGTAATAGACCAGCTGGGTGAGTCCCTTCTCTCAGTCTCAGTTTCCCCATTTTTTAAATGAAGATAATAGTACAGCATTATCTATTTTATATGGTCACTGTCAGTATAGTTTGGGAGAATTTTCCTTGATCTCTTAGCTCTAAATTTTTATTTTCCCTGAGCAAAAACAGGAGAACATTGTACGTAGTAACAATAAGATTATGTGATGATCTGTTCTGATGGATTTGACCCTTTGCAACCATGTGGTGATTCAAAGCAATTCCAATGGGATAGAAAATGTCAATCATGGCCAGAGAGAGAACTACGGGGAATTAAAAGTGATTTGAACATAGTATTTTCACTTTTTGTTTGTTTGTTTGGTTTTTCCTTTTGGTCTGATTTTTCTTGCACAACATGACAAATATGGAAATATGTTTAAAACAATTACACATATTTAACTAATATCAGATTGCTTGCTGTCTTGGGGAGAGGGAAGTAAAGGAGAGAAGGAGAAAAATTTGGGGCATAAAGTCTTACCAAAATGAATGTTGAAAACTATCTTTATACATATTTGGAAAAATAAAATACTATTGAAAATTTAAGAAAAAGAAAAAGAAATGAATAATGTTTTACTTTCCCCTGGGTCCAGGGACATAATTCTTAGAGATAGAGAGATTGGAAGAGCACTTTTTTGGATTTTATTTTTGTTCTTAAATATATTATTTATTTTAAACATTCTTTTATTTTAAAATTTCAAATTCCAAAATCTCTCCCTCACTTCCACCCTCTCCCCCACCCGCTGAGAAGGCAAGCAAAATGATATCAATTATACTTATTTCCATATTAGACAGATTTTTAAAATGGCAGAGCCCTTTCTGATGAGCCTGGCATGAGGGTGAATGCCCTAACCCTTCATCAGGTGTCTCAGTCAGTCGGGGAACAAGCATTTTATTAAGCACCTATTATGTGTAAGGCACTGTGCTAAGCAATGGGGATACAAAGACAAGCAAAAAACCTGTTCTCAAAGAGCTTCATCTAATAGGGGGGAGGTATAAACGTCTATAACTTCCATAACTGTGGTATATTCAGCTGCATAACTTTCACTTCCCCTTCTGTCTCTATCTTCTCTGACTTGGGCACCCAGTTTATGCACCTCTCACCAATCCCCAGGCATTTCCACCCTTCTCCTGAAGCCAGTTAGAAGCTGGTACCCCAGGATCCCTGGTGACCACCAGGCAGATAACCTATTTTTTCTTTTACCCTTGTGATTCTGAGAGAGGTTTTGAATATGAAGCAAAAATACTAATCAGAATACAAAAAGGGGAAAAGGCTAGAGTTGCCAAGGCTATTGACTATTATGAATCTCATTCAACTGGTCAGGTGGAGAAATTGGTTTCCCTTGAGACATCAAACTCCTTGCTGTATCCTCACTAGTCTTTTCTTTCTTTTTTCTTTTCCTTTTTTTTTTTTAAATCTATGCTCCTGAGACTCAGAGCAAGCTACTCTTTTTTCATATCTTTTCAGATTGTTTGCAGCCACACCCAGTGATCTGGGAGAGCCATGGGAAGAAGTCTAGGAGGTAGTTGGAGATAAATGTCTCCATACAGGAATGCTTGATTGAACTGGTGATTAATTTATGAAATTATGAAATGAGAGCAGGCATGTCTGGTTTTTTGAGCATTTTCCAGGAAAGACCATGACTAGCAATGGGTGGAGATCACATTTTAATTAAAACACAGAGGATATGGGGGCAAAAAGTCCATAAAAGCGAAGATAGCAAGTGAAAAGTGGTAGAGAGGAAGGAGATGAGGTGGTGAAGACATGCAGCATGGGGAAAAGGGTGGGGAAGCAGAGAGGTAGAGAAAATTACTCAGGGGGCCATGTTTAGAATTGGTAATCCAAGGCAGCATGCCCCACCATGATGATGAGAGAATGCTCAGGGAGCAGAAGTTTGTGGTCTCATTTTTATAATTTTTTTTTTGCGGGGGGGGGGGTGGGGAAACAGACCAATTTCAATCTGTACCATCCTGGAGTAATGTTACTTCATTAACATATCCATCTCATCTCAAAATTATCAGCACATCTTGATATTCTGCTGGTCTGGAACTGTAGAGATCTGGATTTTGCCTGAAATTTATATATCACAGGGCCAGAAACCTTGAGAACAGTGCCTAGGTGATTTCTCCAGGATTCAGCACATATTACCAGGATGGGAATTTGGGTCAATATATGTACTGTCCGGAGTATTCTCTGGAGGACCTTGGTGCCCTTTACAAATAAATATATGATACTATTTGCAGATTATTTTCCTTTGATCTTTGGAATGCTTTGTATGTAACTTGAAGATTCCTCTTTTCAATCATATTTCCATCTATTACCCCTTTATAAAACTGATCTATTGTTGTGGTTATTTGTCCTTTGTTCTCCAAAACCATGACACCAGGAAGATCTTGCCATGACATGCAAGTGAATTGAATTTAAGGGAGGGAGGACTGTGCAAAGTCACCAGCCTCACTTTTCCCTCTAGAGCCATCTGGGTCCAGTGGCTGGAAATGGTCCTATACTTACTCTCCAGGGGGACCAGAAACAAATACATTTCCCCCTGAGGCAATTGGGATTAAATGACTTGCCCAGGGTCACACAGCTAGTAAGTGGTTAAGTGTCTGAGATCACATTTGAACTCAGGTCCTCCTGACTTCAGGGCTGGTGCTCTACCCACTGCACCACTAAGCCGTCCCTCCAAATACAATTTGTGAAAATGAATATGGTTTCCTTTTCACTTTATTCTATGTACAAGAAATTGCATAATTGAAGCATGCTAAGTCTTTGAATCTATGAAAACAATGGGGTGAATTGAAAAGATAGAAGCCCTCACAGGATGGGGACTCCGAACTAGGTATATACATAGATTTTGTATTTCTATATTTAAAATTTTTTCATTTCATCTTTTATATAATGGAGCTGATCAAAACTGCTTAGCATAATAGCAGTCACATGGGCTTGGAGAAGAAAACTGGGAAATCTTATCACTTCCTGGCAAGGTACAATCCATGGGTCTAGGAAAGAGCTATCTCAGGCATGTATCAAAATAGTAACTGACAAGACAGACTCCCTAGAAAAAGGTTATCTCAGGCATGTGCCAACAAAGTAACTAACCGGACTGGCTGGTATCTCAAGTGTATCCATTTTACTTCTACAATGACTTTTTCTGAAGGTTTAAGAAAGACAATAGCCAACTACAAGATTGAAAGGACTCCAAATAAGGAATGGTGCTTTGTACTTTGCAAATGAGGAAAGTATTTTGTAAACTGTTAAACATCATGATAATATCTAACATTGATACAGTGTCAAGCACTGGGGTAAATATCTCAACAACCTTGGGAGGTGGGTAGGTTCTGATTGTTATCCCAATTTTACAGAGGAGGAAATGCAGACAAACATAACTTCAATGACTTGCCTCTACATTGGAACTTAGGTCTTTCTGATACTAGGTCCAGCACTTTTGCCATAGAACCACCTACATTTAGAGCTGAAATGGACCTTAGAAATCAATTCCTTATTTTTCAGTTGAGGAAACTGAGTTCCAGATAGGTTAAGTGACAGAAACAGGCTACTATTGTGTGTTTAGGATTGGGAGTACAGGGCCCACTCTGCTGCAGATTTAGAAGATAGATTCTAATACTAACTATACTACTTATTACTCATGGCTATTTCAGTTCAGGCTTCAGTTTCCTTCTCTATAAAGTAAAGGAGTTGCACTCAGTAGCTTCTAAGGTCCCTTCTAGAACTAAATATTTTAGCCTTTAGAGGCTCTGGCACTCTATCTAGGGCCCTGCGAGCCACAAATTGAAAATCATTCTAAGTGACTTGTCCAGTGTCACACAACTAGTGACTGACAGAGGCAAAATTAGAATTCAGGTCTTTCTGGCTTTCAATTCATCCCTCCATTCACCGTACTTCTTAGCTGGTTCATAATGATTTATAAAGTTCCCTCTTTTGAGTCTAAGATTAGGGAATAGGGAAAGATAGTATTTTCAGATGATAGGGTCTTGTAGCTCAAGTTGCTATTTATGGACTATAAACATCTCTAAAAATAAGGTTCTCCACTTTCTCCACTTACTCTTAGTACCTCCACCCCATCCATGTTCCCCAGAGGAACTCAGGTCATCCTAAAAAAGCACAAAAATAAAGCCACTAAGCCAGGTAAATAAGTTATGTTGCTCAGGTGTTAGGATTGGGGTTCACCTTATGCTCCCCTTCTGATAAACTCTGTGGTGAATGGGGAAGAGGCCAAGTCAGATAACTCAGAAACTGCCGGCCTTTTAGTGAGTCCAGGGTGGGAAGAGATATAGGGAGCCTAGACCTCAGATCTTTTTTTGATCTGTTTTTTCTGTGTTTTCAGGAGGGAAAACTGGTGCCTCTGAGAACCATGTTCACAGTCTGATCGTACACTAGGTCAGAGAGAACCCAGCAACTACAGAACAGCCCTTTCTTCCTCTTCCCCAGGGCTCCACCATTCCCCTAGGGAAAAGGGGGGGCAACACACTGCCCATCTGACCTTAGATCTCCCCAGGCTTATCTATCTTGTAAGGCTTTTAACAAGGCAGAAAACAAGATAGTGTTAGATTCCTTAATTCAATAAGCACTTATTAAATATCTGCTGGGTACAAGGCACTGTACTAGTCAACATAGTAATACCAAATTTAAATGAAATACAATTCCAATAATTGAGGGGATGCCCATCAGTTGAGGAATGGCTGAATAAGTTGTGATATATGAATGTAATGAAATATTCTTATTCTACAAGAAATGATAAGCAGGCTGATTTCTTTTTTTATTTTCCATTAAAGCTTTTTATTTACAAAGCATATGCATGGGTAATTTTTCCAATACTGATCCTTGCATAACCTTTTGTTCCAAATTTTCCCTTCCTCCCCCACAGCCCCTCTCCTAACTGGCAGGTAGTCGAATACATACTAAATATGTTGAAATACATTAGATCCAATATATGTACATATATTTATACAGTTATCTTATTGCACAAAAAAATCAGATCAAGGAGGAAGAAAAAGAAAAACTGAGAAAGAAAACAAAATGCAAGCAAATAGCAACAGAGAGAGTGAGAATGCTATGCTGTGTTCCACCCTCTGTTCCCGTGGTTCTCTCTCTGGGTATAAATGGCTCTCTTCAACACTGAACAATTGGAACTGCTTTGAATCATCTCAATGTTGAAAAGAGTTACGTCCATCAGAATTGATCATCACATTGTCTTGTTGTTGCCATGTATAATGACCTCCTGATTCTTCTTATTTCACTTAGTATCAGTCCATGTGAGTCTCTCCAGGTCTCTCGGAAATCATCCTGCTGGTTGTTTCTTACAGAACAATAGTATTCCATAGCATTCATATACCATAATTTATTCAGCCATTCTCCAATTGATGGGCATCCACTCAGTTTCCAGTTTCTTGCCACTACAAAGAGCACTACCACAAACATTTTTGCACATGTGGGTCCCTTTCCCTTCTTTAAGATCTCTTTGGGAAATAATCCCAGTAGAAACATTGCTGGATCAACGGGTATACACAGCTTGATGACTTTTTGAGCCTAGTTCCAAATGAGCAAGCTGATTTCAAAAGAGCCTGGAAAGACTTACATGAACTGATGCTAAACAAAATGAGCAGATTATGTAATGGTCAGCAGTGATGGACTTGATTTTTCAATGTGGTGATTCAAGACAATTGCAATAAATTTGGAATGGAGAGTGCCATCTACATTCAGAAAGAGAACAAATGTGGTTCAAAACATACTAGTTTCACGTTTTTGTTTGTTTGTTTGTTTTTCTTATGGTTTTTCCCTTTTGTTCTGATTTTTCTTTTACAACATGACCAATATGGAACCATTTCCATATTGATTGTACAGGCAATTTCAACAGACTTGTGATGGAAACTGCTATCTGCATCCAGAGAGAGAACGATGGAAACTGAATGTGTATCAGAACACAGTATTTTCACCTTTTGTTGTTGTTTGTTTGCTTGGGTTTTTTTTTTGTCGTGTTTTCTCCCCTTTTGATCTGATTTTTCTTGCTCACTATAACTAGGGAAATATGCATTTAAAAATTGCATATGTTTAACCTATATCAAATTGCTTGCTGTCTTGGGGAGGGAGAAGGGAGAGAGAGAAAAATCTAGAACATAAAGTTTTGCAAAGATGAATGTTAAAAAACTATTTTTGCATGTATTTAGAAAAATAAAATACTACTAAAAATGTAAAAAATAAAATAAATAATTGTATATATATAAAACCTATATCAGACTTCTTGCTGCTATGAGAAAGGGGGAGGTAAGGGAAAGAGGGAGAAAAATTTGGAACATAAACTCTTACAAAAATGAATGTTGGAAACTATTTATGTGTATTTGAAAAAATAAAATACTATTGAGGAAAAAAATACAATTCCTATTCTCATAGAGTTTACTACCCAGTACAGAAAAATAAATATAGATCTATATTAGAGATATAGATATAGATAGATAACTTTAATGTGGCAATGTATTATATGCGTTATATAGGCTGATGGATGCTTACTGTATAAATATATAATTATACTATATAATTACATTATAATTTAACTTTAATGGGCAATATATTATGTAACTTAAATTATATAACTATATAATTATGTATAGCAATTTATTACATGATAAGTTCATTAGAGAGCCCAAAAAAATGTTCTCAAGAGAGATCCAAAGTATTATTGGCTTAAGTCATTTCAGGCCTTAGATTCCTCCTCTATAAAATGAGGGGGTTATATTCAGTGGTCCCTTCCAACTCTAAGTATTTATTCTTTTGTATCACACTTGTCTGATGCTTGAATGTATGTGTCTGAGACTCCTGTTAAAGGGTTAGCTGACTTTTCCCAGGATCACATAGCTAGTAAGTGCATTCAAATTATCCTTTAGAGCTTTATTAGAGGCTATTAAGCTGGGATCCATGAATTTGTTTTTATTTTTTTTTCAAAATGATTTCTATATAATTGTTTTCTATTATAATCCAGAGTATTTTATTTAAAACATAATTCTAGCTCAAAGGGCTATCAAACTGTGCATATCCTTTGATCTAGAAATACCACTACTATTCTGTATCCCAAAGAGATTAAAAGATAAAAAAAGGGGAAAAGATCTTTTTGTATAAAAATATTTATAGCAGATCTTTTTATGGTGGCAAAGAATTGGAAATCGAGGTGACACCCATCAATTGGGGAATGGCTGAACAAATTGTGGTATAAGGTTGTGATGATATATTATTATTGTGCTATAAGAAATGAAGAATAAGGTGCTTTCAGAAAAACCTGGAAAAGCTTACATGAATTGATGCAGAGTGAAGAGAGCAGAACCAGGAGAACATTGCACACAATAATACCAATATTGTCAAAATGATCAGGTGTGAATGATTTAGCTATTTTTAACAATATAATGATCCAAGAAGATCCCAAAGGACTCATGATAAAAACTGCTATTCATTTCCAGAGAAAGAACTGATGAAATCTAACTATAGATTGAAACATTCAACTTTTCACATTTAAATTTTTTTTCTTTTAGTTTATATCTTCTTTCAAACCATGACTAATATGGAAATAAGACTGCATAATTGCACATGTATAATCTATATGAAATTGGTTTCCATCTCAAGGAATGAGGACATGAGAAAGGGAGGGAGAAACTTGAAATTCAAAATTTTAAAAAATGAATGTTAAAATTGTCTTTATATATAGTTGGGAAAACAAAATATTTTTATTAAAGCTTTTTTTATTTACAAAGCATATGCATGGGTACTTTTTCCACATTGACCCTTGCATAGCCTTTTGTTCCAAAATTTCCCCTTCTTCCTCCCACCACCTCCCCTAGCTGGCAGGTTAAATATGTTGAAATACATGTTAGATTCAATATATATACACATATTTATACAGTTATCTTGCTGCACAAGAAAAATCAGATAAAGAAGAAAGGAAAAGAAAAACTGAGAAAGAAAACAAAATGCAAGCAAATAACAATAGAGTGAGAATGCTACGCTGTGTTCCACCCTCTGCTCCCGTGATTCTCTCTCTGGGTATAGATGGCTCTCTTCATCATTGCACAAGTGGAACTGTTTGAATCATCTCAATGTTGAAGAGAGCCATGTCCATCAGAATTGATCATCATATAGTCTAAAACAAAATTCTTTTTCTTTTTTTTAATAACTTTTTATTGATAGAACGCATACCAGGGTAATTTTTTACAGCATTATCCCTTGCATTCACTTCTGTTCCGATTTTTCCCCTCCCTCCCTCCACCCCTTCCCCCAGATGGCAAGCAGTCCTTTACATGTTGAATGGGTTGCAGTATATCCTAGATACAACATATGTGTGCAGAACCGAACAGTTTTCTTGTTGCACAGGGAGAATTGAATTCAGAAGATATAAATAACTCGGGAAGAAAAACAAAAATGCAAGCAGTTTATATTCATTTCCCAGTGTTCTTTCTCTGGGTGTAGCTGCTTCTGTCCATCTTTGATCAATTAAGGCTCTCTTTATCGAAGAGATCCACTTCCATCAGAATACATCCTCAAACAGTATCGTTGTTGAGGTATATAATGATCTCCTGGTTCTGCTCATCTCACTCAGCATCAGTTCATGTAAGTCTCACCAGTCCTCTCTGTATTCATCCTGCTGGTCATTCCTTACAGAACAATAATATTCCATAACATTCATATACCACAATTTACCCAGCCATTCTCCAATTGATGGGCATCCATTCATTTTCCAGCTTCTAGCTACTACAAACAGGGCTGCCACAAACATTTTGGCACATACAGGTCCCTTTCCCTTCTTTAGTATCTCTTTGGGGTATAAGCCCAGTAGAAACACTGCTGGATCAAAGGATATGCACAGTTTGATAACTTTTTGAGCATAGTTCCAAATTGCTCTCCAGAATGGCTGGATGTGTTCACAATTCCACCAACAATGTATCAATGTCCCTTAAAACAAAATATTTTAAAAAATAAAACCCAAAAACATAATTCTGAGAATGGGTCTGTAGGTTTCACTAGAGTGCCCAAGGAGGTCCATACATGACCGTTTAAGAGGCTTGGTTCTCCCTTGGCAAAAGGGAGTTTTACTAGGTGTGCTACAAATTATTGCTACACACACACCCTTTTAGTCAGTCAATCAACATTTGTTAAGCACCTGCTACAAGCCAGGTATTGTACTAAGTGCTTCTTTATTTCATCAATTATAAACTAGCCACTTTAACCTTCAACATAAACTCACCTTCTTTTGAGCTTGCAATAAATATCATAAACCATCAGAAACTGATTCAAACAAGATGACCTCCTGACCAGCAAGAGGATGTTTGCCCATCTTTTTTATGATCCTCCTCCCTATATCCTGACACTTCCACATTCCCCAGTCTGCTACCTGCTCTCTCGGGTTTGGCGTAGGGAGGGTCTCAATAACAATTTTATCGTTGAGCCTTCTAGACTGGGGGAGTAAAGGAAGAAAGAAAGAAAGGGAAGAAAAAGAGGCAGAGAAATCCCGAGGAAAAGGACACATTAATCATCTATCAGCCTAAAGTGAAGAAACAAAAGGAGAAAAACATAAAAGAAGGATTTGAGAATGGGTTTTTCTTTTGTTTGTTTTGGGGGGTCAACTAAAGGCCCGATTATTCAAGAACTCTTTGTTATTGCTAACTTCTTGTTACTGTTGTAGTATACTACAGTTGGGGAAGCTAGGTGAGACACTGGATAGGGAGCCTGAAGGCAGGAAAACCTGATTTAAAAACCCAGCCTCAGACCCTTACTGGCTGTGTGACTCTGGACAAGTCACTTAACCCTGTTCCTTATCTATAAAATGAGCTGGAGAAGGAAATGGCAAACCACTCCGCTCTATTTGCCAAGAAAACCACCAAAAGGGTCAGAGAGCATCAGATAATGACAAAAGTAGAGGGAGAGGAAGGAGGCTATTGCAAGGTCTGAGAGGTAGCAGGGATAGAAAGCTGATCTATACTGGGTAGGGGGATTTTCCTCATCCGGGAATTCTCTATGTCAGTGAAGTCATGGGTCTGTTCTCTGTGCCTTTAAGATTTACATAGTACTTTACCATAGCACAAGGGAGCACTTTCCCATTGTGAGTGTTATTTCCATATTTTACAATATGAGGAAACTGAATCTCAGAGAGGGTCTCAGAAAGGTTAGGTGATTTGCCTAGTATTGCATTATATTGGGTATCAGAACCAAGTATTGAGTATCACATCCAAGGGTCCTAATTTTAAGTCCATCCCCTTGTTTCATGTTTAGATTTTGTCTTAACCTTTCACCTAATCTAGACAACTAATACTTGTATTACAATTACAATAATTATAATGGGTTAGAATTTTCCCCAGATCTCTAATCTCAGTCTTTTTTTTGCTTCCAGTTGTTCTCCTTCCCACCTTCACTTTGCTTCTTCTCATGCTATTCCCTGTCCTTGTTGAACCTCCCTCTCCCTGCATGTTGAATGACTAGCTGTCCTTGAGATCCAAGGTACACTTTCTCTCCTTATTACTTTTCAAACCTTAAAGCACTTATAGAATTGTGATTTATTATCCAGTCTCATGAACAAGGCCAGGACAAAAATTACCCAGGAATAAAGGGGGAAGTTGGGAATGAGACATAGGTTTCCTTCCTTCCAGGCCTGGACTCCATCCAGTGAAAATAAAATCTCCCATTTTTCCTATGGGAAGATGTCCCTCACTATTCACTCTCACAGAGGGATGTGTTCTGACTGGTATCATCAATAGGGTGCACCCATCCTTGAGGTCAATTCCTTTTGACCAGTGTCATTTGCCAAAATAAATTTCTCTTGTGTTTTTCTACTTTCCTCTCTTTACTCTGGCTGATGGATGCTTAACATGTTCTTTCCTCACTAAGTAGCGAAACAATGCTTTCCTGATCTGTCAACACTAGAATTGTTTTGACCAATAGTAAACATGGATTAAAGTTTATTCCAGCCTTTTCTGGATAAAGGCTGGCCCTATAGTGTAGTGTTCTTGCAGAACCACAAGTGTCTTCTAGCCCAACTCTTTGGTGATTACAAAACTATATGTTTTGAATAAGAAGGGAACTTCAAGGCCATCTCTTCCAAACACCTCATTTTACAAATGAAGAAATTGTGACCCAAGAAATTTAAATGACTTGATCATTGTCACAAAGCTAGTAAATAGAGATCTGGGATTCAAGCCCAAATTTCTCTTTGCCCACCAAGTCCATTGTTCTTTCAACTTTCTTTGCCTTTCTATACCTTTGAGTATAGACTTAAATATAGCAAAGTTTTGTAGCTTCCTTCAAAAACTGTTACTTTTCTCCTTAATTAACTAAGAAAGTTTTGTCTTTTTTACTATAGTCTCTCGAAGTCAAATAAAGTTTTTTTGGTCTTAGCTGAGGCTGGAAAAAAAGATGTGCCTTGATGTTTAGCTACTCCCATTTTTTTCTATTCTTGCATTTGTATCTGTCTACCCATTCCTTCCTAGTTACCCATTCACCCTTTCACCCTTGCCCACTTGGGCATCCTCCCACTGGTAAATGCCCACTTGATCTTCCTCATTCCTGGAACCAGGTTAGCTATATCACCTTCCTCTTCCCTTTTCTGATTTTCACTTGCCCTTTCTTATTTATCTTTCTTCTTAGATACGTAGACATCTGTGTATATACTCATTGTGTGTGTGTGTGTACTATAGGATTGTGCTTTGTAAAATTCACAAAGGGCTTTCACAGATATTTGCTCAAAGTTCAGTTGTTTTCAGTCACGTCTAACTCTTCATATCCCCTTTTGGAGCATTCTTTTGGTGTTGTTAAGACACTCTGTGTTAAGTGACTTGCCCAGAGTCACATACCTGGTAAGTATCTGAAGCCAAATTTGAACTCAGATTCTCCTGACTCAGTGCTCTATCCACTGCATATCTTAGCTGCCCCCGTTTGAGAAGTCTTCTTGGCAAAGATACAGAGGAGCAGTTTACCATTTCCTTCTCCAGCTCATTTTATAGATGAAGAAACTGAGTCAGACAGTTAAGTGGCTTGTCAAGGGTCACGCAGCTAATGAGTGCTTGAAGACAGATTTGAATTCAGGTGTTCCTGAATCTAGACATGAGTCAGACATGGCCCAATAATAACAGCCAAAACAACAACAGCAACAACCTCCTCTGTCCCTCTCAGAAATCCTGATCTTTCTTCAAGGCTGAGCTTATCTCAGTGATCCTCTCAGCTTTTCATGCTCTCTCATCAATTTACCCTGCTAATATGTATCTGTGTACCTGTTGTTTACCCTCTCCCCCCAGCGTCAGCAGAATCTCGGTTGTTTTTTGTTTTGGTCTTTGCGCAGTGCCCTATACATACTACATACTTGATAAATGTCTCTTGAATGGAATTGAATTTCATCATACATAAACTAAGAATGCAAACACTTATAAGAATACAAAACAAAAATTAAGAAAACAAATACAAACTAATACAAACAAAAGCAAATTCTCAGAATTATTGGCAGAAAACAAGTTCCAAAATGTAAAGTGTTATTGATGTTCTTGTGCTCTGACCAGGGCAAAGAAAGATCACTTGACTTATCTTAGACACTCTCCCCTTTTTATTGCACCCTCAGATTGCATTAACTTTCTCAGCAGCCATATTCCACTACTGACTCATACAGAGCTTCCAGTTCATCCCCAATGCCGTCTCCAGCAATGATACTCCATAAATTATTGAAGTTGTGGGGCCTAGATCAGAAAACTTTGTTCAGAACCATCCCCAGATATTGCTGTGGTTCTCAAAAAGGACCTGTTGGTTAAGCCACAGTGTCACCTGGCCAATCAGAGTCTTCTCTTCCTCAGAAAGGCACTTCCACAGACCACCAAGTATCCTATTTTAACAGGGGTTTTCCTGGCACCTTTAAAAACACACTATACCAGAGACTCTTAATCTTTTTTGGGTGTGTCATGGACTCTGACACTCTGGTGAAACCTATGGAACCCTTCTCAGAACAATGTTTGTTTTTTTGTTCCTCTTTAGAAGTCTCCCAGTTTGAGAGATTTTATTCTACTTTTAAAAAAATGTTTTGGCTGCTGTCTTTTTTTTTTTTTTAATCATCATAATTTCTTCTAGTATTCCTTCGCTAACTCTTTCCAGAAGGCCATCCCATATAACAAATTCCTTTTTTAAAGAGAAAAAATGAGTGATAAAAACAGCACAGTAGATTAATACATCAAGAAAAGTCTTTTAAAAAATTGTAACACTTGTGTACTTCTCATTTTTGCCAGGAGGTAGAATTGGGAGTGGAGAAGAATGTTTTTAAATGCAATAAATAAAATATGTAGTACCACAAAGGAAACCAATGATACTGAAATAAAGTTATCAAAACGTATATATATTTTAAAAGTTATTGGACTCCAAGTTATAAAACCTTGATGATTATGCTTTTGCACAAACCTAAAGTCTAAAAGAGCTGGATTCACCTGAAAACTAACCAGACCCCTTGAGGACTTGACTTCTGCATAAGGATAATATGATTTGAAAGATGCCAGGAAAACTGGCAATTACAATACATTTCCCTTGTTTTATAGAATATGTGTATTACTGAAAAGCTTCATGTCACTTAGATTCCCACAAACTGGAATCCTTATTTCAATTTCGTTCCAACTGGAGGTAAATGGTTTAAGATCATTGAAATGTGAAATAGATGACATTTGTGAAACTATTTTCAGAATACACAGTTCCTGTCCTCAGGGAACTTACATTCTATGTGAATAAAATTCACCACCTGTAATTTCCCAAATATGATCTATATCAACATTTCAAACAACACTGATTAAGATGATAATACTAATAGCTAGTATTTATAAGGTACTTTGAACTAAAAAGCTTTAAGGCTTGCAAAATATTTTAAATGTGTTATTTTAGTTGTTCCTAACAAACAACCTTGTGAAGTAGGTGCTATTATTATCCCAATTTTGCAGACGAGAACACTGAGGCTGAGAGGAGCTTAGTGACTTTTCCAGAGTCACATAGATATTAAGAATCTGAATTAGGATTTGCCTTAAAAATCTGTTTGACTCTGATAGCTAGTATATATAAAGCACTGTGCTATCCCAGTGGAGACAGAGAAAAACAAGGAAATTCCTGTCTCCTGGAGGATATAATATAGGAACAGAGAAAGATTAGATCATTTAAAGAAGGAAATAATAAGTAGTAATAATAATCAACCTACGTTTTCTATTCAGTTCTAGGCCCATTTGTGTTACTCCCAAAAAATATCTTTTCTAAGATTAAGATTGATTCTCTTCCTACTTCCCTTACTCTATTCTGTTCCTAACATGGTCCATACTATTGCTTGGCAAGTTCTCATTCTTTTATTTATTTATGTGTTTGCTTGTTTATATTTCTACTTATTCATGTTTTCGTTTATTTAAAGACTGATTGTTATTGTTGTTTGTTCTTGAAGAGGACCAAGAGATCAGGAAGGTAAGGCTATAATGTGCAAATGAATGAGATTTAAGTGAGAGAGGGCTGTGCAAAATCACCTACCTCACTTTCCCTTCCAGAGCCATCTGGCTCCATGGCAAGATATAGATCAAGATGATTCGAAATGGCTCTGGATACAAAGGAAAACCTTGTTAAGGTATTCAACAAGTCTCAGTTTGACTGAGGCTGCACCCATTCAGTAATTAAGGTAGGGTAACAATTAAAGCAAAGAATCTCTTTTTTTCACCTAGATTGATTGATTGATTGGAACTCTATTCTAGGAACACCCATGCTAATAATTTAGGTCTTTCTCTCTATCTCTGGGCTACCCCCTGAAAAACTTGGAACCACAGATATAGCTTCTCTCAAAGCCAGAAGGCAGTAGAAAGAAGCCCTCCTTTTTCCAACTCTCTCCAGCTCTGTCCCTTTCTTACATAGGCTCAGAGGATCTAGTAATCATTCTCTCCACCAATGAAGAGAGTCTTGTGCAAAAAGTAGAGCTTGATCCTACACTAGAAACTCCCATGCCCCACATAATCTCCTTAATTGGAACTCCCCTGCCTGTGAGTGAGAGGTGGGAAACCCAATCTGACTCATGCACTAAGGCCCTGCCTCCTTCTCTATAAAATACCCGGGGCTTTCCCACATTACTGAGCAACACTAGTGTGAGAATCTGGAGGTCTCTGGATTGTAAACTCCTTGAGGGTAAGGTTTGTCTTTTGCCTCTTCTTGTATCTCCAGCATTTAGCACAGTCACTGGTACGTGCTGTTTTGTACACAGTTGTGTCTGACTCACCATGACCCAGTTTGGAGGTTTCTTGGCAAAGATACTGGAGAGATTTACTATTTCCTTATCCAGTTCATTTTACAGAGGAGTAAACTAAGGCATGAGTTAAGTAATTTGTCCAGAGTCACGCAGCTAGGAAGTGTCTGAGGCTGGATTTGAACTCATGATATGAGTATTCTTGATTCCAAGCCCAGTGCTCTGTTCATTGTGCCATCTAGAGGCCTCTTGGGGCACTTAATAAATGCTTCTTGATTGATTATTGATTGATTGAGAGAATTGAGAGAAGTGCCAAGGGGATACTTCTGGCCTAATTACCTATTTCCTTCCTTTTCCAGTTCTTCCTTTCATGGTGTGGAAACAATCTCACCCAAGATCCAGACCTCTCTTCCAATGACAAAGCAATTCCCTCTAGAAATTCTGCTCTAGCCTTATCTCTCCAGGAACTGTGATCCAGGTATATCCTGGTTTCCTCTTCTCTTGTTCCCTTTCTCAAGCTCCCACAGCCTCAAGTTAAGCCACAAACCTTCCTTTTGTAAGAAATTAATCCATGCCAGCTCAGGATTAAAATAGATAAGATCTGGCATATGGAAAGTCCCATTCAGAGTTTTCTAGGGAAACAGAGATTTGCACCTTCGAAAGGAGGCTTGTGGCCAACTTCTAACTCCTCCACCCTCCTATATCCAAGAGGATTATTGGGCTAGAATTATATCTATTACTAAACATTAGTTTCAGGGCATAATGTTCTTTCAAGGTTTCAGGGAGGAGAAAGGAGACTTTTCTGAGTCTCTCTGGATGAGAAATAGTCTTGCTCCAGACCAGACTAATAGTTTAATTTCAGCCAATTAGCTTTTTCCTACAAAAGGCTTGTTATCCCCAAAACAATCCCAGATAGCTAATAAGCATATTTGTCCAGCAAGCAGTCAAACAGAAAATGAGGAATTTATGTGGATTAAATCACCAGAATATACAACATCAAATTGGCTCTTTAGAGAGAGAAACTCTCAATTCAATAAAGGACAGAACTTTTCACCAAAGAAATCTGTCCTTTGCAGGTGTTGGGAATCAAAGAACATATTGAAGGTGGGAGGCTGTTTCCTCACATGTCTGTGATTCTGGGGACCCCCATTAACTATTTCCAAGTTTGTAATGCCTTTTCTTTTCCCTGTTGATTTCTTGAACTCCAATTCTTCTCCTCACTCTCCCCCAATCCAAAGTGAAAAATTTTACACATTGCAAATGCCACATCAAGGGCTTAAAGTTTATTCAGACAATCAGATTTGTGCTTCTGGCTTTTTTATTTCTTTCCTCTTTCTATTCCCCTTATTCCTCCTCTTCCTTTTCTCTTCCATCCTCTCCTCTTCTTCTTTCTTCCCTACTATGTATCAAGGGTTTTAAAAGCATTAACTCATTTTAACTTTAAAACAACCCTGGAAAATAGCTTATATTATTATGAATTTTACAGTTGATAAAACTGAAGCCCAAGTTAAGTGACGGCCACTAAGCATTTGAGATTGTGACATGAATTCAATTCAACCATCAAGCTGCCTAAATGCAGCTAATTAGTTGTCCAGTCCTGGTTTTTTTTTCCTCTTTTTTCTTTATTAAAGATTTTTAGCTTTCAAAACATATGTATGGACAATTCTTCCACATTAGCTCTTGCAAAGCCTTGTGTTCCAATTCCCCTCTTTCCCCCATGCCCTCTGCAAGTAGTCCAATATATGTTAAACATAATAGAAATGTGTGTTAAATCCAATATATGTTTTTATATTTATACAATTATTGTGCTGCTCAAAGAAAAATCAAATTAAACCAGTAAAAAAAGAGAAGCAAAATAAAATGCAAGCAAACACCACCAGAAAGAGTGAGAATGCTAGGTTGTGGTCCACACTCAGTTCTCTCAGATTTCTCTCTGGGTGCAGACGGCTCTCTTTATCACTATACATTTAGAACTGGTTGAATCATCTCATTGTTGAAGAGGGCCATGTCCATCAGACTTGATCACCATATAGTCTTGTTTTTGAAGTATATAATGATCTTCTGGTTCTGCTCATTTACTTTGCATTAGTTCATGTAAGTCTCTTCAGGCCTCTCTGAAATCATCCTACTGGTTGTTTCTTACAGAACAATAATATTGCATAACATTCATATACCACAATTTATTCAGCCATTCTCTGATTGTCTAGTCCTGTTGATTCTACTTCCATAATAAATCTAAAGCTTATGCTCTTCAAACTGTTCATATAGCTACCCCCATAGTTCAGGTCTATGTTATCTTTTACTTGTACCATTTCAGTGGCCTCCTAATTGTTCTTCCAAGCTTGAATCTTTTCCCCTCCAAACTATTTTCCACAAAAATTGTCTAAATGATTTTCCTAATGCACAGGTCAGACTATATCACTCACTTGTTCAAGATACTACAAGGCTTCTAGAATAAAATGTAAACTCCTTTGAAGAAGAAAAAAATTCTGAGTGTTGTCAAAGACACAGCTACTACTGATTTCATGGCACTGAATGCACATATCCATGAGTTTGCTGTCCTGGGAGTCAAAAACCTGAGGTAGCTTATAATACAGTATGGCAGACCAGACTTTCCTTTTCCTCTTCCTCTACTTTTTTTTTTCCTTCTCCTTCCAAAAACACAAGTTGTTGATTTTAGAAAGGCCTGGAAAGATTTATATGAACTGATGTTGAGTGAAACAAACAGAACCAGGAATATATTGTACACAATAACCGAAAGAATGTGTGATGATCAACTAAGATCTCAGTGGATAGACTTTGGACAGAAAATGCCATCTGCATCCAGAAAAAGAATTAAGGAATCTGAATGTAAATCAACACATGTTATGTTCACTTCTTTTTTTTCCATTTTTTCTTCTAAACATATTTCTATATTTGTCATTCTGTGCAAGAAAAATCAGATCAAAAGGAGAAAATAATTAGAAAGAAATAAAAAAGCAAACAAACAACAACAAAAGGTGAAAATACTGAGCTTTGATGTACATTCAGTCTCCATACTCCTCTCTCTGGATACAGATGGCTCTTTCCCTTACAAGTCTATTCAAAGCAGCTCTTTGAAAAGAGGGGTATTGTCAATAAAAAGTTATTATAAAATTTAAAAAAGAAAAAGAAAAAAGAAAAGTGGGATATCAATGGACTTTTTTGTGAACTCATTTTCCAAGCAAAGTGTCCATCCCCAGATGTGCCTCCATTATGTGTGTTGTCTCTCTCCTTCTGTTAGATTGAAAGCTCCTTGAGAGCAAGGAACTATTTTTATTTTATATTTGTATCCCTAGTACTTAACATAGCACTTAATAAATGCTTTTTCATTCCTTCATTTTAATCTTCTGTCATCTCTCTCATTTCCCAGGATTTCTCAAAGTTGACAATTGTCTTGTAATTACATAGGCAAGTTCTTTTGGTACAACATCTGGGTGGGAGTCAGAAAGGCCTTGAGAGCTGGCACAGGGGATACTGAGTCCATACCCATTGAACATGTAACTGAATGAGTTTTGAAGACCAGGTGAGACTTTGCATGCATGCACACATACATTGTCTCCTTTTTTCAATTTTGCAGGCTTGGCTCTGAGGAGAGAATGCCTGTCTGTCACTCCATTCTATTCCTTGGGTAAAGGCATGGAGGTAGGGGATGGTGATGCTGTTGTTCAGTTTATTCAGTCACATCAAAGGCCTCCTTTCCCCAACAGAACAAACATATGGCCTGTGAATACATGGTTCTGCTATGGCTTCAGTTCCTGGTGAATCTCTTCTTTCCTCCTCCTGTGAAGTTATTATTATTGTTTTTTAATATTTGAAATACATTCTTAAAATTTCCATATTTGTCATATTGTGCAAGAAAAATCAGACCAAAAGGAAAAAAAAACATGAGTAGGAAACAAACAAACAAAGGTAAAAATATTTGATTCAAATTCAGTCTCCATAGTTCTTTCTCTGAATGCAGGTGGCATTTTCCATCCCAAATTTATTGGAATTGCTTTGAATCACCACATTTTTGAGAAGAGCCAAGTCCATCACAATCGATTATCACCTAATCTTGTTATTGTGTGCAGTGTTCTCCTTTTTCTGCTCACTTTACTCAGTATCAGGTCATCAAAGTCTTTCTAGACTTTTCTGAAATCAGGCTGCCCATCATTTCTTAAAGAACAATAATCTCATTATATTCATAACTTATTCAGCCATTTCCCAACTGATGGGCATCCACTCAATTTTCAATTCCTTGCCATCACTAAAAGGGCTGCTACAAACATTTTTGCACATATGGATTCCTGTCCCCCCTTTCCCTCCTTTAAAATCTCTTTGGGATACAGACCCAGTAGAGACACTGCTGGATCAAAGGGTTTGTACAGTTTGATAGCTCTTTGGGTGTAATTCCAAATTGGTCTCCAGAATGGTTGGATTCCTTCACAACTCTACCAACAACTTAGTGTCCCAGTTTTCCCACATCCCCTCCAATATTTATCAGTATTTTTTCCTGTCATTTTAGACAATCTGAGAAAGCTGAAATACCTAGAGGTTGTCTTAATTTGCATTTTTTTAATCAATAGTGATTTAAAACATTTTTTCATGTGGCTATAAATGGCTTTAATTTCATGAAGCTATTATTAGAGACAGAATGGATTATGCTATATATGACTTTGTGAGAACTTCAAAAGGTCAGAAAATAGACCAATAACTGGATTCCATACCAGAGTTTGCTACCCTAAGGAGAAGCCTGCTTGACCAGTTTTTGTTCTTCGGTTTTGTCTGATTCTCTGTGATTCCATTTGGGGTTTTCTTGACAAAGATATGGAGCAGTCTGTCGTTTTCTTCTCTACATCATTTTACAGTTGAGGGAACTAAAGCAAACAGGGTTAAATGACTTGCTCAGAGTCACTCAGTCTGAAATCAAATTTAAACTCAGGTCTTCCTAGCTCCAAGCCTAATGTTCTATCCACTAAATAATCTAGCTATCCTCAAAGGCATGGTATATAGAAGGAGCAATTCATGCAAATGGTTATAGTGCATTTGGAAGTGAATGGGTGGATTGAGAGTTTTATAGCAATCACTTTAAGACTTTCCCCAAGAGATTACAAAATAGAAAATTTTGATTATATCAAATTGAAAAGTTTTTGTACAAACAAAACTAATGCAGACAAGATTAGAAGGGAAACAATAAACTGGGAAAACATTTTTACAGTCAAAGGTTCTGATAAAGGCCTCATTTCCAAAATATATAGAGAATTGACTCTAATTTATAAGAAATCAAGCCATTCTCCAATTGATAAATGGTCAAAGGATATGAACAATTTTCAGATGATGAAATTGAAACTATTTCCACTCATATGAAAGAGTGTTCCAAATCACTTTTGATCAGAGAAATGCAAATTAAGACAACTCTGAGATACCACTACACACCTGTCAGATTGGCTAAGATGACAGGAAAAAATAATGACGAATGTTGGAGGAGATGTGGGAAAACTGGGACGCTGATGCATTGTTGGTGGAGTTGTGGATGAATCCAATCATTCTGGAGAGCAATCTGGAATTATGCCCCAAAAGTTATCAAACTGTGCATACCCTTTGATCCAGCAGTGTTTACTGGGCTTATACCCCAAAGAGATACTAAAAAAGGGAAAGGGACCTGTATGTGCCAAAATGTTTGTGGCAGCCCTGTTTGTAGTGGCTAGAAGCTGGAAAATGAATGGATGCCCATCAATTGGAGAATGGTTGAGTAAATTGTGGTATATGAATGTTATGGAATATTATTGCTCTGTAAGAAATGACCAGTAGGATGAATATAGAGAGGCTTGGAGAGACTTACATGAATTGATGCTAAATGAAATGAGCAGGACCAGGAGATCATTATATACCTCAACAATGATACTGTATGAGAATGTATTCTGATGGAAGTGGATTTCTTCGACAAAGAGAAGATCTAACTCAGTTCCAATTGATCAATGATGGACAGAAGCAACTACATCCAGAGAAGGAACACAGGGAAATGAATGTGGACTACTTGCATTTTTGTCTTTCTTCCCAGGTTATTTTTTACCTTCTGAATCCAATTCTCCCTGTGCAACAAGAGAACTGTTTGGTTCGGCATACATATATTGTATCTAAGATATACTGTGACATATTTAACATGTATGACTGCTTGCCATCTAGGGAAGGGGGTGGAGGGAGGGAGGGGAAAAGTCGGAACAGAAGTGAGTGCAAGGGATAATGTTATAAAAAAATTACCCAGGCATGGGTTCTGTCAATAAAAAGTTATAATATAAAAAAAAAAAGAAAAAAGATTTTCCCCAAGGACTGAGATGGTAGAATGAAGATCATGTCCCAGTTTAGGTGAAATGTTTTTATACTTTTATTCTTGCTTTATCTTCTTATTAAATACCTTTTTGTGTGTAATAATTTTGTTTAAATAAAAATATCCTTTACAATCCATTAGATTGTAAATTCCTTGGGGGTAGGAATTGTCCTCTTTTGTATCTCCAATGTTTAGCACCATGTTTGGCATATAATAGGTACTTAATAAATGTTTATTAATTGATAGATCTATCAAAATTCATTGATTCAAAATGGTATCAATGATGCTAACTGACACAGGGAAATTGCTGTGGGGGAAACACACACTGGAACAGAGCCAATAGAATTAGAAAAAATCTCATAGCCCTTTAGCTATGCCAAAGTTCAGATTTAACCAGCTATGGGGCCTCTTGTTCATGAGCAGAACGAGCCATAGATACTCTGATTCTACTCACTGCTATCCAGGAACAGAGAAGCAGAGATTGACAGCAGGCAGCTAATAGCTGTTTTCTGCCTGCATTGCAGTTGCTGGTTTGGCTGAGTCAAAGACCTTAGAGTAGAGATAGGGGCTAAGTAAGTGGGGTAGCAAGATAGGTTAATGACAAAGAAAAAGAAAGGACAAGTAGCTTCTCTAAAATCTTAGCTCCTCCTGAAATCAGGCAAGGAAGTCCAAACTCAATCCCTTGGGCTTCCTTTATTTTCTTCCTCTGTTTGCAGAGCTTATCCTAGCAGTTTCTGAGCAAGTAATTCTTTCATCATGATTTACTTGCTGGGAGGAGATTGTGTGATAATCAGATAGACAAAGGATCTACTTTAGTTTTACTATACTATTTCCCATAAGGACCATCTCTAGTAGTCCTGATCTATAGCTTGCCACTGGACTCAAATAACTCTGGAAAAGAAAATGAGACTTGGCACAGTCCACTCTCACTTAAATCTAATTTACTTGCATGTCATGATATCACCTCTCTGATATCATGATCCTCTTAAAGAAAGAAGAACACACTAGCCCTGAAGTCAGGAAGACCTGAATTCAAATCTGACCTCAGACACTTAACATTTACTAGTTGGGTGACCCTGGGCATGTCACTTAACCCCAATTGGCTCAGCAAAAAAGAAGAAGAGCAAGAAGAAGAAGAGGAAGAAGAAGAAGAAGAAGAGAAAGAGAGAGAGAGACAGAGAGAGACAGAGAAAGAAAAAAAGAAAAAAGAAAGAAAGAAAGAAAGAACAAATAATAAATTCTGTGAGTAGAGCTGCCCCACCGGGGACACATGTGGAAATGGTTAGTTAGACATGGTTCACTCTTTTTTCTTTCCTTCCTTCCTTCTTTCCTTCTTCCCTCTTTTCTTTCTTTCCTTCCTCCTTCCTTTTCTTCCTCCCTCCCTCCCTTCCTTCTTTTGTTTCTTCCTTCCTTTTCTTCTTTTGTTATTTTCTTTCTTTCTCTTCTTTCTGTCCACATAGGGAATTAGTAAATACTTCTACCCAAAAAGAATAAAAACAATTTTTTTTGAATCACTGAAATCTCACAAGATATCTTGGAATTTACTGGCTAGACTTCTTTCTTAAGAACCTTGCTAAATTCTTTCTTTTTAAAATTTTTATTATAACTTTTTATTGACAGAACATATGCCTGGGTAATTTTTTACAACATTATCCCTTGCACTCACTTCTGTTCTGATTTTTTCCTTCCCTCCCTCCATCCCCTCCCCTAGATAGCAAACAGTCCTACACATGTTAAATAGGTTACAGTATATCCTAGATACAATATGTTTGCAGAACTGAACAGTTCTCTTGTTGCACAGGAAGAATTGGATTCAGAAGGTAAAAATAACCTGGGAAGAAAAACAAAAATGCAAGCAGTTTATATTCATTTCCCAGTGTTCTTTGTTTGGGTGTAGCTGCTTCTGTCTATCCTTGATCAATTGAAATTGAATTAGCTCTCTTTATCGAAGAGATCCACTTCCATCAGAATACATCCTCAAACAGTATCGTTGTTGAAGTGTATAATGATCTCCTGGTCCTGCTCATTTCACTTAGCATCAGTTCATGTAAGTCTCTCCAAGCCTCTCTGTATTTATCCTGCTGGTCATTTCTTACAGAACAATAATATTCCATAACATTCATATACCACAATTTATCCAACCGTTCTCCAATTGATGGGCATCCACTCAGTTTCCAGTTTCTAGCCACTACAAACAGGGCTGCCACAAACATTTTGATACATACAGGACCCATTCCCTTCTTTAGTATCTCTTTGGGGTATAAGTCCAATAGTAGCACTGCTGGATTAAAGAGTATGCACAGTTTGATAACTTTTTGGGCATAATTCCAGATTGCTCTCCAGAATGATTGGATTCATCCACAACTCCACCAACAATGCATCAGTGTCCCAGTTTTCCCGCATCCCCTCCAACATTCATCATTATTTTTTCCTGTCATCTTAGCCAATCTGACAGGTGTATAGTGGTATCTCAAAGTTGTCTTAATTTGCATTTCTCTGATCAAAAGTGATTTGGAACACTCTTTCATATGAGTGGAAATAGTTTCAATTTCATCATCTGAAAATTGTTCATATCCTTTGACCATTTATCAATTGGAGAATGGCTTGATTTCTTATAAATTAGAGTCAATTCTCTATATATTTTGGAAATGAGGCCTTTATCAGAACCTTTGACCGTAAAAATGTCTTCCCAGTTTGTTGCTTCCCTTCTAATTTTGTTTGCTTTAGTTTTGTTTATACAAAGGCTTTTTAATTTGATGTAATGAAAATTTTCTATTTTGTGATCAATAATGATCTCTAGTTCTTCTTTGGTCACAAATTTCTTGCTCCTCCATAAGTCTGAGAGGTAAACTATCCTATGTTCTTCTAATTTATTTATGATCTTGTTCTTTATGCCTAGACTATGGATCCATTTTGAGCTTATCTTGGCATATGGTGTTAAGTGTGGGTCCAGGATCTTGCTAAATTCTTAAATTCTGGCTCATTGATTGGCCAATAATAGGTCTCAGTCCTAGCCTCATTTGATCATTGTTTGGGATCTGATGGTTAAGAGTGAGTGTAGTAAATAGCAACTGTTTTTATTTTGGTCAGAAACCTTCCTAGATTGATTTTTTTTAATAGGTAAAAGAGGTCATTCTTTTCCTCAGTTTTTAACCTAGCTTTAATCACTGAATGGTTGTGCCTCAGTCAAACTGAAACCTGTTAAAATCTTTAGTTTAAAATGGCCAAGGTCTCCCATTGCATCCGGGGCCATATCTAATCACCTAATTTATGTCTCACCTTCCTGATGTCATGGTCCTCTTTAAGAACGAAGGACAAACAATAAAATGTATGTGACCATAGTATAGATTTTCACTGTAATGGGTGGGTGGGGGGACAAACTGGTTGCTAACCAGCTGATATCCCCCATTCCAGGATGAAATAAAAAAGAATAAGTATAAAACCAAATGTAAAGACAAGAGAGATAGATGTTAATGTGTTAATTAACAAGTATTAACCTTCTACTAACTCTTTAGAGAATGTGAAGTTCTCTCCTGATGGAATTAGAGAGGAAGCATACCATTAGATGGTAGAAGGTAGTCCGTGTTCCCAGGTCTTCTTTAAAAAGCTAGCTTATAAGCACTGAAGTCAGAACTAGGGGCAGCTTTGTGGAAGGTAATACCTTCCAGACAAATAAAGACATAAAAGAGTCAAGTTGAAGAACCGAAGGCAGGAAGTAGTTTCAAGAATAGGGCTATCTGGCAGCAAAGAAGAAAGCTGATTATAGATCCCCCAAAACTATCTCTGGCAATTGAGAGTTAAACTACTGAAAGGAGTAAAAACTGGTGGCCCAGCTGAGAACTGCTCTGCCCAAGGTAGGAAGCAGCATGAGAAACTCCATGATGAGAGAAAGGTCATTGAAGACATAAGAATAGAGGATGTTAGTTGCCTTTACTTAGACATTCACTTAATATGTGCTTAACTGTTATTGTAATCCGTGCCTATTCTTCCCTCTGACACTATACATTTGTGATAGAGAGAACCTCAGGTATATAGGAAGAATATTTTGTACTTATTCCTCTTAATATCTTTATATATACTATTGTTCAGGGCTAAATATGTTTACTGGATGGCTCGTTTACAAAAGCTCATTCACTGGAATTGATGAGCTCTAATTTTAAAAGTGAAGATCCACAAGATACCCAAGAAATGATCAGAATATTTAGTTTTCTGGGGACCTGATCTGTAAACTTATAAGGGCCAATTCAGGCAGGTAGCCCAAAGGGGACGCTTTATATAAATATAAGATGTCTATCAGGAAAATCTCCCCCCCAAAAAAGAATTGGAAGCTGGAGTCAAATTGAGATTGCCGTAATTTAAATATTTCAGAGAAATATTCTTTCCCCCTACCCCCATATCCATAAGTCAATATTGAATCAAAGTCAGCATGTTTCCCCCATCTTCCCCCTTTCAAGCTGAGACCACATGAGTAGAAGAAAACAGGAGGAAGAGATTCCAAGAGTTTATTATAAACAAATGCACTCTGGTAAGCAATTAGAACATTGCAGCCTTTGGGAAAGCTAGCATATTTGCACTGGATACTCTCAATGGATAAAAACCAGGAGGCAGGTTACTTGAAGGTAGTGACACCTAGTGGCCAAATCATACAGTCCTCTGCTGATTAAAGAATTAAGTGACAGCCTGCTTTTTTGTAGACTTACAGAAAGTGGCCACATACTAGGTCAGTACTATATGTACCTTGTACCCACCAAGTACACAGAAACACTAGGAACCCCAGTTACACTAACCCCTTAACTACCCTTTGCTCTTAATCACCCATGTTCTACTCTTTTCCTTTTGAAGATCATTCTTCCTGATAGCAAAATGGGAGTTGATTAGTTCTGCTTTCCCCAAATTAACATTTTAGCAACTGCTCTAAGTGAAGGGCTCATTCATTCTCCTTGTTACAAATATAAATTGACATTTTTATTGACACTGATATTTCTGGCAGTGTATTCTGGCCTTCAGATTTCCTGTAATTGTTCTTACAGGTCTCTTCTTTTGTATTCCTCCCTAGTTATGTATTCTTCATAAAATCCTAGAGCTAGAAAGAACTTCAAAAGGAATCAGTCTAAATTATATCTGAACAATAATCCCAACTTCCTTTGACTTTAAAGTAAAATGTGTTGATGCAAAATGCTATCTACCTCTCTTTAGAGAGGGTAGATTGAAAAAATATTTTTTTTCTCTTTATTTTTCTTGCTCTTTTTGGGAACATGGCTAATGCAGGAATGTTTTGCATGACTTCATATTTATAATAAGTATCATATTTCTTGCCTTCTCAAAGAGTGGGAGAGGGAGAAGGAGGGAGAATTTAGAACTGAAAATAAAAATAAACAATTTTGAGGGAGACAACATGCAAACAACTTTGTACAAACAAGATATAGATAGGATAAGTTAGAAATAATGAACAGAGAGAAAGCATTAGCTTCGAGAGAGACTGGACATGTCTTCTTGTGGTTTGTTGTTGTTGAGCTGTGTCTGACTCTTTGAGATCCCATGGGCTGCAGCATACCAATACAAATCTTTGGGATTTTCTTAGCAAGGATATTGGAATGGTTTGCCATACATATCTTTCTCTTGCAGATTAAAGAAAACAGAGATCAAGTGACTTGCCCAGAATCACACAGCTAGCAAAGAGTGAGTGGAAGTATTTGGGGAAGGGAGTCACTGGTAAATGTTGATTTTTTTTTAAGTATCAATAAAACATTTTTAAACAGACAAAATCTGGAGTATAATGATCATACTCTTTGGACTAATGAGTGCACAGCTAAGAATATAAAGGAGGTTACCCAGCTACTTTATTTCTAATAGCAAAACAAAATAAAAATCACCCATATGTTCAATACTTCAACAGGAAATGATTGAATTAATTGTAGTTTATCCATGTAAAAGAATATTATTGTATTATAAGAAATGAGAAATAATTATTAAGAATACAAAGACATATGGAAAATTTGCATAGAGTCAAGAAAGCAAAATCAAAACAAAAATATGCATGCTATGACTAAGCACAAGTAACAACAGCAAAATCTGGTAATATATGTGGAAGAAAAAAATGAAAAGGGCACAAAGATGCAAATGAGATCTTATGATTGTCTCATAAAAATTAAAATACATATTCTTTAGATAAATTATAGTTCGGAATTTATTATTCTAATTTTTAAAATTTCCTTATCTTTTTTTTACATCCCAAAAATTCTCCCTTTAATCTGTCCTCACCCTTCTCCCAGAAAACCATCCCATAAAAATCAAAAAAATCCATTTTTTTAAGAAAAGAGAAAAATTTTGCAAAATTGATCAATACATCAAAAAGTCTACAAAGTACTTCAGCTAGCACTGTTCACATCTGAGAAGCAGTGAGTGAGGAGTGTCTTCTCATACCCCTTTTATGGAGCCATGCTTGTTTGTTGTAATTTTACAAAACTGACTTTTGATAGTTTTGTGGTTGTTCTATTTACATTGTTATAACCTGTGTATATTATTTTATTATCTCTGTTTACTTCATTCTACATCATATCATATAAATCTTTCCACGCTTCTCATCATATCCCTCATTTCTTATAGCACAATAATAATCCGTTACATTTATATACCACAATTTGTTTAGTTATGGACATCCACTTTGTTTCCAAGTCTTTGCTACAACAAAAAGTACTGCTATAAATATTTTGGTGTATTTAGAAATTTCCTTATCAATGACCTCCTTAGTGTACAAGACTGGCAGTAGAATCTCTGGGTCTATGTTAGGCCTTTTATTTATTACCATTCCACATTGCTTTCTCAAATGGTTATCCTGTTATTCTTAGTTCCACCAGTAATGCATTAGATTGCCTAGCTTCCTACAACCCCTTCACATATTGATTACTCATATTTTTTGTCATCTTTACCAATTTTCAGGGTGTAAGATAAGAACTCAGGGTTGTTTTGATTTATATTTCTCTTATTCCTTTTATTAGTAATTTGGAGCATTTTGAAATATGTTTGTAATTCTCTTGAGGACTCTATTCATATACTTTCACTACTTTGGGAGACTGGCTATTAATCATTTATATATGTATGAATGTATGTATACATATCTATGTATATATTTTCTTTTTTTTATTATTTTTTTAAATTGTAACTTTTTTATTGACAGAACATATACCTGAGTAATTTTTTTTACAACCTTATCCCTTGCACTCACTTCTATTCTGATTTTTCCCCTCCCTCTCTCCACCCCTTCCCCTAGATGGCAGGCAGTCTTATATATGTTAAATATGTTATAGTATATCCTAGATACAATATATGTTTGCAGAACCGAATAATTCTCTTGTTGCACAGGGAGAATTGGATTCAGAAGGTAAAAATAACCCGGGAAGAAAAACAAAAATGCAAACAGTTTACATTCATTTCCCAGTGTTCTTTCTTTGGGTGTAACTGCTTCTGTACATTTTCTGTTCTATGTATATGGATACTATTTTTAAAATTTTTGTATATTTACACATTTGTTTTGTCAGCATCTATAACAAAACATATTTTTTAAAAATCAGAGCTCTTAAAATCACAGCTTTAGACAGCAATAGAAGTGGCTCAAAGGCTATCTAGCTTATATAACATGTTCTTGACCCAAAATCCCCATCACAATGTCTTCAACAAGTGGCTATCCAGCCTTTTTTTTGAAGACCTTTATTGAGAGGAAACATCTCTTGAAACAACCAATTCTATTTCTGGATTCGACCTTTTCTAGCTCTAATTGTTAGCAGAATTTTCTGTACATTAGGCTTAAATCTACTTCTCAAAAACTTCCAACCTACCTTCCACTCTTAGTTCTCATGAAATCACACATTCTGTTCAGTGGAGTCAAAGAAAATATGATAACCCTTCTAATACTTGAACACAGCTACCTGTCTTGACTGCCAAGTTGGAGGGTGGAGAGGAGAGAATTCTTTGGAACTGTTTCATCAGAATTTTGCTTTTAAAGTATCTTAATCCTTTCCAGTAATTTTTCAAGTCAGGGGATCATTATATTTCTTTGAACTTTTTGTTTTCCTAAAGTCTAGAGTATATTTCTGACCACACTCTTTGAGTTAATATAAACTAACATTGCACGATTTCTTTCTTGCAAAGCTTTGCATATTTCCAAGGTCACAGGGTTAGAATATGCTTGAGGGTAGAAGACATGCAAAAAGTGATACTGGAGTGAAAACCTGAATTTCAAGTTTTCTTTTTTTGAGATTTTGCCCAAACAGCAATAATGTATAAAACTGTACCACTTCAGGTCTTTTTCAAAATAAAGTGCCATATATATTGTATCTTTCCAAAAGTGCAGCAGGACCTGTGAGTGGAGGTGGGCTGGTTTTCACTTTCACCCCATCCTCCTTCCTCCCCCCCTTCTTCACTCCTGTATAAAACTGTGCTACTGTTATATTAGCTTATGTGTATTTTTTTAATGTGTCACTGATAAGGTTTTTGAATATTATGCTCCTAATCCTGTTTTTTGCATAAGCTTTGTAGTTTTTATTACCTAATTTTGAGTAGGAAAGTGATTTTTTTTCAGACTATGTCAAGTTATAGCAGAACTAACTGTACTAATAATTGACGTAACCAGGAACATTTTTTCAAAGAAACTGTCACCTAAGTTGAGCCTGAAAAGAAACCATGTGGCAAAGTAGATAGAAAACTGGACTTGGAATCAGATCTAAGTTCAAATCCAGCCTTAAACACTTAATAGTGACACTGGGCAAATTACTTATCCTCTGTCTGCCTCAGTTTTCCCACTCCTAAAATGGGATTAATGTGAAGATAAAATGAGAAGATATTTGTAAAATGTTTTGTAAACTTCAAAGTGTTATATACATGCTATCTATTATTGTTAGTAGTAGTATTAACTAAAGATTCTAAGAAGCAGAAGTGAAGAGTGAATATATTGTAGGCATGAAGAATATGCAATGACACAGAAAGATAAAGTGAATCTCCCAGCTCAAGAAAGAACAAATAGGCTAGGTTGACTGGAATGAAGGGGAGTGATGAGAAATAATTTCAAAAAGGTAGACTGTAGCCAGTTTTTGTAGATTTTATAACTTGAATATAAAAGCCAAACTGAGTAATTTATGTTTAAATCTAAAGATAAAAACAAGCCACTGATAATTGTTGAACAGGAGGATGACATCACCAGGTCTGAACTTAAGCATGATTGTTTTGTGTAAGAAGAATGGACTGGAGAGAGGAGAAATTGGAAACAGCTATACCAATTAGGAGGTTAATACAAAAGTCCAGGAGAGAAGCAATAAGCATTTAAAGAAAGGTGATTATAATGTGGGTTAAGAGAAGGGAATGAATAGGAGAAAGACTGTAGAGTATTAATGACCCACAAAGATGTAAAAATGATTCTCTTCAAAATAATGTTCCGTAGAATTTGACCAAGGTTTTTAGAAGAGGTTCAGTGTATAATTCCCCTGAGAAACAAAATTGCATATGATTTAGATGTTTTCTGATGTCAAAAATGTATCCATTTTATTTACTGAATGTCTCTTCATTTAATATTGTGTTTTTTCCTTTTTCCTTGTAAAAAATCTACTTACATAAGACTGGAAAACTGATTAGCTACAGAAAGAGTCGATCAAAGTCAAAACTTAAATGCTATGACCCTTGGTGACTAGAAAGATAGAAATGGACAAGTTGGAAGAAGACTAGATTTGTGAATAAACATTGAACTATTTCACATTTATTGACATTGAGGAGCCTATGAGACCTACAGATGGATATGTTTTTTTCTTGGCAGTTGGTTATGTGAGACTGGCCCAGACTATAAGATTCTTACAACCAAGAACTATTTTGCTTTTGTATTTATGCCCAAGGTACAATCAATAAGTACTTAATAAATATGGATTGAATTTTTGAAGATCACATGTGGTTGATCTCTCTGGAAGGCAATTAGGCTCCTACTCAACAATTTTTTTTTTTTGCAATATGCCCTGCCTAAGCCAGACACTATGGAAAAGGAAAAGAAAAAAAACAAGAATCATATCTAAGAAACAATTGGATAAAAATATAAGACTGCATCTATATTATGGACTCCATGGCTACAGATTAGTCTCCCAGCTTTAGCTAATACTGGCTATCCATTAGGAGGCAGGGTAAGTAAATGCTAATAAAGTCACAAATTTCCAGAGTAAAAGGAACTATAGAAGAGAGTATTAAGGTTGAAATAACCCGAGCACATAAAATGTTAAGGTGGGAAGGGCAGAAATATGCTGGAGTCAGCTTATAACCAGCTCTCACGAGTTTAATATTTCAGTGTGAGCATTTACACATTAGAAATCAGCAAAAAATCATTGCTTGATTTATTATTTTGTTGATTGTTTGGATTTTAGAAAGTGATGGAGAAAATGTTAACAATACAAATTAAACTTAAAAGCATCATGTGCATGTTTTTTCCCTACTCTCCTGCCAAGAACCAGTTATTAAATATTTACCAGCATACTACTGAAAGAGACCACTACGTGAAGCATCTTAGGGTTAAAAGAGCCAATAGGACACAGAATGTTAGGACTGAAGGGAACCATAGACTATAGAATGTTCAAGCTGGTAGGAACAATTGAACACAGAATATTGGGATTGGAGAGAAACATTGAACACAGAATGCTGGGACTGGAAGGGATCAGAGAATATAAAACATTAGTGGTTGAAGGGTCAATAGAGCATAGAATGTTAGGGCTGAAAATACCACATAATATAGAATGCTAGGGCTCGAAGGAACCATAGAATATATAATGTTAGCACTGGAAGGAACTATTGAGTATAGAATGGGATAATACAATATAGAATTTCAAATCTAGAAGGAACCATTGAACATAGAATGCTGAGGCTGAAAGGACCATAGAATATAAAATATTAGGGCTGGAAGGTACCATTGAGCATAGAAGACTGGGGCTGGAAAGGCCAGTCTAGAACATTAGAGTTGAAAGGGTCTATTCACTATAGAATGTTAAAATTGAAAGGAACCATTGAGCATAAAATGTCAAGGCTGGAAGGAGCTTATAGTAGAGACCATGTTGTTTAAATCCCTCATAAAGAGGATTGCCCAGAAAGATGAAAGAATTTGCCCAATAGTACTCAATATTGATGGCAAAGCTGGGACTAAAACCCAGCCCTCTCGGGCCTTCCTATACCCCCCAGCCTCAAAAAGCTTAAGGCAATTCATTGCCTTTTCCTCTTGGAACAAATCCAAGTCCCCTAATCTGAAGATAATTGATAGTCCTGCACACTGTTGCTCAGGAGGGGTTAAGGAGTGGAACTCCAATACCCCTGACTGGTGAGTTGTGATGGTAAATGACAGATCCTGTGGTCTGGGTTATTTATACCCACATCACTTTGGGAAGTGAAACTTTTTCAGAGCCAAGTTGCTTGGGGTTGAGTTTCATAGACTTGGGCCACAGAGCAGGGCTCCCAGCTCAACCTGAAAGACAATGAAATAATAAAGGGGATGTGGGAAGAAAAGGAGAGGAGCAGCTCACAGCCATGGTCCATGCAGGTGAGAAGGCAACCAGAGCAACCTGGGGATTCCCAGGTCAGAAAAGAAGTAGGGATTCACACGAAGTCTGTACCTTCTATAAAGCATGTCTTGGGGTTATAGGATCATGGATTTATTTTTATAATTGAAAGGGACCTTTGAGGCCATAAGGTGCAATCCTTTTCATTTAACAGGTGAAGCAACTGAGTTCCCAAAAGGTTGTTACTTATACAAGGTCATATAGCTAGTAAATAAATGTTTAAGGGAGGATTTGGATCTAAGTATTTATTTCAAGCCTGGTGTTCTATCCACTACCAGGGATTTCAGAGGATCTGTGAAGTGGGATGGAAAAACTATATTCACATAACATATATATATGCATATATACATCTACATACATGTGTGTATTTGCATGCATGTATTATGTGTTATGTGAAGAGAGAAAGAGACAGACATAGAGACAAAGAGATACAAAAAGAGATGAGAGAAACAGAGACAAAGACAGAGAGAGAAACAGAGAACGAGACAGACAGACAGAGAAACAGCATTAAATTTCAATTAGAAGATTCCTGGTTAGTGACAGGAATGATAGATTTAGAAAAAAGAGACATGAGTTAAAATTTTCCTTCTTAAACTATCTATCTATCATCTATCTATCTGTCTATCTGTCTCTATAGATACACACACACACACACACACACACCACGTTACTTTCACTAACCTCTAATTTAAATTTAACATTTCCTTGAATTATAAAAATAATTATTCTAAGAAGGGTCCACAGAATTTTCTAAACTGCCAAAAAAACTTATAGCATAAAAAACAGTCATGAAGCACTGAACTATGCCATGAGGTCTCACTGGTTTGGGACACTTGCCTTCTTCTTTGCCATTTACTTGCTATTTAACATTAGGCAAATCCTTTTTCCTCCATGGCCTCGATGGGACTAAATGAGCTCACAGCTCTTCCTGTTCTTATATTCTAAAAGTATATAATCTATGAGTCCTAGATAACCTAGAATGTGAGCTAGGAACCCTGTACAGAAATGGACAAAAGATCTATCATACTCACTCTAGTATTTTTCTTTTGCCAATATCTACTCCAGGATTGTTTAGTTCATTCAATGAGAACATAGGTTAAGGAGCATCAGGTTATGGATTTTAATCCAATTAGGTTATTCTACAGGGAAAAAAACTTTGTTACTATTAATAATGAGCAACATTATCATTATTATGACTAATAATAGCATAATCTTGAGAGTTAATTGACAAAAATAATCATTATAACATGTATCCTCACAACAAATCTGTAAAGTAGGTAATATTAGTACAGATAAAGAAACATGTTGAGAGAGACTATGTGATTTTCCCAGGGTCTCATATCTTATAGATATCTAGGATTTGAACTCAGGTCTTCCTGGATCCAAGTAACCCCCTAATAACAATAAAAGTGACATAATGATGTCATTGATATAGAAAATTCTCATGTGAAGAAATACCTGCTACATTTTCTGCAACCTTTAGTTTTAGAGAGTTGTCCAGGGTCCTAAGAGATGAATCACTTGTTAACAGTCACACAGATATTAAATTCTATCCTAGTAGGAAGTTTCATTCATTGTGTTTGTATCCATAATACCTCACAAATGGTAAACATTTAACAAATACTTACTGATTGATTTATTGATTTCATGAGTTATTTGTTGCTGTTGTTGTTCAGTAGTTTTCAGTCATGTGAGACTCTTTGTGATTTCTTTTGGCATTTTTGTGGCAGTTTGGAATGGTTTCTCATTTTCTTTTCCAGCTCATTTTATAGATGAAGAACTGAGGCAACAGGATTGAGTGACTGGCCCATAGCCACACAGTTAGTAAGTTTTTGAGGCAAGACTCTAATCTAAATCTTTCAAGTCCAGTAACTTATCAACCACAACATATTGCTTCCCAATACTTCACCTAATATTATTCATTACTTTGGAATGACCACAACATTGGTCAAAAATACTTGGGTTATTGTATGATTTTTGTAATGAGGAAAACTAGAGGTTTTTTTCTTTTTATTTTAATAGTATTTTATTTTTCCAAATACACGCAAAGATAGTTTTCAACATTCACTTTTGCAAAACCTTATATTCCAAATTTTGCTCCCTTTCCTCCTCCCTCGCCAAGACAGCAAACAATCCGATATAGCTTAAACATGTGCAATTCTCCTAAACATACTTCCATATTTGTCATGCTGAGTGAAAAAAAATCAGATCAGAAGGGGAAAAAAACATGAGAAAGAAAAAAACAAGTAAGCAAATCACAACAACAACAAGGATGAAAATACTATGCTTTGGTCCATATTCAGTCTCTGTGTTCAGCTCTCTCTGAATGTGGTTGGCACTTTCTATCCCAAGTCCATTGGAATTGTTTTGAATTACTTCATTATTGAAAGTCCCAAATCCATCACAGCTGATTATCACATAATCTAGTTGTTATTGTATACAATGTTCTCTTGGTTCTGTTCACTTCACTTAGCATCAGCTCATGTAAGTCTTTCCAGGTTTTTCTGAAATCAGCCTGCTCATCATTTCTTATAGAACAATAAATATTTCATTACATTTATATACCATTGCTAATTCAGCCATTCCCCAACTGAGGGGCATCCACTCAGTTTCCAATTCTTTGCCACTACAAAAATGGCTGCTACAAACATTTTTTTCACATGTGGATCCTTTCACTCTTTTAAATTCTCTTTGTCATACAGACCCAGTAGAGACACTGATGGTCAAAGGATATGCACAGGAAAAGCTATAGATCATAAGATCACAGAATTTAAGTTGGAAAGCGCTTCAGCAGCCAGTTTCTAAACCATAATTTATTATTTAAAAGAGTTATGTCCAACTCTTTGTTGATATTTCTTGGCACAAATACTGGAGTAGCTTGCCATTTACTTCTCTGCTCAATTTACAAATGAGGAACTGAGGCAAACAGGTTAAGTGACTTGCCCCAGATTACACAGGTAGTAAATGTCTGAAGCTGGATTTGAACTCATGATTCTAAGTCCAATGTTCTCCATTTTAACAGCTAGCTGCTCATTTCAAACCATATCCCAAAGACATCCCCACTGAAGCATATTGAACAAATGATCATCCAACCTTTGCTTGAAGATCCATAGTAAGGAACAACCCAAAGAACTTCAAGAGAACTCCATTTTACCTTTGAACTTTTTTTTTTGCTGGGGTTAAATGACTTGCCCAGGATCACACAGCTAGAATGTGTTAAGTGTCTGAAATCAGATTTGAACTTAGGTCCTCCTGACTTCAGGGCTGGTACTCTATCCACTGCATCACTTAACTGCCCGCTTTGAACATTTTTACTCTTTAGATTTTTTTCCCTATATAAATCTTAAATTTGCCTCTGCACAATTCCCACTTTTATCTCCTAGTTCTGCCCTCCTTTGTTGTGTCAAAAAGAATATCACAGCTTTTCAAATGCTTGAAGACAGTTATTATCTCATATTTATAGAACACTTTAAAGCTTACAAAGTGCAGCTCTCACAACAACCTTGTGAGAAAGGTAATTACAGATAAGAAAATTGAGGTTCTTAGAGGTTATGTGACTTACTCTTAATCATACAGTGTCTGAACTGGATTCAAATCTATGTCTAATATGTTAACACTATGCTGTGCTTCCTGGCTAATAAAAAGAACACTGGATTTAGAAACAGAAGACCCAGGTTAAAATTTCACTTCTACAATTTATTAACCATATGCACAAATCTCCTGCAGAAACTTGGTCTTTTGGTCAGTCACTCTCTTTCTCTCTCTCCCTTACTTTTAACCTTTCCTTATCCACTGGCTGCTTTCTTGCAACATGCAAACATGACCAGAACTTCCTTATTTATTTTAATAGTATTTTATTTTTCCAAATACATGCAAAGATAATTTTCAACATTCACCTTGTATTCCAAATTTTTCTCTCTCATTCCCATCTTCTTCCCTTCCCTAGATAGCAAGCAATCTGGTATCATTTAAACATGTACAATTCTTCTAAACATATTTTCATATTTATTATATTGTGTGAGAAAAATCAGACCAAAAGGAGGAAAAACATGAAAAAGAAAAAGCAAGCAAACAAACAAAAAGGTGAAAATACTGTGCTTTAACCCACATTCAATATCCATGGTTTTTCCTCTAGATGTAGATGGCAATTTCCACTCCAAGTCTACTGAATTACCACATTGCTGAGAAGAGATAAATCTACTACTGTTGATTGTCCACAATAATTTTGCTGTTATTGTGTACAGTGTTCTCCTGGTTCTGCTTAGTACTGAATAAAGAAAGTAAGTCTTTCCAGGCTTTGAAACCATTTTGGAGAGCAATCTGTAATTATGTCCAAAAAGTTATAAAATTGTGCAAACCCTTGACCCAGGAATACCATCATTAGATCTGTTTCCCAAGATGATTAGGAAAAAAAAGGAAAAGAAGGACCTATATGTTCTAAAACGTTTATAGCAGCTCTCCTTGTTGTGGCAAAGAACTGGAAACTGAGAGGGTATCTATCGATGGGGGAAATCACTGAATAAGTTATGGTATATGACTGTGATGGAATACTACTGTGTTGGAAGAAATGATGAGCAAGTTGATTTTGTAAAAAATATGTAAAGACTTGCATGAAATAATGCAGAGTAAAATAAGCAGAACCAAGAGAACATTGTATATAGTAACAGAAATAATATTGTTTGAAGATTAACTGGAAATGACTAAGCTATTTTGAGTAATGTGAACATTCAAATCAACCATGAAGGACCTATGAAGGAAAATGCCAACTACCTCCAGAGAAAGAACTGATATGTGGAAGTGTGTATTATATGGTTCCACATATCTATGCATTTAAAAAACTATATTGTGTATACATTTGGGAGAGGAGGAGAACTAGGTGTCAAATATTTACCAGCCTACTACTTTTTTTTTTAATTTTTATTTAATAATTACTTTATATTGACACTCGTTTCTGTTCCAATTTTTTTTCCCTCCCTCCCTCCACCCCCTCCCCTAGATGGCAAGCAGTCCTTTATATGTTGGATATAGTGCAGTATATCCTAGATACAATATATGTTTGCAGAACCAAACAGTTCTCTTGTTGCATAGGGAGAATTGGATTCAGAAGGTATAAATAACCCGGGAAGAAAAACAAAAATGCAGATAGTTCACATTCGTTTCCCAGTGTTCTTTCTTTGGGTGTAGCTGCTTTTGTCCGTCATTTATCAATTGAAACTCAGGTCTCTTTGTCAAAGAAATCCCCTTCCATCAAAATATGTCCTCATACAATATCGTTGTCGAAGTGTATAATGATCTCCTGGTTCTGCTCATTTCACTTAGCATCAGTTCATGTAAGTCTCGCCAGTCCTCTCTGTATTCATCCTTACCAGCCTACTACTAACAAAGACCTAAATTAATCCTGAAAGCCTTATCCCTAAAGGGTTGCATTTTCTTTGGCTTATTAATATTCTTGTCTCTAAGAGAGTGGTATAGAAAATCACTTCTATTGTTCAGTCATTTTCAGAAATGTCCTTGTCTTTTGTGAAAAATGGGGTCTTTGTGATCCAAAGATACCAAAATTTAAAGCTTACAAAGTGCAGCTCTCACAACAACCTTGTGAGAAAGGTAATTACAGATAAGAAAATTGAGGTTCTTAGAGGTTATGTGACTTACTCTTAATCATACAGTGTCTGAACTGGATTCAAATCTATGTTTTGATTGGCTAAGATACCAAAATAGTTTACCATTTCCTTCTCCAGCTCATTTCACACATGAGGAAACTGAGGTAAACAGGGTAAAATTACTTGTCCAAGATCAGACAGCCAGTAAGTATCTGAGGTCATCTGACCTTAAATTCATGAAGATGAGTCTTTCTGACTCCAAGTCCAGCACTCTCCACTGCACAACCTAGCTGGCATAGAAAATAAATTAGGAGTGGGTAAAAATGTTTGTTTTACTGAGATGAGATTAGAGAACATAAATTTGAAGTGGATTCAGTCAATTTGGCTTCATGATTTCCTCTAGCTCCATTTAATAGCTTACAGTAGGAGTGGAGGAGGCAGATGATAGGAGTAATCCAGAGCTGGAGTGTGCATGGTGTGAGCATCAGTTAGGATGGCAAGGGTTTAGAGAATAGAATAGAATTGAACCAGCTAACAGTAGGGGGCATTCCCCCAGAATACATTCTGTCAGGTGTCCAGACAGCAGATGACTAGTACTACTTAGGATTATTGGAGTAACCCAGAGGGGACTATGTTGTTTTCACTGTTCCCTTTGAGGCCTCTCTGATCTGTTTCTCAAAGAGAGCCAATCTCAAAATTAAAATTAACTTTTAAAATTAAATCAGCTTAAACTTAAATTAAGATTAGCTTTTTAAAGACATTTATTGAGAAGGAATAGCAAAATTTCCCCACCAAAAAACAATAACAACGACCTGGAGTGGATACTCCTATAATTATACAGAAAATCTATGAGAAAAGTGAGTTTAACTTTGGTACAATGATAGAGAGATGTAGAGAATACATGTGGCAAAGAAGTAACACAAGTCCTGCTCTAAAGGTCTTTTTCTGTCTTTGTAGATTTCTCACAAAGTTTCCCTTAGATATAATTTTCTGCTGGGATCCACGGATCCTTGTTAAATTCATAGCTGAAACATTTCTCCACCATGATGGATCATGCTCCCTGAAGCTTTCTTCTCTAGTGGCTATCACACTACATCTATATCTCTCTGCTCCTGATGCATGGGCTCCCAGTGCTTCTGGCTACTACAACTCTAGTGGGCACTGAATCTACAAATGCCATTCAAAGCTGACCATTAAAATGAACTTTGATGGGACTTCCAAACTCACTAGATTGTCTCAAAATTCCCTTCAGAATACTCCTTTGCCTAAGATCAAGAAAGAATAAACACAAAGAGATACAGGCATCCATGTGTTCACAGTTGCTATGGTTTAGTGGGAGACAGTTCATTGGCCCTTTCACCAGCTGGGTCTTGGAGAGGCAGATCAGAGAGAAGGTGAGGGGAGAGAGACATTTGGAAGGGCAAATTAACTTTTATATATCCACTAAGTTCTAGCTCAGCAATCAATTAGATAATTATTCATCATGATTCTGTACAAACCTTTAATGGTACATGCCATTCATGGTCAAAAGGGGGTCCCTAGGTTCCAATTTTTGGACTTGGACCAAGCAGGAAATAGTTGTATGTGCTTTATATAATCTAACACAAAGAGGAAGTTGGTTCATGTTCCATGACCGTAAATAAGCACCAGGGAACAGGGCCAGAGAATAAGTGCTAAAGGAACTCAAAAGAAAGGGGGTTTCAGGAAAGGTTCCTTGGAGGAACTTGGACTTGGGCTGGATCCAGGGAAATAGAGAGAAAAATGAAGGATATTCCAAGTTGGGGGGAAGGGATGGAAGAGATACATGTTTTATGAGCAAAGCCTCAGAGACAGGAATTCAGCCCCATCATGGTCATCTTCAGATCATGCTACAGCACGACTCGCCCTCGTTCAGTTCTAGATCTAAGAATGGTAATTAAATCAACACTGAATTTCCAATTCCAACAGAATTCCAATTCCTGGAAAGTGCTATCAAGTACTAACATCATGATTCCATGTCCATGTCCATAATCCTTCTCCCTGCCCACCGTAGAATTTGTCTTCCCATATCAGAGTATAAACTTGAGGACAGAAACTGTTTCCCTTGCCTGAATTTGTATCCTCAAGACTAACACAGTACCGGGTACATAGTGAAAGCTTTCTCATTCGTCTATTCATTGACCATTTACTATATGCACTAGCATACACAATTCTTTAAGGGAGGATAATAAAATGACTCTAAATGGATTAGAACTAAATGGAGGGTAGCATTTTTTTTAAATAAGAAAAGCAAAATCCTGCATGTTTCCATGTTCTGGGATGACAAGAAGAATTGTTGAGGGCAGTCTAACTGCTTCTGGCTCATGAATTGTGCTCCAATAGCTCCAAACATTAACAACAGAATAAAGGAAGAAAGAATGTGCCATCAGTCAATTCACAACATCAGTGGGTAGCCACAGAAAGATACTAATCTTGGAGGCATGGCAGGAACTGATGTCATTCACCCAATTCAAGTTCTGATATGCTTGCTTCTCTCGTCCTTCTGATCTCTTTGGGAACTGGCATCACCTCCCAAATGTGAAAGAAACCCCCAGGAGGAATCTTTTTAGACTGAATTTAAAGCTTCTAGCTCCCACTCCAACCCCAGAAGATCCTCTTCATCAGCCTAACCTTTCATTTGTTTCTATCACAACCAAACCAATTTGTCCCATTCCCTAAATACAGCATGAATATGTTTATGTGACTTGATTCATGTCATTCCCTCCTCTAATAATGATTGCTATTTCCTTCTTCAGGAACCTAATTGATCTCTCTGCATTCTGCTCTCTTTCCTCAGAAAACCCTGATATGGAAGGGTATAGATAGTAATTCTGTGAGTTCAAGAGTTCCTGAATTCCTTCAGAGATGAAGAAGTCCCGTTAGTTAAAGATAAAGAGCAGAATCTGCTGAAATGGTAGTGACCAATGGCAGAGAAACTACCTAGAGATGAATGTGCAAAATCTGCAAAATAGGTTGGCAACAGTTTCAGGGAATATGAAAAGAGAAGGGCTATCTGTGGATCCTAGAAAAGTATTAGTGCTCAGAGCCTAGAATAAAGCCCAGAGCTTCTTAAACTTTTTCCACTTATGACCCTTTTCACCTGAGAAAATTTTACATGACTCCGGGTATATGGGTACATAAAGCAAACATTTACTGATAATAAATCATAATTTTGTGACCCCTCACTTTCACTTATGAGACTCCATATGGGGTTGAGAATCATAGTTTAAGAAGCTGGGTTCTAGAGGACTCCATGAAGAGTAAAAAGGACATCCAAAACCAAGAGTCAGGCAGTACCTCTTTGCTGCACATGAATGCCTTACTACCATGTTATTTCAAGTTTGAGCCTACTCTCCCTAGGGACTTTGTGTGGCAAGGGCAGAGTGTGCCCCTAGTTTAAATATTAAATATTTTTATCACTGCTTTTTTTGCCATTTGAGTAAATCTCTTTTCTAAAAGCCAGTGCAGTTCAACTGACTGACTGATCATGGGAAATACATCCATGGGAGTTTAGAAGCTATACCTTTCAGGGTTACCTCTAAAGTCCTGAAGAAAGTAGTAGTCAGTCAACTCTGTGGAACCCAATCTATTAATGCAAGTTGGAGGTGGGAATGTGAGACCAGGAGAAGTTCTATAATAGTCATTTAGGGAGGGGTCATCATAAGCTTCTTCCTTATATGAGTTTGGAAGGAGTAGGAATTCACAGAGAGCAAGAAGCCACATGAGAAATAGCTAGATGGAGCATTTATTAAGCACTTACTATAAACCAGGCATTGGCTATGCTCTGAGAATACAAGCAAACAAGACAGTCTCCAAACTCAAGCTTACATTCCAATGAGGTACAACAGTACAACCCTGGAGAGTGGATTCATGTGTAAAGTGAAGTGTGTTTAGAGTACTATGGTCCAAGCACGCTATCTATCATCAAGCAGAAGAGCAGAGCTAGGTTTGGCCTTTATACTTTCCTGACATTCAGCTTTCATTGTTTTGTTGTTCTTGCTGTTGTTATAATCATTGCATATATTATTCTTCCTGGGTCTGCTCACTTCATATTTGCATCATTTCATGTAAGCCTTGTCATGCTCCTCTGTATCACCCAAGCTCATAATCTAGATATCACCTCAGCTCTCTTTTTCCTCACAATCTTTCCCATGTTCCAATTGCCAAATTCCTTATTTATATTTAATTTTATTTTTCTCAATTACATCTAAACACAATTGTAAAATTATTTATTATTTTATTTTCCCACATTTATATGTGAAACAATGTTTAACATTAGTTTTTAAAATTTTGAGTTCCAAATTCTTTCTCCCCCCTTCCCATGCCTCCCTTTTTGGAGAAGGCAAGAAATCTGATATAGGTTATACATGTGCTGTCATACAAAATGTATTTCTTTTTTGTTTGAAAACTTATTTGATTTTTTAATTTATTTATTTTAATACACATTGCTTTATGAATGATGCTGAGAGAGAAAAATCAGGAAAGGGAAAAACCATGGGAGAGGGGAAAAAAACAGAAAAAAAGAAGTGAACATAGCATGAATATGGAGATATTCAATCTCCATAGTTCTTTTTCTGGATGCAGATGGCATTTTCTTTTTTTTTTTTAATAATAACTTTTTATTGACAGAACCCCTGCCAGGGTAATTTTTTACAACATTATCCCTTGCATTCACTTCTGTTCTGATTTTTCCCCTCCCTTTCTTCACCCCCTCCCCCAGATGGCAAGCAGTCCTATATATGTTAAATAGGTTACAGTATATCCTAGATATAATATATGTGTGCAGAACTGAACTGTTCTCTTGTTGCACAGGGAGAATTGGATTCAGAAGGTAAAAATAACCTGGGAAGAAAAACAAAAATGCAAGCAGTTTATATTCATTTCCCAGTATTCTTTCTTTGGGTGTAGCTGCTTCTGTCCATCCTTGATCAATTGAAACTGAGTTAGATCTTCTCTTTGTTAAAGAAATCCACTTCCATCAGAATACATCCTCATACAGTATCATTGTTGAGGTATATAATGATCTCCTGGTTCTGCTCATTTCACTCAGCATCAGTTCATGTAAGTCTCGCCAGTCCTCTCTGTATTCATCCTGCTGGTCATTCCTTACAGAACAATAATATTCCATATTCATATACCACAATTTACTCAACTATTCTCCAATTGATGGGCATCCATTCATTTTCTAGATTCTAGCCACTACAAACAGGGCTGCCACAAACATTTTTGCACATGTGGGTCCCTTTTTCTCTTTTAGAATCTCTTTGGGATATAAGCCCAGTAGAAACACTGCTGGATCAAAGGGTATGCACAGTTTGATAACTTTTTGAGCATAGTTTCAAATTGCTCTCCAGAATGGTTGGATGTATTCACGACTCCACCTGCAATGTATCAGTGTCCCAGTTTTCCCACATCCCCTCCAACATTCCACATTATCTTTCCCTGTCATTCTAGCCAATCTGACAGGTGTGTAGTGGTATCTCAGAGTTGTCTTAATTTGCATTTCTCTGATTAAATATGATTTGGAGCATCTTTTCATATGGCTAGAAATAGTTTCAATTTCTTCATCTGAGAATTGTCTGTTCATATTCTTTGACCATTTATCAATTGGAGAATGGATTGATTGCAGATGGCATTTTCTGTCCAAAGTCTGTTGAGATTGCTTTGGATCACTGAACCACTGAAAAGAACCAAGTCTTTCAAAGTTGATCATCACATATTCTTGCTGTTATTGTATATAATGTATTCCTGGTTCTGCTTGTTTTGCTCAGCATCAGTTCATGTAAATCTTTCCAGGTCTTTCTAAAATCGATTTGTTCCATTATTTTTTATAGAACAATAATATTCCATTACCTTCATATATTACAGCTTATTCAGCCATTCCCCAATTGATGAGCATCTATTCATTTTTCAATTCTTTGTTATCACAAAAAGAGCTGCTACAAGCATTTTGCTACCCATTCATGTAGGTCCTTTTCCCTCCTTTATGATTTTCTTGGAATACAGACCCCAGTTGACACTGGGGGGGTCAAAGGGTATGAACAGTTTTATAACCCTTTGGGCATAGTTCCAGATTGTTCTCCAGAATGGTTGGATCACTGCACAACTCCACCAACAATGCATTAATGACTGAGGTTCCTCACTTTCCCACCAACAATTGTCATTGTCTTTTCCTGTCATCTTAGCCAATCAGAAAGGTATGAGATAGTATTTAAGAGTTGTTTTAATTTGCATTTTTCTAATCAATAGTGATTTAGAACATTTTTATATGATGGCTTTAATTTCATCATCTGAAAATTGTCTGATCTTATCCTTTATCAATTGGGGAATGAGTTGTAGTACAGATATATTTAGGTGTGGCACATTTTTAAAGACAAATATTGGAGATAGCTAGGTAGTACAGTGGATAGATAGCCAGCCCTGGAGTCAGGAGAACCTGAGTTCAAATGTGGCCTCAGATACTTACTAGTATGGGATCCTGGGTAAATAAATCACTTAACTCTGATTGACTCCAAAGGAAAAAACCAACTATTTAGTTTATTATTTGTTTTAGAGAAAACAATAAAATTATTCCTTTCATTTGTTTTTAAAATTAAGAACAAGAAATATTAAACTCTATTCAGAAAAGGACAATAATGAATAAGAAAATCAACTTTAATTCCATATTCTGGCCATTTAAAAGGGGAGAGGAGAGAAAAAGAGGTGAAGAGAAAGGGGAGGGAGGGAAAGAAGAAGGTAAGGAGGAGAGGAAAGAAGAGAAGAAAAGAGGAGAAACACCCTATTTAACACTTGGGGTAGTGTAGCAAGCAGCACACATTGGCTCATGTACTGCCAGCCTATAGGAATGTAGGGTGTCACTTTATTACTTTATTAATTAACCACCTAGAGAGTGTTACATAATTTGCCCATAACTAGCTCTATAGTCAAACTGCAAGCCTAGTTTCTTAATGAGGTCTTTATGACACATGTGCAAAAGATGGGAAGAGTCAGTGTTGGAAAGATTATGAGAAGATAGACACTAATACCTAGCTGGTGGAGTGTGAATTCAAATAACATCTTAGAAAATAATTTAAAATTGTTTGAATAAAGTGAGAAGAGAAAATAGTATAGTGCCTACTATGTGCCAGACATTGTTCTAAGTGCTTTTTACAAATATTATCTCATTTGATCTTCCTAACAATACTTGAGGTAGATATTATTATTCCTGTTTTATAGTTGAGGAAACTGAGGCAAACAGAAGTTTGAACTTAGGTCTTCCTGACCCCAGACTTAGCAGTCTGTCAATTGCTTACCTCTGTAAATAAAGTGAGTAAAATGTCTATATTCTTTGACTCAGATATGTCATTACTAGGTATAGATATCCCAAGGAAATCAGTGATCAAAGGAATGCTCTCTATATGCCAAAATATTTAGAGCAGCACTTTATATAGTAGCAAAGGACTAGAAACAAAGCAGATCTCCATCAATTTAGGACTGGCTTAATAAAATGAGGTTACATCAATATAATAGACTGCTTTGTAAGAAATAATAACTATCATGCAATCAACAACCAAGTCAAGTCAATAGCATTTATTAAGTGCCTACTTTAGGCTAAGCATTGGGGATACAAAGAAAGGCAAAACAAACAAGCAAAAAACTACAAAAAAGCTCAATTCCTGCCCTGAAGTAGCTCACAGTCTAATGGGAGAAGACAACATGAAAATAATTATGTACAAACAAGATAGAGATAGGATAAATTGAAGGTGGTCTCAGAAGACACTAAGTTCAAAGGGGAAAAGACTTGTGTACAAAACTATTTATAACAGATCTTTTTGTGGTGGCAAAGAATTGGAAATTTAGGGGATACCCATCTATTGGGAAATGGTTGAACAAGTTGTGGCTGTAAGAAATGAGAGGTAGGACATATTTAACATGTATAGAATTGCTTACCATCTGGGGGAGGGGGTGGAGGGAGGGAGGGAAAAAGTCGGAATAGAAGTGAGTGAGAGGGATAATGTTGTAAAGAAATTTTTTTTCAAAATAAAAAAATGGGGTTAAAAAAAAAAGAAATGATAGGTAGATTTTTAGAAAAACCTGGAAAGGCATATTTAAACTGATACAGAATGAAGTGAGCAAAACCAGGAGAATACTGTATACAGTAATAGCAACATTGTACAGATTGACTTAGCTTTTCTCAGCAATGATCCAAGATAATTCCAAAAGACTTATGGTAGAATATTCTCTCCACATCCAGAAAAAGAACTGATAGACTCTGAATATAGATTGAAGCAGACTACTTTTTAATTTTTTTCATTTTTTAAAAATTGTATTTTTTTGTAAACAGTTTCTTCTTTTACAATGTAATTGATATGAAAATAGGTTTTACATGATTGTACACATGTAATCTAAGTCAAATTGCTTTGTTTCAGGAAAAGGGCAGAAGGAGGGAGGGAAATGAAGGGGGGAAATTTTGAATTCGAAATTTTATAAAAAATGAATGTTAAAATTGTCTTTATATGCAATTGAAAAAAATAAACTATTATTTTAAAAAATAAAGATATTAAAGTCAAGGAAGACCAGGAAAGGCTTCTTGCAAAAAGTAGGACTTTAGATGGGACCTGAAGGAAGTTAGGGAAGCCCAGAGGCAGAGATGAGGAGAGAAAACATTCTATCTATGTGGTACAACCAAGAAAAATATCAGGAGTCTAGAGATTGAGACTTTCTGTGAGGAACAGCAAAGAGAGATAGAGATAGTCAGACTTGCTTTTTAGGAAGATAATTATGATATCTGAGTGGATGAAGGACTGAGGCAGAGAGAGACTTGAGGTGGAAACATCCACCAGCTGGCTATTGCAGTACATCCAGGTGTGAGGTGATGAGGGACTGCACCAGGATGTCATCAGTGTCAGAAGAGAGAAGTGGCCATATACAGGAATTGCTACAAAAATAGAAACTTGACAATTGTCTCCAGACAAAGAATTAATGGAGTCTGAATGCAGATTACAACATACTTTAAAATTTTCTTTATTATTCTTGTTTTGGTTTGGTTTGGTTTTTGGTCTGCATTTTCTTCTGCAATGTGGTTAATATAATCTATATTAAATAGCTTGCCTTCTTAAGGAGGGAGGGAAGGAAAAGACATGGAATTCAATTTTTCTTAAAAGAATGCTAAAATTTTTGTTTGATGATTCAAGTCAGCTCTGAAGGACTCATGATAAAAAAAAATGCTATCCATCCCCAGAGAAAGAACTGTTGGAATCTGAATACAAATTGAAGCATATTTTTCTTGGGGTTTAAATGTTGGTTTTTTGGTCTATGTTTCTTTTACAACATGGCTAATATAGAAATATTGTTTTGCATGACTGCACATATATAATTTATATCAAATTGCATTCTCAAGGAAGGGGGGAAAGAGAATATGGAAATAAAAACAATTTTATAAAGAATGTTAAAAATTTTTGTCTGATGACCCAAGTCAATCTGAAGGACTTTTAATGAAAAATGCTACTCATCCCCGGAGAAAGAATTGATGGAATCTGAATACAGACTTTTTAAACTTTATTTTTCTTAGGGTTTGTTTTTTGGTTTATGTTTTCTTTCACAACATGACTAATATAGAAATACGTTTTGTATGACTCCAGATTCTGGAATAAGAACTCACTATTTGATAAAAAATTGCTGGGAAAACTGGAAAATAATATGTCAGAAACTTGGCATACATCTACATTTCACACCCCATACCAAAATAAGGTCAAAATGGATACATAATTTGGAGATAAAGGGTAATACCATCCACAAATTTAGGACAGTAAAGGATAAATCTATCAGACTTTTGAAGAAGTGAGGAATTTATTAGCAAAGAAGAACTAAAGAACATTACGGAAGGCAAAATTATTTGATTACATTAAATTAGAAAGTTTTTGCGCAAACAAAATCAACAGAAACAAGATTAAAAGAGAAATACAAAGTTGGGGAAAATCTTTACAGCCAGTGTTTCTGATAAAGATATTATTTCTTTGTATCCCCAATGCTTAGCCTAAAGTAGGCACTTAATAAATGCTATTGACTTGCTTGGTTGTTGATTGCATGATAGTTATTATTTCTTACAAAGCAGTCTATTATATTGATGTAACCTCATTTTATTAAGCCAGTCCTAAATTGATGGAGATCTGCTTTGTTTCTAGTCCTTTGCTACTATATAAAGTGCTGCTCTAAATATTTTGGCATATAGAGAGCATTCCTTTGATCACTGATTTCCTTGGGATATCTATACCTAGTAATGACATATCTGAGTCAAAGAATATAGACATTTTACTCACTTTATTTACAGAGGTAAGCAATTGACAGATTGCTAAGTCTGGGGTCAGGAAGACCTAAGTTCAAACTTCTGTTTGCCTCAGTTTCCTCAACTATAAAACAGGAATAATAATATCTACCTCAAGTATTGTTAGGAAGATCAAATGAGATAATATTTGTAAAAAGCACTTAGAACAATGTCTGGCACATAGTAGGCACTATACTATTTTCTCTTCTCACTTTATTCAAACAATTTTAAATTATTTTCTAAGATGTTATTTGAATTCACACTCCACCAGCTAGGTATTAGTGTCTATCTTCTCATAATCTTTCCAACACTGACTCTTCCCATCTTTTGCACATGTGTCATAAAGACCTCAATAAGAAACTAGGCTTGCAGTTTGATTATAGAGCTAGTTATGGGCAAATTATGTAACACTCTCTAGGTGGTTAATTAGTAAAGTAATAAAGTGACACCCTGCATTCCTATAGGTTGGCAGTACATGAGCCAATGTGTGCTGCTTGCTACACTACCCCAAGTGTTAAATAGGGTGTTTCTCCTCTTTTCTTCTCTTCTTTCCTCTCCTCCTTACCTTCTTCTTTCCCTCCCTCCCCTTTCTCTTCACCTCTTTTTCTCTCCTCTCCCCTTTTAAATGGCCAGAATATGGAATTAAAGTTGATTTTCTTATTGTCCTTTTCTGAATAGAGTTTAATATTTCTTGTTCTTAATTTTAAAAACAAATGAAAGGAATGATTTTTATTGTTTTCTCTAAAACAAATAAAAAACTAAATAGTTGGTTTTTTTCTTTGGAGTCAATCAGGGTTAAGTGATTTATTTACCCAGGATCACATAGCTAGTAAGTATCTGAGGCCACATTTGAACTCAGGTTCTCCTGACTCCAGGGCTGGCTATCTATCCACTGTACTACCTAGCTATCTCCAATATTTGTCTTTAAAAATGTGCCACACATAAATATATCTGCACTCAATTGTAGTATTCTTGGTTGAAGGAGAGGAAGAATAAAGTAAAAAATAAATAGCAGAGAATGAGAGAAAAACTACAAGGAAGCAAAGAAAATATGGACAGCTCTGAACACAATATGTAGTAATTCTTTCTTGAAATGGAAATTTATTGCTTTATATTTTGAATTCTCTATTTTGTTCTGCTGTTTAGTGGCAAAATTTTTACTTTTTCCTATTTTGTATTTAAGCTTTTAATTAATTAAAAAATAAATAAAATTATGTCCCTTAGTTGATGTGAGGAATGAGGAGAATGTACTAAACCTCCAGAATATACTAAACCTCCTATAGAAGATATTTTACCCTTTGTGTCCTCATTTAAATTATAAATTATAATTATTCAAACACAGCTCATATAAATGTATTCTTTGTATTCAGCAAAAAATCTAATATAAGATTCTGCACTGAGTGAGAAATATATGTTGAAGGGTTGAGTAAACCAGTGAAACTCAAGAGTGTTGGGGCTGGAAAGACCTTCAGAGATCATTTCACACTTAAACACTTTGTTTTACTAAGGCATGGAAAGAAAGTGACTAGTCCAAGTGGCAGAGCTAGGCCTTGGCTGAGGTTTCCTGGATCCCTCATTTCTATCAGGGTTAAGTTGGGATCCACCTCCAGGATCTAACATTTTTGCCTCACTCTTTCCTTTCCCTCAATATCTCTCTGCTTCTGGAGTCATTCTTTTCAACCTAACAAGTGAGCCAGCTCCACCCAAGAAAGCTGAGCCACTGAGAGCAAAGGAAGAAACTCACTCTAGGCTGGTGAGAGTCCCAAATGTCCAATGCCCATGTGTTTCTAGCCAAACTGAACAGAACAGCGAACCCAATGGGTACATATCCTGAATATTTCTCAGCTGTCAGTCATTTGGAAAAAAGGAAAGCTTAGTAAAGGAAACTGGCCATATTAACAAAATTTTCTCCTCTTCTTTTCCAGGACAGTCATCTGAAAACAATACGAGCCAAATGGAGACTTCCATTGTGACTCAGACACTTGGGAGAGGGCAAACATTGCATCATCAGTGACTTGGATGCCTGTTTTGGGGAGGGAAGCAAAAAACTGTACCAAGGATGGCCTTGGAAATGGAGGGGAGGGAATGATCCCTTTACTTTGTCCTTTGGAAATCTTTTGGGAAGAAAATGTAAATACCAAAGTGTAGTGACCAGCCAGCCAGTCAGTCAACACCATGTGTTAAACAGATCAAGGATACAGAGCCCTTTTCTATGGTCTGTAGAAGGGTGGAGATGCTGAAGAAATAAATATTTCCATTCCTATTTGAACTCTAGTAACTTACAGGAAATTGGAGAGACAGTACACATGAAAGAAAGAAATTTTAAAAGAAAGAATGAAAAAAGGAAGAAAGGAAGAAAGAAGGAAGGGAGGAGTGAGGGAAGGAGGAAAGAAGGAAGGAAGATAAGGAGGGAGAGAGGGAAGAAGGAAGGAAAGAAAGAAAAGAGGGAAGAAGGGAGAGAGAGAGGAAGGAAAGAATAAAAGAAAAGAAGGAAAAAAGGAAGGAAGGGAGGGAGGGAGGAAAGAAGAGATTTGAGATTTGATTTACAATGAGCAAAAGTTGTAAAACAGAGCAAATGTTTCTTCAACCTCAGACCCCCCGGGGTCTTTATGCCCTTTATGCTCATTTCTCCTCTTACTCACATAGTGGACTTCCCCACTCATATCCTCCTTGTCCTCTGATCATTCTCCCTATGAAATGACAAAGGTTCTTTCATCTTCATTTATGTCCTATGTAATTAGGGCAATGAGAGATGAGGAAGGAAGAGCAGGAAACAATCTCCCTCTAAGAAAAGGACACCTCCTAATCAGTAAAGATCAACCAAAGATTGGGTTTTGTCAGGAATGTGTGGAGGGCATCATAAGTGGTAGGTGGGTATTAAGAGGGAAAGATGCTTGCATATTTTGTGTATATATAAATACATTGTCCCTTCTATAGACAATAGTTAACAATAATAGCATTTTATAATACTTTTAAGGTTTGCAAAGAAATTATATGTATGTGTACATACATTTTGTGACTATATATGTGTGTTTATATAGAGACACGTGTGTATATATAGTGTGTGTGCATATACATACATAATATGTGTATATATGTATGTAAATACATACAGACATACTATATATGTGTGTGTGTACACAAACATACATACATTATATATATTATAAAAATCTCATTTGATCCTTAAAACAACTTTGTGAGATTGACACCCCTTTTTCCAGATGAGGGAAATGAAGCCAAGTGAGTTTAAATGAACTTTCTAGGGATACACAACCAGTAAAGTATCTGAGACAGGATTTGAATTCAGGTCTTTCAAACTCTGAGTCTAATGCTCTGTCCACTAGCCACCTAGCTCTTTGAAGTCAAAGACAGTTTTAGTCAGACAAGTCTAGCACAGCACCTGGAGTCTAGAGGGCACTTAGTCAATGGTTGTGATGGGATGATTCATTGAGATTCAGGTCCAGGAGATCAGTACCATATAAGGCAGAAAATGGCAAGTTCTAGGGGGTTGACTATTTGTAAAACTTAATACTTCTCCTTCAGGCTTTCATCTTTTAAGGTGGCTGGCTGGATTTCCTGCCTCCAGGCTAGGAATATAACCCCATTCCTCCTGACTCAGCTATGTTAGTGTGGCTGAGAATTTGGACAATTTACACTTGAAGACTTTTTCTCAGAGAATGGGACAAAAAGCTTTATTCTCTAAAGAAGCTCACTCTATAGGCTGGGACAGATTGGAGTGGGATGGAAACAATACACCTTGAGGAAATAAAATCACATTTGGGCATCTACTCGCTCAGGCTATACTCAGCAGAGAATCTTATGATCAAAGATTTAGATAGAGGTGGAAGGAAATTTAGGAAGTCATTCAATATAATCCCAAGTGATTTATCCAGGTTATTGAGGTCATGACTTTCAGAGCTGGGACTTGAATACAGGATCTGTGATATCAAGTTTAGCATTTTTTCTACTATATCACATTGCAGCCAACCTTGCTTAATATCCTTGCAGGAGTCCTCAAACTTTTTAACTAGGGGGCCAGTTCACTGTCCCTCAGACTGTTGGAGGGCCGGACTATAGTAAAAACAAAAACTTTGTTTTGTGGGCCTTTAAATAAAGAAACTGCATAGCCCTGGGTGAGGGGGATAATTGTCCTCAGCTGCCACATCTGGCTATTGGGCCGTAGTTTGAGGACTCCTGATTTACAGAGTCAGTCAATTATCATTTGGGTTCTTTGTCTCCTCAGTATTTGTTTTTTAATTTTAGGTGAAGGGAGAGTAGCATCCTAGTGCTCCAGTTTTTCAGCCAGTTCAGCATCAATGCCTCAAGGGGCAAGGGGTAATCTTTGGTATCCAGACCAGTGGTAGCTGAGATAAGGACTCATCCATCTATCAGGCCACACCTGAACCTAAATTTGATAGGATCAGTATTACATAGAAACTATGCAGAAAGTGAATCTACTCTCCCCAGAGACCAAGATGGTATAGGGGAGAATTTGCTCTCAATGTGTTGTGGAGAAATGTTTGTACTTTGTTTTTATTTATTATCTTTGAAATTAATGTCCCTTTGAAAAGGACCCACATGTGCAAGAATGTTTGTGGCAGCCCTTTTTGTAGTGGCAAGAAACTGGAAACTGAATGGCTGCCCATCAATTGGAGAATGGCTGAATATGTTGTGGTATATGAATGTTATGGAATATTATTGTTCTGTAAGAAACAACCAGCAGGATGATTTCAGAGACACCTGAAGAGACTTACATGAACTGATGCTGAGTGAAGTGAGTAGAACCAAGAGAACATTGTACGCAGCAACAATAACATTATGTGATGATCAACAGGGATGGATTTGGCTCTTTTCAACAATGAGGTGATTCAGGCCAATTCCAATAGCCTTGTGATAGAGAGAGCATCTGCATCCAGAGAGAGGATTGTGGGGACTGAATGTGGATCACAATATAGTCTTTTCACTTTTTGTTATTGTTTGCTTGCATTTTGTTTTCTTCTCACTTATTTCCTTTTGTTTTGATTTTTCTAGTTCAGCATGATAATTGGGAAATATGTATAGAAGAATTGCACATGTTTAACATATATTGGATTACTTGCTCCCTAGGGGAGGGGATGGGGAAGAAATGGAAAAAAAACTTGGAACACAAGATTTTGCAAGAGTAAATGTTGAAACTATCTATGCCTATGTTTTGAAAGTAAAAAGCTTTGAAAAAGAAATTAACATCCCTTTGTAAAAGGTAAATGAATAAATGTAACTGAGTTGCAAGTCATTAGCCCCTATAGCCAATAGCAGCAGAGAATGGATGAATGAACGAAGCATTTATTAAACTCACTCTGTGCAAAGCACTGTGCTGAGTGATGAACAACACAACTAGAAAAATAAGACATCCCTGGGGCAGGTGGGTGACCCAGTGAATAGAGCCCAAGCCCTAAAGTCAGGAGGACCTGAGTTCAAATTAGGCCTCAGACACTTAACACTTCCTAGCTGTGTGACCCTGGGCAAGTCATTTAACCCCAATTGCCTCAGGAAAAAAAATCCCTGTTCTCAAGAACTCACAAAGGAATTCTCTTCACAAAGAATTTTCCTCATTTGTTTTTCAGCTGTGTTTGACTCCTTATGGTCTCACTTGGGGTTTTCTTGGCAAAGACACTAGAATTGTAGGGGACATGCTGGACCTTAACCCTGAGTCCTAGAGTAGCTTATGAAAATTACTAACATAAACATTTTCTAAAATCACTGACATAAATATGTTTAGATTTTCTGGGCCCACAGAAGGAACACTTATCCAGTAAACTGTTCCTTGAACCCAGGTAACCAAGTTGCTGTTTTGACTCTGTTTTTAACAGACTTGTCATTAAGCTACTGTCTGAAAAAGACTGTTTTTTAGCAACTTTAGTATTCCTAACAAGATTTAGAGACAAAATTATGATACATAAGTTTTCTTCCCCTGATCCTAATTACCAATTAGTTATCTATGCTATTTGGCCTGCCTGCTTTGGTGAAATAAAGCTTTGACTTAAAAAGAATTCTTTTTGAGTGTTCTTACTGTAACTCTGAACCAAATGCTCTCCTATAGCAGAATGATTTTCCATTTCCTTCTCCAACTCATTTTACAGATAAGGAAACTGAGGCAAACAGGATGAAGTAACTTATCCAGAGTCATGCAATTAGTAAGTGTCTGAGGTCAGATTTGAATTCAGGAAAAGAAGTCTTCCTGAATCCAGGTCCAGCATTCTATCTTTTGCATATAAGGAAAGATTCAGCTACAAGTCCGATGAAAAGGTCCTGTGGCCCCTAAAATACATCAGCAAAGCCGTTCACAATGCTTCCTCTTTAATGTCACTGCCTGTTGAAAAATCCTATTTGATTCTGATGTTGAACTACTTGACAGCAACAAGAACTTTGGTCACATGAACTTTCTTTTCTGGATCTTGAGTAGATGTGGCTATAGTACCTCTGAGAACAGTTCTATTTTCTGGGAGCATCTCCATAGGGGCTCCATCCTAGAATGATGGTTTTTAGCAACTGGACTACAAGTATCGCCACTGCAAATGTTCTCCGGTTTATTGCCCTGAGCTATCTTCATTAGAGTCAATGGGAGATGGTGGTCAAGGTGGCAAAAGTGGCTTAACCCATCTGGCACATCCTGCCTTCTGAGTCTCCATTCACTGTTCCATGCTGCTTTAAGTTAGTCTGGTGTGACTGCCTTATGAGTAACAGCTAGTTGGCAGCTTGTGGGGATGACTGACCTTTTTCTCTTTTAAAAAATTTTTTATTATTATATCTTTTTATTTACAAGACATATGCATGGGTAATTTTTCAATATTGATCCTTCTAAAACCTTCTGTTCCAAATTTTCCCCTCCTTCTCCCCACTCCCTCCCCTATACTATTCTATACTATTCAGGTAGTCCAATACATGGTTAAACATGTTAAATTATATTTTAAATCCAATATATGTATACATATCTATAGTTATCTTGCTGCACAAGAAAAATCTGATCTAGAAAGAAAAAAAACTGAGAAGGAAAACAAAAATGCAAGCAAACAATAACAGAAAGAATAGAAATTCTATGTTATGGTCCACACTCAGTTCCCATAGCTCTCTCTCTGGGTGTAGACGGCTCTCTTCATTACTGCACACTTGGAACTGGTCTGAATTATCTCATTATTGAAGAGAGCCACATCCCTCAGAATTGATCATCCATGTAGTCTTACTGTTGCCGTGTATAATGATCTCCTGGTCCTGCTCATTTCACTCAGCATTAGTTCATGTAAGTCTCTTCAGGCCTCTCTGAAATCATCCTGCTGGTCGTTTCTTACAGAACAATAATATGCCATAACATTCATATACCAAAACTTATTTAGCCATTCTCTAATTGATGGGTATCCACTCAGTTTGACTGGCCTTTCTCTCTAAGAGTTGCTGCCCTCAATGATGACCATGAGGGCTGGGCAGGAAACAGGACTGGTGGTTCAGGGATGATGCTGCCACATCAAAGAAAGGAAGACATACCTTTCACCCCTCAGGGTACCCTAGAACCTTTAGGGACAGATATAATTCACCTGGCTCTGAGAAAGTGAGACCCTACCATATTTTCTATACTTCCGTTTCAAACTTGGCCAGTATATCCCCATGATTTACTCCTTTTTTTTTTTAATAACTTTTTATTGACAGAACCCATGCCAGGGTAATTTTTTACAGCATTATCTCTTGTACTCACTTCTGTTCCGATTTTTCCCCTTCCCTTCCTCCATCCCCTCCCCCAGATGGCAAGCAGTCCTTTACATGTTAAATAGGTTACAGTATATCCTAGATACAATATATGTGTGCAGAACCGAACAGTTTTCTTGTTGCACAGGGAGAATTGGATTCAGAAGGTATAAATAACCTGGAAAGAAAAATAAAAATGCAAGCAATTTATATTCATTTCCCAGTGTTCTTTCTTTGGATGTAGCTGCTTCTGTCCATCCTTGATCAATTGAAACTGAATTAGCTCTCTTTATCGAAGAGATCCACTTCCATCAGAATACATCCTCAAACAGTATCATTGTTGAGGTATATAATGATCTCCTGGTTCTGCCCATTTCACTTAGCACCACGATTAACTCCTAATCTTGACTCTGTAAGAAATAAATCTATTCTAATCCCTAGTTCATACTAAACTAAAATTTTCTGAACAATAATATTCCATGACCTTCATATACTATAATTTATTCAGCCATTTCCCAACTGATGGGCATCCATTCAATTTCTAGGTTTTTTGCCACTACAAAAAGGGGTGAACTGATTTTTCTCGCATTCTTAACTATTCCTTGCTTCTAGAAGAAAAGTCTGGGTTCCCCTTTCTTCTTGATTTACTGGGATCTGAAGCTAAGATTCTTAAAAGTCACCAATGATCTTATCACCACTTCCAGTGGTCTTTTCTCAGTTGCTATTCTCTTGATTCTACATGCTATACCATGACACATGTTTCAGCTCCCTCTCTTTCTATTCCCACTAACCACAACTCTTAAAATTCATCATTGTAGGCTGTCTCAGCTAGGTCTGGGATGGTTGATCGATCCATTTGATTATAATTGGTAGGAAAGGAATCAAGAAGACTCAAGTTCAAATCCTGTCTTAGACACTTACTAGTTTTATAACCCTGCCTCAGTTTCCTCATCTGTAAAATGACCATTATAATAACACCTACTTCTCAAGGTTGTTGTCAGGATAGAATGAGTTACAATATTTCCTACATCCACTCTTTGGGACTTCTTTGGATATCATTCCCCCAGGAGTCTCATCATTGGGAAATCTCATCTTGCAGACTCCAATCAGCTTTGGAATTCAGATGTCTGGAGTAGCTTCTGTCTCTCTGATTAAAGGGCAAGTCAGGAAGTCTAAAACCTCCATTTAAGGAAGAGGGGTCTGTCTCTCTTTGCTGAGTACCTTCTCTTTGCCCTCCTTTTCAGTTTCTTTTATATGTTGTCTTCTCTCATTTGACTTTAAGCAACTTGACGCCAGGGAATATTATTCTTTTTCATGTTGTCATCTCCAGTGCTTAGCACAGTGTCTGGCATGTATTTAATAAATGTTTATTGACTGTACAGTATAAATACTATACATATCTTAAAATGCTGTATAAATGTAAACTATTATTATTACCCTTTCCAAAGAATACTTAGATATTTGTACACTTCAAAAGATTCATACATGTGAGTTACTCCTTCTATTCACCTCCAGACTATGTCATTTCCATCTTATAGAAGCTTTCATTCATTCATTCATTCATACATTGAACACTTACTTTGTAAAAGGCATTGTGCTATTTTTCTGATAATTTACCTATCAGATATTTGAGAAGGGAGAAATTTATGGCTAGAGAACATTATGAAATGCAAAATAGACAACTTGGATTACATTAAATTAAAAAGGTTTTGGACAAACAAAACCAACACAAGATTAAAAGGGAAGTACAAAGCTAGGGAAAATTTTTTTATAGCCAGTGTTTCTGATAAAGGTCTAATTTCTAAAATATATAAATAACTGTGTCAAATTTATAAGAATGCAAGTCATTCCCCAATTGATAAATGATCAAAGGATATGAACAGATAATTTTCAGATAATGAAGTTAAAACCATCTATAGTCATATGAAAATAAATGCTCTAAATCACTATTGATTAAAGGAATACAAATTAAAACAACTATGAGGTACTATCTCACACCTATAAGATTGGCTAAGATGACAGGAAAAGATAATGATAAATGTTGGAAGGGATGTGGGAAAATTGGGACACTAATGTATTGTTGGTGAAGTTATGAAATGATCCAACCATTCTGAAGAGCAATCTGAAACTATACACAAAGGGCTATAAAACTGTGCATGTCCTTTGAGCCAGCAGTGTTACTACTGGGCTTAAATCCCAAAGAGATCTTAAAGGAGGGAAAGTGACCCACATGTGCAAAAATATTTGGAACAGTTTTTTTTGAGGTAGTAAAGATTTGAAAAATGAGTAGTGCCCATCAATTGGGGAATAGTTGAATAAGTTGTGGTATATGAAGGTAATGGAATATTATTATTCTATTAAAAAATGATGAATAAGCTGATTTTAAAAAGACTTGGAAAGATTTACATGAATTGATGCTGAGCAAAACAAGCAGAACCAGGAATACATTGTTGTTGTTGTTGTTGTTTTAATTTTTATTATTTTTTTTAATTAATGGCTTCTTTTTTTTTTAAATAACTTTTTATTGACAGAACCCATGCCAGGGTAATTTTTTTTACAACATTATCCCTTGCACTAACTTCTGTTCCAATTTTTCCCCTTCCTCCCTCCATCCCCTCCGCCAGATGGCAAGTGATCCTATACATGTTAAATAGGTTACAGTATATCCTAGATACAATATATGTGTGCAGAACCGAACAGTTCTCTTGTTGCACAGGGAGAATTGGATTCAGAAGGTAGAAATAACACCAGGAATACATTGTACACAATAACAGCAAGAATATGCGATGATCAACAATGAAAGACTTGGTTTTTCTCAGTGGTTCAGTGATCCAAGGCAATACCAATAAACTTTGGTAGAAAATACTATCTGTATCCAGAAAAAGAATTATGGATACTGAATATAAATAAACACATGTTATATTTACATACATTTTCTGTTTCTTTTTCCTCTTGTAGTTTTTCCTTTTTGTTCTGATTTTTCTCTCCCAACCTGATTCATAAAGAAATGTGTATTTTAAAAGTTAATATACATATATAACTAGAAAAATAAAACAACTAACAAAGAAAAAGTAATGTGTCTTGTACTAAGAAATTGTTCTGTATGTGGTCATTTCTGGTCATTTCCAGACAATTATCTTGACTGCATATTATGCATATGCCATTATCACTTCTTGGGGCAAGTTAGAGTCCAAATGTGGTGTTTTCCACTATTGTTTTTAGCTTTCTTTTCTGTATCTACCCATTAGATGGTTAAGATCCTTGAAAGCAAGGACTGGCATATAACAGGTGCTTAATAAATGTTTATTGATGAATGATTGATTGTTGTTGAAAAGAATAAATCACTGAAAAAATGCTGACAACCAATGTTCCATTTCTAATCCAGTTGTTGTTGTTGTCCATCCAATTTCCCATGTAATTCAGGTAGTGGGTCCTAGCCTCTGACACTCTCTCAAACCAGATTCCTCTTAGGAAGATTCACAAAATCTAGTACTCATCAGGATCACAGATTCAGAACCAGAAGGGGCTTTTGTGGGCCCTTTTTCAGCTTATTTTTGCCCCTGCCCACAGTCTTGGGAAGCTTTTTTTAATTAGCTCATTTCCAATGTATTCAGTTGACTCATCTGTTAACAAACCAAGACTCCCAAAGGCACTGAAGATTTAAAACATTGGTTCATAAAAGAAATGAACAGTAAAACAACAGGGAGTAATCACAGCTGTATGCCTGGTGAGAACAGTTTCATTCTACTTCCTCCCAGGGTGGTTTGGGTCTTGACCCTTCCAAAAATTCATGACTCCAATAGGGGAAGTCTGGGTAAAGTTCTCTGAAGCAAGAAAGAGGTTAGACTTCACTTCAGTGAATTTTCCCATCTGTATCTTTGGTCAGAGTTCCAACAATTCTCATTTAAAGTCCGTTCACAGGATGTAGGGGCAGCAATATGGCACAGTAGATAGAGTGCCAGGCCTGGAGTCAGGAAGATTTCTCTTTTTGAGTTCAACTCTGGCCTTAGACTTCAACTAGCTGTGTGACCCTGGGCAAGTTACTTTACCCAGTTTGCCTCAGTTCCTCATCTGTAAAATGAGCTACAGAAGGAAATGGCAAACCACAGTCCAGTGTCTTTGCCAAGAAAACCCCAAAAGGGGTCACAAAGCATGAGATTCAACTGAATAACAATGTAAGATTATAGATTTAGGATTGAAAGGGACCTTAGAGGCCATTAATCCCACCCTCTCATGTTATAGATGAAGAAATGGAGGCAGGGAGATATTAAGTGACTTGCCCAGGATTATGCAGCTAGTCAGTGTCTGAAGTGGGATTTGAATCCAAGTTTTCCTGATTCCAGATCCAGTTCCCTATTCACTATAATACTACATGGGTCTCGGTCAATTCCTTGACCACCCTCCAGGGATGAGTTCCTGGTGTTGCATGTAACTTTTACTTTCTTTTGGAAACAGTGTGCATTTAGAAGCTGAGGCAGGGGGAGTATACTGAGTAGAATTATTAAGTCATTCATCCTCCATTCATTATCCTACTACTGACTCATTGCCTGGATTTTATTCAGTCATCTCATGTCATGTCTAACTTTTCATGACCCTATTTTTGGATTTTTTTTGGCAAAGATACTGAAATGATTAGCCATTTCCTTCTCACTTTACAGATGAGGAAACTGAGGCAAACAGGGTTAAGTGACTTGCTCAGGGTTTTACAGCTAGTAAGTACATGAGGCTGGATTTGAATTCAGGTTTTCCTGATTTCAGGTCCAGCACTCTAACCCCCGAGCTATTTAGCTGCTCTATTCCCTAAATAGGACTCCCAAAGAAACACTCGGTGAAGCTATTTTTAAAAAAGGCTTTATAAATCTTTCTACTTTTTAGCTCTGAACCCTAACCAGAGATAGCATCTGTGACTAGGCAAGTCACTTAACTTCTGTCTGCCACAGTATTTCCAACAGTAAAACAGAGATGATAACAAGAGCATCTCCCTCCCAGGGCTCTTGTGAAGACTATATAGATCATATGTATAAAGTACTTAACACAGTTCATGACAAATAGTAGGTGCTTAATGAAGGCTTGTTCCTTTCTCTGCTTTCTGCTATTCATCTACAAATGTTCTTGGGGATAATGTGGTTTAGATCATAAGCTCCCTTCAGGCTGATGTCCTTTTCAACTATTCTTCCTTCTTTCTTGAGGTGATTTTCCATCTTTTTCCTCTGTTGGTTTTATTAGCAAGTTTATACACTAAACTTCCAGGGTCAAGTTTCTCCACTTGGCAAAGAGATATAATGTCTGCTGGCTCAAGTAGTTCCTAGGTTTTTTAGCTTTGTTGTGGCAACAGTTTTGAATTGCAGCAACTTCTCTAGAACAGTCGCTTTTAGTCCATTTTGAATTTTTCACAGTTGATGGCTTGTTTAAACAGGTGGGGTGGGAGCTCTGGCACCTTCTTCTCATCTCTCCTTCTTCTTCTATCTTATTGTTTACTTTAACCTTTTCTTGGACCAGCCAAGGATCTGACTGCACACAGACAGATGCTTTCAAAATGACTTTTAGGTCTGTAACCAGTCGCTTCCTGTCTGATAAGATAGAAACGATTTTATTTGATTTTTTTTAACATTACATGTTATGCATTGTGAGTAGAACCTGCTGACTCCTTTTTTTAAAAAATAAGATATTCAGAATGTACAGGTGTAAGCTTTCTGAGTAATCTAGTAGCCTTTTATGTCTTTTATTCCTTGATCCTGAATCATATTTTCCAATATGGTTTTCCCCTAGGCTCACTACTGTGTTCAAGGTGACAGCATTTGACACTCAGCATTGCATCAATTTATATTGACTGAATTTAGAGAACCTTACTTACCAAAGTAGTCATATATCTCTTCTGTTTTATCCTCACAATAATTCTTTGGGGCATACAGTGTAAATATCTTACCATAGAAGGGATAGCATGATGTCATAGGCCGAGGACTAGTTTTAAGTTCAGGAAGAACCTGATTCAGATTGTCTTGACACTTACTCTGATTGGTGAGTGGGGCTGTGAGCTGCAAATCTCCACTTAAGGACAGAGCTTGGCTCAGACTCCTCATTTCTTGCTTGGATGCACTACTTTGGGACTTCTCTGACTAGCTTCTCCACTATGTCCCTGGTGTCCTCCCCCTGGTATACCAACCTCCTTCACCTTCCCCATTAAACTGTAAACTTCTTGAGAAGAGGGACTGTTTTTTTTCTTTATATCTCCAGCATTTAGCACAGAATTGTTGTTCAGTTATTTTTTAGCTCTGGGATTCTCTTGGCAAAGATACTGGAGTGGTTTGCCATTTCCTTCTCCAGTTCATTTTACAGATGAGGAAGTTGAGGCAAACAGGGTGAAGTGACTTGACCACAGTCACATAGTTAGTAAGTATCTGGAGTCAGACATTTTGAGCTCAGGTCTTCCTGACTCCACATCTGGCAGCATCCTCTGCTACTTTGGGGTACATGACGAGTCCCAATCCGGTTCCATTATTTGTCTGTCTGAGAAGAATCTGAGAGCCAGCTTTTTATTTAGCTTCAGTTCTGGTTTTCATTTACATTTTTAAAAGATTCTGTCCCGATAGAAGCATTTCCATCCCTTGTTCCATACCAAGTGTACCTATAGTTACACATCAGCCTTCAAGTTTAAAGTCTGATAGATAAAACAGATGCATACACACACACACACACACACACACACACACACACACACACACACAGAGTGTAATTAAGTATATGAGACAGAGCACTTTCCAATAAGGTGACATGGGATTTCAAAAGAAGGAGCAACCACTTCTGATCTGGGAGATGAGAAAGACTTCATGAAGAAGCTATCATTTGGATGGGTTGAGCCTTATTTTCTAAAACGATTGTTAAAATGTGTGAGCAATAGCTGATGAAATAAACATGTCAGTATATAAAAAGCCAACTTTTAAGACTGAAAAACTTGACTTCAAGGCCCACTTCTTACTTGGACTTACTGGACAAGTTATTAATTTCTCACTGTTTAAAGGTTCTGATAAAGGCCTCATTTCCAAAATATATAGAGAACTGACTCTAATTTATAAGAAATCAAGCCATTCTCCAATTGATAAATGGTCAAAGGATATGAACAGACAATTTTCAGAGGATGAAATTGAAACTATTACCACTCATATGAAAGAGTGTTCCAAATCACTATTGATCAGAGAAATGCAAATTAAGACAACTCTGAGATACCACTACACACCTGTCAGATTGGCTAAGATGACAGGAAAAAATAATGCTGAATGTTGGAGGGGATGCGGGAAAACTGGGACACTGATGCATTGTTGGTGGAGTTGTGAACGAACCCAACCATTCTGGAGAGCGATCTGGAATTATGCCCAAAAAGTTATCAAAATGTGCATACCCTTTGATCCAGCAGTATTTCTATTGGGCTTATATCCCAAAGAAATACTAAAGAAGGGAAAGGGACCTGTATGTGCCAAAATGTTTGTGGCAGCCCTATTTGTAGAGGCTAGAAACTGGAAAATGAATGGATGCCCATCAATTGGAGAATGGCTGGGTAAATTGTGGTATATGAATGTTATGGAATATTATTGCTCTGTAAGGAATGACCAGCAGGATGAATACAGAGAGGCTTGGAGAGACCTACATGAACTGATGCTGAGTGAAATGAGCAGAACCAGGAGATCATTATACACTTCGACAACGATATTGTATGAGGATGTATTCTGATGGAAGTGGATTTCTTTGACAAAGAGACTTAACTGAGTTTCAATGGATACATGATGGACAGAAGCAGCTACACCCAAAGAAAGAACACTGGGAAACGAATGTGAACTATTTGCATTTTTGATTTTCTTCCCAAGTTATTTTTACCTTCTGAATCCAATTCTCCCTGTGCAACAAGAGTACTGTTCGGTTCTGCAAACATATCGTATCTAGAATATACTGCAACATATCCAACATATAAAGGACTGCTTGCCATCTAGGGAAGGGGGTGGTGGGAAGGAGGGGAAAAAATCGAAACAGAAGCAAGTGCAAGGGATAATGTTGTAAAAAAATTACCCTGGCATGGATTCTGTCAATATAAAGTTATTATTAAATTAAATTAAATTAAACAACAACAACAAAAAATTTCTCACTGTTCTGTCTAGATAATTCTTTAGGATGATAACTTGAAGAAGTGTCAAGGTGAAGAAGAAACCTCTTTACTAGGAAGTTCCCTATATCAGTGAAATCACCAGTCTAGTCTCCATCCTGAGCCCTATCTCTATCTTTCTTGTTGTTATTCATCTTTAGTTCTCAAAGAGGATCAATAACATCAGAAAATTGATGTCTTGACTTGTATGTGACTTTGATTAAGGCGAGGCAGAGCTGTGCAAAATCATAAGTCTCACTCTCTCCTCCAGAGTCATCAAAGTCCAGTGGCAAGACAAAGGTCAAGACAACTGGCAGTGGCCCAAGTGGTGACTTTGACCCTTCTAAATTAGGAGATGGCAGATGGAATATCCCATTCAAGGAATGGCTAACCAGTCAAACACCATCACTTTCCATAAGCAAGGGAACCAAGATCCAGAGAAACTAAGCAACATCCTCAATGTGTTCGGTAGAGACAAGATTAGAAGAACTAAAAAATTAGAAATAATATCTTTACTATCTGGACTTCAAGATCATGTTTCAGTTACAGTCTTACTAACCTCCCTTAATGTCTTGTTCCTTCTCAATCTGGGCCATCCATTAAACTTTGTTGGAACTAATCTTAGAATATCTTCTTGAAAGCTAAACAAACAAACAAACAAAAAACTCTCAAAGCTTTCCTGCCTGAGCAAATCTGGGACTGAGGGCAAGTACCACCAATCATATCCTAGGGCAATGAGCCCTATAGATGCACTCAAATAAGTCTTAAAAGATCAAGTCAACTGAGTAAGTGAGGGAAAGAGAGATCCCAAAAACACTACTTCTTATAGTGTTGTAGATCCAGTAGATCCCATAGAAATGTAGATCCAGAGAGATACCATAAGGCTAGTGCTAAGTCATCACCACTGTGGATGGGGTGAGGATGGGAACAGAGCTAGACGAGATCAGGTAAGAGTTCATCTGGAAAATGGACACAGTAAGGGAGTTATATAGTTATTTAATAGTTTCCTATTTTTAACGAATTATCCTTTAATAACTGGGTTCCAAGGTCAGGTACCTTTCTCCCTGTTGAAGAAGTACAAATGCTCACCAGTACTATACACTTTAATTTTTTGTCATCCTTAAGAAAAGTCCTGCTTGTCTTTGTCTAATTATGACTGTGTTTCATTCAGCAATTTTTTTTAATATTCTCTCTTCCCTTGAATTTTACAATATTTAATTCTCAAATCTTTCTTCCTCCCACACTCTAAATATAAGTAGGTGTTGTGCAAGCTTCTGTCCTATCCCTATGTCCTTTCTTGCTGGTTCCATAGACTCCAAGTGCTTCAGATATTACGTCTAAATGTGTGGCCACTATGTTAGCCAGCTCATTCACCCAAGTTCTAGATTCACATTTTGAAATAAATGAGTTAAATGGGCTCTTAAGATAGGAATATGATAAAATTGTCAGCTCAAACCAAAAGACAGAGACAGAGAGAGAAAGACAGAGAAAGGGAAAGAGACAGAAAGAGAGAGATATAGGAAGGAAAGAAACAAAGACAGAAAGCCACATAGAGAAAAACAGAGACAGAGCGATAGAACAATCTCACCCAAATTTCCATTCTCAGCAGAGTTGCAAGCCCAGGAGGTCAAGTATCTTCATAGGGATGGTTTTTTATACAAGTTCTGAGAGCTCAGGTTGTTACCTAAAAACCTCTCTCTTTCAATCACTTCTCTAAAGATCTTCTCTTTGAGTGTCTCTACAATCAACTAAAAGTAAGTCTCATATACAAGTATAGCATGTTGGACTCAAAATTCTGTCAGTTATGAGTTACATCTCCCTTCACTCATGTAGCACTACAGCACAGGGTTGTCTTTTAGGAGATTGAAGGGAGGCTTCCTAAAGAAGAGGTGATTTGGGGGTTATCTTTAAAGGAAGATGGAAACTAAATAATCAAAGTAAGGGAGGGAAGACATTCCAGGCAAAGGGACAGAGTACAAGACATATTCAGGGGAACAGAAAGAATATTTCAGATTGATGAAAGCGTAAAATATGAATCATAAAGTAGAATTAAATAAGGGCGAAAAAGCAAGTTGGAATCCAAATTTGGAGGGTTTAGAAGGCCAGGCAAAAGAGTTTGAATTCAATTCAATAGGAAGCCACTGAAGACTTTTGAGCAAGAAGTGTCATGACCAGATTTAAGCCTAAGGAAAATTATTATGATGCAGTATGAAGGATGGAGTGAGATGTAGAGAGAATGGAGACTATCTATGGACTCCAGCAAAAATCAACTTCTCTCTTTAACATCCAAGGCCTTTCACAGTCTGTCTCCAATCTATCTTTCCAGATTTATTTGACATTTGCTCCCATTCATACATCCTACATTCCAGCTAAGTTGATGTACTTATTGGCCCTTAAACTTGGCATTCCACCTTCCTAGACATTCTTTACTACATCCATGGAAAGTGAAGGAGGCAAATAGGTGATTCAGTGGATAAAGTCCCAGGCCAGGAAGAGCTAAATTCAAATCTGGCTTCAGACATTTACTAGCTCTGTGGAGCTGGTCAAGTCACTGAACCCTATTTGTCTCAGTTTCCCCCTCTACAAAATGAACTGAAAAAGGAAATGACAAACCACTCCAGTATCTTTGCCAAGAAAACCATAAAGACAGTATGGTCTATGAGGTTACAAAGAGTCAGATACGACTGAACAACAGAATAGAGAGCAGACTTAAATTTAGAGCACAATAGCTGTGGGGTGTACATTTAGGATATACATATGTAGATCCTTGAAGTGACCTCCTCCTTTGGTTCACCAGTCGCTCTGGAGGATGTGCTACATATACTGCCCCCTCACATTACATCAGTGTGGAAAGGTGGGAAGGGGATCAGGGAAAGGCTGCTTGTAGAAGAAAACCAGGCAGCCAGGAGGCAGAGATGAGAAGGGCTACTGTCACTGTAAGGTCATTGAACAGGGTTCTTTTTGTTGCTACATCTTTCAAGGAATACTGAATGATCTTGATATGTGAATGGGAAACTCCTTGTTGCGAAATAGCCTGTAAGGCAGTAATTTCTATTACCAAATCAAATGCTTTTTTGGAATAAAAAAACAATAAATTTAATTCAATTTATTAAACGTATATTAAGTGGCTACTATGAGCCACTGGGAGGACTTCTCTTAGTAGAATGAGAGATTGAGAACCATGTGTTCCAATGACCCATGAAGGTAGGTGAGGCAGGAGTTGGAGAATGCACAGAGCTTGGCCAGACAGAAGGTCATTGTCCTGACACTGTTCTTCAGTGATCCTGGAAGAGAGAGTAAAGCTGATGACTTTGTGCCACTCTGCCTTCAACGGCATTGGTCCCCTTCCAAAACAAAAGATCAACAATAAATAAGCACTGGAGATACAAAAAGAAGCAAAAAAGACAGTTTCTGTCCTCAAGAAGCTCACAATTTAATGGGGAGACAACAAGTAAACAAATATATACAAAGCAAGCTACATACATAATAATTAAATAATAAACAGATGGAAGACACTGGAATTAAGAAGGCTTAATTAAATTAAGGGGTTTTGATTTAATAACTAATAATATGTTATATCATATCTGTTATTAATAATTTAATAAGGTTTAAAGGGAAGACTTCCTGTAAAATGTAGGATTTAAAGGAAGCTAGGAAGGTCAGAAGTTAGAGTGGAAGTGAGAGTATTGTAGGCATGGGAGAGAACTCAGATCCTAGAGATGAAATGTGAACAAGAATCTTACATTTCTTTCTTTTTCCATTACTTTGGGATGGTAAAGAGGTAGTATATTGTTTAATGTCACTTGTAAAAGTTTGCTTGATTCCTATTGATATCCCCATGAAAGATGCCCTTACTTCATGTCTAAACAATTCTCATCAAGATTTTGTATATACAGAAAAGTAGGCATTCAGGTCAGTAGTTACTAATGATTCTTAGTCATGTTATTTTTTCAGTATCAATAAAGTCTGAGACTATTTCCACATCTTTGGTATTTTCCTTTCCTTCAAACACCTTGTATATGAGTTCTTCATTACTTAATAAATCAGATGTTTCCCAACAACAGTCCCTGGGTTTTTGTGGTCTCCTATGTAGTGACAATTAATTGGCAACTGTTAAACTTCCATGTGAACTTATTGTAGTAGATGTCAATGTTATTTCTATTGTCTACTTCCCATTTTTGAAATTTCAACAACTTGTCTGAGTAATTCAGGGTTAAAACATTTAAACTGCCCATCTCATCTTTTTCTCATTATTCTTTTTGGGTTTATTTTTCTGTGTTTTTTACAAATTCTGATCTTAGCTCTAACAAGTTGATGGTCTGATTATAAACAGGAAGATGACTCAGGATAAACTCCCACATCAATAACAAATCTTATGTTTGTTAAAATATATTTTGTTCCCTAAGGCTTTATTTGGAGTTGACCATTTCTAGCACCTAGCAATTCTGTTTTGAAAGAAAGTGTTCAGAATTTCAAGTCATGAGGCTTTTCTGAAAATTAGGTCTTTGGCCTCTCTCATATTTTTTTCCATGAATTATGTTTTTCCCTATATTTCTTCCCATCCTCATCTTTCCTATCTTTATAGTGAAGTCATCAAATATATCAGAATATTTGTTGATTTGATTTAGGGGTTCTGATAAATTGAGGTTTTTTAAAATAGAATTGTTCTGTCACTTTAGACTCAGAAAGAGATGTTGGTGCATAATTGACAATTATTTTCAAGTTTGTTTGTTTTTTTTTTGTAAATACTTATTTATCATAGTACTGAAATAGATCATGACCAAATATCCCAGAAATAATAATATTAGTATCTAGCTGTACAATAAAATCCATTCTGCCAATTCCTTTCCCCTGTGGGATAGCCTTCCACTTAGTTTCAGCTTCCTTCTTTCTCTTACTTTCATTTAGAACAAGAATGTCAAGATCAATCCTCTCCAGCAATATGTCCACTCAGGCATTGGACTCTGTGTAGGATCTCTGATTTATACTACTTTAATATTCTTCTAGGTTTCTGGCTAAGAAGACTGCTAGCCTATAAGTAGAACACTGAGCTCCCACACTATTTACTCCAGCCAACGCCTGAAACTTGTGCCGGGCCAAAAAATGATCAAAAAAAATAAAATAATAAAAAACTATAGTGATTTTTTTTAGTCCAGAACTGCACAAAAAATCAGTCAGAAGCCCACAGGCAGTAGCAAACAAAATCAGTACCAATGCAAGTAAACAAGTTAGCAGTTTCCCAGACCCAGACACATGTATCCTGCAGGGTGCTGTGTCCGGAGGCACACAGTGCCAACCCACACAGTGAGGAGTATGGAAGCCCTGGAGAGTAACATCACAAAAGTGCTCAAAATCCCAAGAGATCCAATGTCTCTAGCATTCTGTTCTGAAATACTATTGATGGCACTGAATATCCAGTGTTCAAAGCCCAAAGAAAAATAAATGTCTTTATCCAGAGGAGGAAATTAAAAGAGAAAAGGAAAGAAAAAAAAAACCACAAGTAGGATCCAGAGGGATGCCCATCAACTATAGAATGGATGAACAAATTATGGTATATGGATAAAAGGGAATATTATACTACAATGTAGGAAACTGATGAAAGAAATTATTTCAGAGAATCCTGAGTAGTATGAATTGATGTAGAGTGAAGTAACTACATCCAGGAAGATCATTTATACAAGGACAAAATCTTCAAGAAAAACAACTTTCAAAGACTTAACTCTGATGAATACAATGATCAACTACATCTGCAGAAGATCTGTAATGAAGTATATTACTCATGTCCTTACCAAGAGTTGATGGGGTCAAGGTGCTGAAAGAATTTTTTTGACCACTGAGTGAATTCGTTTTTCTTTACACTGTGCAGTTGTTACAAGAATTTGCTTTTTTCCCATCATTTCTCCCAGTTTAGGAAATATGGGAGTAGAGAGTCAATAATGATGATGCCAAAGACAAGAAGATCATTGAAAATATTTTTTAATTGTAATACAACAGAGAAGTTCAGAGAGGAGCACAGACAGACAAAATAGTTTTGAAAGTAACTTATAGAATTTATTAGATCCGTTTTAAAAGAGCAAGGCAGCTAAATTGTACACAGCAGATTTCTGGGGCTCAGATACTAGCCGTGGGATCTTGAACAAGTTATTTAATCTCAGTTTTCTCAACTATAAATGGGGATTAAAAAAAAAAAAACAACTACCTTCCAAGGCTGTTGCTCTAAGCAATTGTAAGATAACTACTTTGCACAGTGTTGACACAAAGCAGTGCCATGTATAAATTCTTACTGCCTAGCCTATTTGCCAGAGATGGCAAATTTTAAATGGGATAATGTGTAACCCAAAGTGCTCTGGGCATGCACAGTACTCCTACTATAGAGACACTCTTTGGGGAGCCTTTTGAGAAAAACCCATTTTGTTTAATTTGGAGCCCAGCTGCATCCCACATGGCTGTGGGTAGCCACCTTTGATTGACTACCTTTATTTTTTAAAATAGCAAGACTGAGCCTTGGTTCTCAATGCTGGTCTCTTTTCCATAGCTTTTGTGTATTGTGTTTAGAGATTGTCCTGAAGTGGAGCAATGAGAAGGGAAGGACTTTGACTCTCCTTCTGAGGCTTATCCTCACAAGTCCTTGGAATTCAAGCCATGTTTACTTGAGATTCAGGACTGCAGGTGGGATGGTGCAGCAGACCACCAGCCAGGCATGGAAGCTTAGAGAAGCCAGGGTGCTGGGACCTGAACTAGAGGTGGGATGGTGGGGGAGGGAGGATAGAACTTGAACTAGAAACTGAGCTAAACTATGAATCTAAACCCCTTTCCATCATTACAGGTGGAAAAAGATGGGGCAAGGGGAAAAGAGGATTCTCTCTCCTATATGTTGGGGAAATAAGTTTGTGTATTTGTGATCATGCCTTTTGAAGTAAATATTTCTGTGTAAAAGCTAAAAAATAAAATAAATGCTTATTATCTTCCTTATAGGGAAAAGATTCATAGTTTCATGTGTGATCTTTTTTGTGTTCTGATATATACATGAAAATAGTTTTTTGGGAATGTTTAAGGTCAAATTTTAAAAACTAAATTTTAAGTATTTTTAATTTATTTATAAGTATTTTAAAAACCAAAATGGAGTCACAAAGAGTTGGACATCACTGAAAAGTGACTGAACAATAAACAGTCAAACTGATGCTCTAAGATGAATGGTTCTATGATTGGTCACATGGCTGATGTGTCAGAGATAGAGATGGTCTCCTTTCTTCAAGTCTCAGAAATCTGCAATGGTGCATTGACTGCCTAAGGTCCTTCCCTCCTTTCATCCCTTCTTCTCCTTGTACTTACCATGCAAGTATGATAATACAGGTGATATATTGGATGTATTACACTTATCATATATTATTGAATTATGATCTCACAATCAAATGAGACAATATTTGTAAAATGCTTAGTATAATGCCAACACTGACACATATGAGATACTATAAAAATGCCAACTATTACTGATAGTTGACACAATATGCTAAACTAAACACATTACGAATTTTATCTTATTTGGTCTTCACAACAGCCCTGCATAGTAGGTGCCATTATTATTCCCATTTTACAGATGAGGCAGACTGGATTACGTGACTTGTTCAGTATCACACAAATAGTAAGTGTCTGAGGTCAAATTTGAACTTGGGCATGAGGGTCTATCTGCTGCACTCACCTAACTATTAAAGGAATTAAAAACAAAACAAAGCAGTCCTTAATTCAAGGAGTTTGCTTTCTAACAAAGGACTCATCATGTACACAAATAAATATAAATCAAGGAAAATTGGGGCTGGAAAAAACATTATGTCTGAATGGAAAGGGAGTGGAATCAGGAAAGGCTCCATGGAAGAAGTGGTCCCTGAAATGAACCTTGAGGAAAGAAAAATTATGGGAGGCAGAAATGAGGAAGGAGCATAGCCCAGACATAGAGAATGTTTTTTGAGAAAGTATGGAGGCAGGAAATGGAATATTGAGGCTGAAAAACATGAAAACCAGTTTGGCTAGAAATTAGGGGCTACAATCAGGATAATCACATGAAATGAGGTAAAAAGTAGAATAGGAAGGAATGTTGGAGATCATCTCATTCAATACTCTCATTGTACAGATGAGAGAACTGAAGCCTAGGAGAGTTGTGATCTCAAAGTCACCTAAGGAGGCAGAATTTGAACCCAGACCTTCTGCCTACAAAGCCTGTGTTTCTTCTACCAAGCCAGGCAGGTGAGAGTCAGAGTAGAGAACATTTTAAATGCCAACCTGAGTAGTTTATATTTCACAGTTGAATTGTATTAACTTGAATTCTATCATTGCAGAGGAGCCAGAGAGATTGTTCTTGTTCCCCCCATTAACTAATACTTAATGACAATAGATATTTGACCTAGATGTTGATGCTACAACAAATTTCTGCACATGGGGTGCCAGCACGGGGACACTGGGATTCACTCACCATGTAACATTTTTTACATAGTAAAATGGTGCTTATTATCTCTTTATTCTAACAGGAATGGTAGGGATTGTAATTCAAGAAACCCAGGCTCAGAGAGATCATAGAAGCAGAGATTTGAAGCTTCAGTGGACCTTGGAGGTCATTCAGTTAACCTTTGCTCTTATTATACAGATGGAAAGAGGTCATTAGAATAGAATCACCTTGTCCAAGATCATACTAGCTATTGAATACTAGTATTTGGATTTAATAGGCATCTAATGAGTCTTCGCAATTCCAACTACCTTTTAGACATCTTGAATAGGACGTCCAATAACTCAATGTGTCCAAAACAGAACTTATCTTTCTTCCTAAACTCTTCTACTTTTCTAATTATGATAGAGGCAACACCATCCTTCCTTCCCTCAGGCTGGCAACTTAGATATCACTCTCTCCTTCCTCTCTCAGTCCAATATCTTGCCAAGGCCTCTTGATTTCACCTTTGTAACATCTCTCAAATAGGCCTCTTTCTCTCCTCTAACACTCTCTCCACTCCAATTCATCTTTCACTCAGCCACCAAATTGATTTTCCTAAAGTGAAGGTCCAACCGTGTCACCCTTCTCCCCTATTCAGTAAATTTCATTGACTCCCTCTCACCTCCAGGACTGAATACAAAATCCTGTGGTGTTTAAATCCTTCAGAACCTCCTACCTTTCTATCATCTTACCTCAAACTCTCTAACATGTACTAAATCCAGCAACACTGGGCTCCTTCCCATTCCATGAGCTTCTAAAAAAGAAAGTTTGGGGATCTAACTAAAAAGTAAAGAAAAAAAGAAAGAAAGAAAGAATTGGGATGGAGCTGGTTCTGGATCTGCACAGCTCACAACTCGCGCTATGGTAATTCTACTTTGCTCAATGTCTCCCAATCTATACTTCTATTTTTCAATAGACCTCGAGAGTGCCCTTGTACCACTTTTTCTGACTGGTGAGCATATAGAAAGAAAAGTTTGTTCACGTGTTTCAGCCCTGTCTGACTCTTCATGGCCTAACTGGAGATTTTCTTGGCAGAGATACTGCATTAATTTGTTTTTTCTTTCTCAAGCTCTTTTTACAGGTGAGGAAACTGAGGCAAACAGAGTTAATCAACTTGCCCAGGACCATACACATAGTGAAAATCTGAAGTTGGATTTGAACTATGGAGATGAGTCTTCCTGATTCTAACCCCAATGTGCCACCTAACTATCCTTAGGGAAGAAAAGAAAGCTCCTCAAAATATTTGCCAGTGGGTTGGTTGCGTTTGTCTTTTATTTTTTGGTTTGCCAGGGTCTCTGGATCCTTCCTAGAGATCTCTTCCTTCTTGGATAAGCTGAGGCTATCTGCTGAAGATGAGCTCTCCCAGTTGAATTTGGGGAAGTCAGATGCCAAATAATTTCTGGAAAAAGCCTGTGCTTTCCCAATAGCCTTTCCTCTCCAAGTCCAGCAGTGCTTGACCTCAGAGAAAGAAATAATTGGGTTTCTGCCTGATTGAGAATTGGCTCAGTGTCTATGATTTAGGCTTTACTAGGCTCTGGGGCCTGGGACTTGCTGTAATCTTGGAAAACTGGAAAAAAAAGATGTTCTATGTAACCACACCCTGTCCTGTCCCTGCAGGGGCTCTCCCTCTAGGTTATTGTTATTCTTGGCCCTAAAAGAACTCCTTTTCCTCTCACTTCTCATTAAACAATGTTCTGTTCAGTCTTATCTCTTCTCCAGAAGGTAAGTTTCCTGTGGGACTGATGCTATCTTATTTCTAGCCAGACCCAATTCTCAATTCAGAATTGGTGACGCTAGGGAAGAGACAAGCATGCCGGCTTCCTTTTCAGGGCTCGGTGGAAAAAGGCTAGGGCAAGCAAGATTGCAGGAGGAATGTTTACTCTGCCCAAGAGAGAAAACTTTTCAAACTTTTTTTGGGATCTGAAGCCAGAAGGAACCTCAGAGGCCATCTAATCCAAATAAGGAAACTGAGGCACAGGGAAGTTAATTGCCTGTAACTTAACGAAGATCATACATCATACATAGTAAACTTGAGAGACAGGATTTGAACTCCAGCCCTTTCTCCAATTCCAACAGCAGTGTAATTTAAGTCCTTTAGGGTTCATGGCCTCATTGAATTACCATAGGCAAGCACTTAAACTGTCTGCCTTAATTGTGATCATCTATAAAATGGGTATAATAATAGGATCTATCTCTCAGGGTTGTCATGAGGATAAAATAAGATGACCTTTATAAAGCACTTTACAAGCATTATATAAATGCTAGCTATTGTTATTCTTACCATTAATTTATTATTATTATTAAGTGAAGCTATGTACATATTTGAAAAGGTGTGGCTAGATAAGTCAGTGGAGAGAGCACTAGGTCTCAAGTTGAGTCAGGAAAACCTAATTTCAAATGTGATCTCAGACATTTATTTGTTGTGTGACCCTGAGCAAGTCACTATTTGCCTTAATCTACTGGAGAAGAAAATGGCAAACCATTACAGTACGTTTGCCAAGAAAATCCTACGGACACTAAGGTTCATGGGATCACTAAGAGTTGGACACGATTTCAAAAACAACATACTTGAAAGTGCAGCGATATTTCAATTAATGAGATTCCTAGAAACAATAGTCCTCAGTTAACAAATATGGACCATATTGTTCAATGGTAAATTGACCACATGCATGTCTCAGCATTTCTGCCCCTCCATCCCTGTATCCACTGCTCTCCTGTATTGTCTGCTCCCCACTCCTTACCCCCAGTTTAGTCACTTTCCAAATGATGGGCATCTACTTTGCTTCCATTTCTTTGCTATCACAAAAAGTGCTGCCATAAATATTTTGATGTATTTGCTGACTTTTTATCAAATCCTAGTAATGGAATGTAGGTCAAAAGGAACAGATATTTTAGTCACTTTGCATAATTCCTAAATGCCTACCAAATAAGGGTTTTTCTTCCTGGCTCAGGAGCCAGTTTTCTTTGATGCATCTAGTCATGGGGACCAAGGGATTGATATCAAGTTGTTCTGATAACAGAACACTGCCTTTAGCAAAGGGCTTGAAGCACCTGTCCATGGCCAGCTTTGGAGTGTAGCATTTGGCTCATTCCTAATAACACAGGAATAATAATTCCTAATTATAAGCTTGCTCCATCGACACTTCTAGACTCTCCATCTGCTGCCCCCACTCAGCAACCTCCTTTCCTTTAAGGTCCATACTATTCAGCTATATCTCCCTCACCAAATCCTGTGGGCAGTTGTCTGTTTCCTGCAAATCTACTTTCTAGATCACAGTCTTCCTCTCCACCACAACACCTCTTTTTATGCTAGAGGGCTTCAATATATGTTGATGTTCCCCCAATTATACTGACCTCTTATTCATCATTCTCCTCAACTTCCCTGACTCTTCTCCTCCCTCACAGCCACATAAAGGGATAATTACTACTCTGAGCTCTCCATTACTCAAAAAATACTCAAATTCCATGGTTTAAAATTCCTCTATCATAACATGTTAACCTTCCCTACGCCCCACTCCTCCTAAAACCATTTTATATCCTGATCAAGCCTTTCCATCCATCTACTCCTCAGTACTTTTCCTAGACTTTAACCTTACTGGATTTACTTTCTTCTCTTTCTTCTCTTGACCTGTAGTTACTCAGTTTGACATTGCTCTATTCTCTTCTCTGGAATCCCTTGCCCCCTTCATCTACCTTTGCTCACACTTTGCCTGCCAAGCCCCAATGCTGGCTTAGTCTATCTGCCTTCTCAGTTACTCCTCACATACTATTGTGTTTAGTCATTCTCTAATGTACAAGGTTTCATTCTGTGTCTCATGCCTCACAAAGTTATCTTTGATGTCTTTGGGACAAATTGCCTAGTAGTGGTTTCTCTGGGTCAAATGATATGGCCAGCTTAGTGCCTTTAGAGATATAGTTCCAAATTGTTTTCCAAAGTTATTGGACCCCCTTCACAGCTCCATCAATAAGGCATTAAGCAATGAGTTGACCTTTGCATGGTCTCTCTAATGGTCATCATTTTTGACATCTTTGATGGATATGAAATAGAATTTCAAGGTTGTTTTCATTTGTATCTCTCTAGTTATTAGTGATGTGGAACACTTTTTTCATATGGTTGTTAAGAGCTTATACTTCTTCCAAGAACTGCCTGTTTAACTCCTTTGACTATTTCTATATTAAGGAATGTCTTTTGTCTGATATATTTGTATTTAACAACTTATATATCTTAGATACCAAACTTTTATCAGAGAAATATGTTGCAAAGTCCCTTGTAAGAAACTGATTTTTGTTTGCACAAAACCTTTTCAATTTTATGTGCTCAAAATTCTTCCTATTTTAACCCTAACTATTCTTTGTAACTAGGTGCTAAGTTTCTTTGCAGCTGAAAAACTGCAAATAATGTTAGCTCCCCCTAAATTCATTTTTCTGGGGAAAGTACAGTTGACCCACCTCAGTATGGGCTTGGTAGTCATAACATGGTAAATAATAACTAAAATGTGGCTAGGGGTTACAAAGTCTACTTATTCCTGGTCTACTCACATCAGGTCACCCTCTCTTCCTCTCTGGCCAATCACTGACATTCACCCAGAGAAAGAAAGACACACAGGCTTATTTACTCAAGGAAAAACATAAGCCTTGATATGTGCATATTGGAGCATACTTCTGCTTTGGGTCCAAACAAGCACAGAGGCAAAAATGCTGCCTGATTGTGACCACAGACTGGAACACGTGAAGAAAAAAGGGGAACATTGAAATGATACCGAACTGAGAGCCCATTGTAAGGGGGGAAGGTCACCTCTGCTCTTAATGTTGCTGTCTCAGCTCTTGCCCTTATCCCTTCTTTCATGACCTCCCAGAACTAACCAGATTCTCTAGTCTTCATGGAGAAAGGTGCCATAATATCTAGTTTGCTGTTGGCATTTGGGGTATGGAGATTCTTCCTTATATCATTTTTACATAGTACCTAAGGGCAGAAAGAGAATTCTTGCCCTAGGTCTCCCCCTCTTTCACCCTTATCTCCTCCCCTTAACTCTAATTGAGTCTGAAAGATCAAGCCAAACTAAAGGCAATAGTGTCTACACAGTAGTGGATCAAACTAGACTAAACTCGATGGTGTCTATAGTAGGTCAAATCAGACTAAACTCAATGGTGGCACTTAGGTCTACAGAGTAATGGGAGACAAATATCTTATAAGAAAGACTTTCTTAGCTTTTGGGGGGCCTTCTCAGAATTTTAAACACATAAAATAAATTACATAGAATTACAAAGGAGATCGATTATATTGAAATAAAGATGTGATTTTTTTTCCCACCCAAGTTCATAGATCGATTATATTGAAATAAAGATGTGATTTTTTCCCACCCAAGTTCATAGATCCTTTGAAATCTAGCCACAGACTCCTTGGGGTCCACGAACCCCAAGTTAAGAACCCCTATTTTATAAACTCTGTATCACCCTGGCCCATAATCTTGGAGATTCATTCTAGAACCAAAAGTTTTGGCTAATACTGCTGTGGTTAGAATATTGGTTCCCAGTCTGAAACACAGCTCTGTATAGAGGGAACAGAGTTTTGAGTTTTTTTGTTTCTTGTTTCTTTCTCTTTTTTTTTTAACTTCTGGAAAAAACTAACTTCCTGTTTTCTCAAAGCTGGCTGCAGATCAGGCTATTGCCTGAGAGAAACATCTGGCTAAATTTAGGGTCAATGAATCTAAGCTTCTTGGGAGCTATTCTTTCTTAAATGAAGCCCGTGGCCTGAAAAATGAAAAGGGTATATTTTATCTATCGATCCTCATTTTAAAAAGCTCCTTCCTTCTTGATCCACTGATTAAAATCAAACTTCCTGGGTCCTCTCAAGGTCTTTTTACCTTCTTCACTTTCAGCTGCCTTTTGCTATAATAGGCAGAGCCATCCATTTCTAGGAAATTCTGAAAGAGGCTAGATCATCACATCAGATCCAGTGTAATGAGTTATTCTGGCTTTGATACCTGGTACTAAAGTGCCAAGAAGATGAAATAGTCATATTGCTCTAATGCTCATTGCCCCATCTAAATATGTGTTATTCATTCCTTTATCTGCCTTCTTTTTCTTCTACTGTGTCCCTTCTCTCTTTTCATCTTCTCATGCTCCTCCAACTTCTTCTATTTCCTCCTTTCCTTCAATTCCTATCTCCTACTCACTTGTATATACACATATACTCTCTCACCTGAAATGAGGGGAAAAGACAAAGAAGAGATAAGAGAGAGGATAGAGAGAAAGAAGAGGACAGAGAGGGAAGAAAAGAAAGGCAGAAATTTATGGGAAATCTTCCTTTCCCTGTTCTAACATGGGGCTCCCAAAAGAGTTACCCTGGGTTCAAGGTACATCCATTCAAAAACCATAACTCATAAATGCAAACCTTACGCTTGTTTTTAATGAATAGAAGTTAATTCAAAGCAAAGGTATTTATTGACAGTAGCATTTTCAGCAAATATTTCTTGTAAAAACCTGGAGCGCATGTTCCCAAAGACACACACCATCATTACAAAGAGGAGACACCCTGGGAACATGAATAACTAGAGTACATACATGGAGGAGCAAATGATGCCTCTGGTGCTGCAGGGCCCCTGATATTAGTAAAAGGTATCAATTTTGTCCATTTCAATTGTCAATATCAATTTTCTAACAATTAACTGTTCTTGTTATCATGTCCTTTCACGGATTCCCAGCTTCTTCACCAAACCCAGATAGGTCCAAAACCAGGCAGAATGCTTCCAGATTTAAATTAAGCTATTTTGAAATTTTAACTTACTCCTACAAAAAGGCACCCAAGCTTATCCCAAGATTCTCTCAGATGTAGGATTCAAAGAGTCCTTATAGACTCTCATTTAATTATCTTAGAGATCCTGTGCACTGTTCCAGTGGATCTCAAACAAAGACACTCTACAAGAGTTGTATGAGCTCAAGTTTCACAATTTTTCTTAACCTCAAAAATCTTTGGCAAGTAAATGAAAGGGATAAGAGAAAATAAGGAGCAAAAACCCCTTGATGAAACCATCTGAGGTGAAGCATCCATCTCCTTTCTCTTCAATCCTCCTTTCCAAATTCCTGCTTTTATTTTATACAGTTAGTAAAAAGTGACAAAATTCATAGATTTGGAGCTGACCCACAAGACAGGGGAGAGAGAAGGTTTGCTTCTTCTACTCAGGTGAAAGCTTTTTGAGAGCAAGATCTATGTTATATCTACTCAGGTATCTATAGAGCTAAATGTATGTTTTAGAGATACTTGAGGTATCCATGATTTCTTAGTGAGGTCCTTAGTCTCCTTTCATTGAAAGTTACTCCAGCCTCAGAAAGGTTAAGTGAGCAAATGTCTGAGTTAGGACCAGAAAGACATCTCACAGGACATTGGTAACTTTGCCAAATCCAAACCTCTTTTAGTTGGACTTTTTCTATCCCTAGTCTACTAGACCAACCAAATCCCAATAATGGCCTCTTTTTTAAATTGTTTTATTTTTTTCTAGCTATACATGTACATTAATTTTTAATACGTATTTCTTTATAAATCATGTTGGGAAAGAAAATCAGAACTAAAAAAAAAAAAAACAGAAGAAAAACATAGCACACGTTGATATATATTCAGTCTGCATAGTTCTCTCTCTGGATGTAGATAGCATTTTCTATCCAAAGTTTATTGGGATTTCCTTGAATCCCTGAACCACTGAGAAGAACCAAGGCTTTCATAGTTGATCATCACACATTCTTGATGTTATTTTATACAATGTATTCCTGGTTCTATTTGTTTCACTCAACATCAGTTCATGTAAATCTTTCCAGACCTTTCTAATATCAGCTTATTCATTTTTTTAATAGAATAATAATATTCCATTTCTTTCATATGCCATAACTTACTCAGCCATTCTCCAATTGATAGACATCTATTCACTACAAACATTTTTGCACATCTAGGTCCTTTTCCCTCCTTCCTTCATGATTTCCTTGGAATACAGACCTAGCAAAGGCATTGCTGGATCAAAGAACAGGCAGTTTTATAGCCCTTTGGGCATAGTTCCAAACCAATGATGGCCTCTTTGTTTCCTAAAATGGAAATCAATTTAACCTACATAAAGTCATTGTTCTTACCACATCTACCTATCTCATTGTTTTGTATATCATAAGTGCTTAATTTATCTTGAGCACTTGCACTGTGGCTGCTGTTGTAGAGATGAGAGAATCAATCAAATAGTGTCTTAGCATTTGTCTGTGAAAGTATTTGAACTGTGACTTCTGGGACTGCTTTGGGAGAATACTGGAAGAGAAGAGTCAGAGGAAGATAGTTTGTTCTCCATTCTTGTAGCCAAGCAGGCAATCAGGGTTGAGTAGTGTGCTGAATATATGAATGTCTGTTCCCCTGTGCCTTCGGTCTGCAATTTTAATAGGCTGCTGCTGCTGTTACTGGATAGAATAATGATCCTCACTTTAAGGAACTGCTGAGAGCTAAGAAAAATGGGGGATGAAATGATGCAAACACCTTGTTATCTTCCTTCTCTAAAGACTTTGTCTTAGAGTGGAGACAAACTTCTGTTAAATACACATCACCCGAGAAATTGTCCTTCTTCCTTCCTTCCCACGAGGGAAAAAAAGTAGCTACTGTGTGCCTGGCACTATGCTAAGCACTTTACAAATCTTATCTCATTTGATTCTCACCAAAAACAACAAAACTCTGAGATGTGGATGTTATTATCTCCATTTTATAATTGAGGAAACCGAGGTAAATGGAGGTTAAGTGACTTGTTCCTGGTCACACAGTTAGTAAATGGTTGATGCTGAGTTTGAACTCAAGTCTTCCTGATTCTGGACCTAGGATTCTTTATCCACTATACTACTTAGCAATCTAATACTCAATATCCTTTCAATGTTATAATTTTATTCCTCTCCTTTATATTAAAGAAGTTCTGGCAGCTGATAATTTTCTATATGGTGAATGTTGGTGTGGGTAGAAATTTGAGAAAAAGTTTAGAATGAAGGGAGTGAAGATAAGGCATTGGAGAGGGAGAAGTAAGAGACAAGTAATTCCATTCCTAAGTCATAAATACAAAATGGAGGGACAGTGGAACAGTATCATGATCCAGGTGTGTTTACAAAAGTGAGAGATACCCTAAGCAGAAATAGATTAAGGAAATAAATGTAAATATATATCTACACCCAGTAGAGATAAGCTTTTAAGGTAAAATTGCACCTAATCTGGGGAAAGGTACCATATAGGAGGTACCACCCTTTAAACCTGCCATTAGAGAGCCAACCCCTAAATCCTAAACCCTATACCCAATGGATATCCCCATTCAAGGTTATCAAGTGATAAGCATAATATTTACACAGGTTTGTTGGACTGAATTTAAACTGAATTAAAATACTAAAAGGAGAATTGAGGAGCTTCCTATCCTCCAAGATAATTCCTTGAGATTTTAACTGTAGCCTTCTGAAGATAATGTCCTCATTTTGTCCACAAATACAAAGGTTCAAGTCCAAGTTAAGTTCAAGTCAAGTAAAAGGGAAAAGTTGTATCATGGAAGTCTGGGAATAGGAAGGTGGTGGAATAAATGTTCTTTGGGGCAAATAAGATCTTATAGTGGAGTTCCTTTACTCAGTGTAGGCAGTCACTTAACTTTCTTTGCTTAGACTCAGTCCAGATTGGGTAAAGCTCTCAGGAAATCTAGGGCAACTACTAGAAAAAATTCAGTGCACTGTGTCAAAGAAAGATCTCTCATGTTAAGTACCTCCTTATTCTTTTCACCTCATTCTTTTCACTTCCCATCTCATCTTCCGTCAATGTAGGAATAAGTAGCTATTCTCAAGTCCAAGTATAGGACAGAATCCCAGGAACTCCAGGTTTTGTCAGGGCTCCCCAATTTTTCTCAGTTCCTTTTTGTTTGTCTTCAAAGGTCACCACTGACTGTTCCAGATAAAATGATAACATGTAGAGAATACTAGCTCTCCCATGGTGATGTCAGAAAGGGGAAAAAAAACTAAAAAGGGCACTAGATCAAATAATTATCAAGACATTAAAAGAGAAAAAAAGTAAACCCTTTTGTCCAGCTCAAAACTGCACACAAAGGCAGCCAAAAGCCCTGACTCCTAAAAGATGGGATTCACAGTGGAAGCAAACATGAAAGCAGAAAAAAATTCTTATTATCATAATAGCCCTTTAATTAGCAATGGCCCATGGGGCCAGAATTCCACAATGTCTTGACCAGGATGATTTTAAGAGAGCTATATACTTATAGTGTCCATACCAGGGACAATCTGAGAGTTGACTGCAGTCTCATAACTGGTACTATCCATAAAATTCAGAACACAACAGTATCCCAACTAAGGACATTAGAGAGAGACTGAAAGACTCTAATAGTGCTCTAACCATAGATACCCTGACCACTGTTTTTGACTAAGCTCCTGGGGATCTGGAAGACTAAACTTTCGAACCAGAAACACTGCAACCTTCAAAAACCCTGAGAATAGACATCAAGGGAGGTGAAAGCCAATAGCAGAAGCCCAGAAAATCAGGAATAGTACCACATAAGGCCTGAACAACCTATTCAGGAATATAGGAGGGGGGAAGAAATTGGTCCTTGCACAAAGCCTCAAGTCAGGAACTAGGTCTAGAGATATGAGTACACAAAAGAAAACACTTCACATGATCATAAAATACTATAAGTCAATTAACATGGAAGAACTCCATGAATACAATTAGAATCTCAGAAATAAAGTAGATTGGTAACCAGAGCTTCAAAAGTGGCTAATATATTTGAAATGAAGCAATATATTTTTAAAAGAATTTTAAGTGAGATACACGCTCTAGGAAGAATAAAGAATCATAATGAGAATGAATAACTTAGAACAGAAGTTATAAAATTTGACCCAAATAGTGAACTCCCTAAATATCAAAATGGAACAAACAAAATTCAGTCAATAAGGAATATTAGAACAAAATCAAAGGGCTAAAAATGAGATTATATACTATGATCAAGTGGGATTTATACCAGTTTATTCAACATAAGGAAGAATAAAAATACAATAAACTTTATTGATAATAAAAATCATCAAAAGAGGTTAAAAAAACTTTTGACAAAATCCATCCAGCATGCTTTTGTAATAAAAATTACAGTAAACAAGCAAACTCTAGAATTCACAATAATAAGTGGACCTTTACTAATATAGTAAATGATATTTATTAAAATTCAAGAACATATATAATGAAGAAATGATGGTAAAAGATAAAACAAACATGTCCATTATTACCACTACTATTTAACATAGTACTCAAAATATTAGCTATTGCAATAAGAAAAGAAAGGGAAATCGAGGCAATAAACATAAGCAAGGAAGATATATCATTTCTTGTAGATAATATGATGATTTACTTAGAAAACCCTAAAGATCCAACCAAATAATTAGTCAAAACAATAAATTCAGCAAAGTTACAGGTTATAAAATAAATTCCATATATCATTCTCATTCCTATCAACAAAAGCCAGGAAAATCTTGAAAAAGAAAACCCATTCAATATAATTATAAAAAATATAAATATTTGAAAATGTATTTCCCAACATTCATGCAGATACTGTATAAATCTGATTCTTTACCTGACCATGATCTTTGATATTTTTGGTCATGAAGGCCCATGGAAGAGCATAGTAAAATCAGTTGCCCAGAGAAATTCATTAGTTTTGTATACCAGTTTCATGATGGCATGCTCACCCGGGTTCTGAATGAAGGACAATGCTATCATGCTTTCCCAATCACCAATGGAATGAAACAAGGTTGTGTACTTGCTCCCATGTATTTAAATATGTTATTTTCTGAGCTGTCAGGTGCCTTCAACAAGGATGAAAATAGCATAATGACTAGTTTTTCTCCCTGATGGTAAACTATTTAACTTGAAAAGGCTACAAATTAAGACTGAAGAGGAGGGAAATGAGTTTTTGTCCATGAATTTTTGTTCTCAAATGATTATGCACTCAATACAGCCTCTGAGGCTGAGATGCAACAGAGAATGGACTAATTCTTTGCCACCTGTGCTAATTTTGGCCTGACAATCAACACCAAGAAAACAGAGCTCCCACACACAGGCAGCACTGTACTAGTCATACATGAAACCATTAGTCACAGTAAACGGAGAAATTTTCAATGCTGTGGTTAAGTTCACTTACCTTGACAGTACACTCTCCTAACCTGTTCCCATAGATGATGAAGTATATATAGGTATTGCCTGAGGCAGCTCAGCATTTGGAAGTCTCCAAAAAGAAGGTGTGGGAAAGAACAGGTATCAGGCTTCATACCAAATTGACAGAGCCATCATGCTAACAATACTGTTATATACCTGAGGAACCTAGACAGTCTATCATCACTATGCCAGAAAACTTGAGGTACTTCCACCTAAATTGTCTCAGGAAGATCCTGAAGGTCATCTGGCAAGATAAAGTACTAGACATTGAGACCCTCTCTACAACTGAACTGCCAAGCATTCAAACTTTACTGCAGAGTACAATGCCAATGGGCTGATGACATAGTTTGAATGCTAAACCCATGCTTATCCAAAAGACCATTTTACGGAGAATTCACATAAAGGTCCACATGGTAGTCAGAAAAAGGAATAAAAGGACCTTCTCAAGATATCTGAATAACTTTAGTATTGACTGTGAGATATGGGAAACACTGGTATCCAGCATGGTGTCCCAGAACAAGAAGGTAATGCACTCTATAAGCAAAACAGCAGCATAGAAATTTAATAGAAACATGAGATGTGCAAATCCAGAGCCATTTCTACCTAATGTTCTAATGGAATAGTGTGCTCTGTCTTGGTAGTACCTTCTGGACTATTGTATTGAACTGATTAGTCATAGCTGAACACACTATACCTTGACTCCAATGTTTTGATGTCATTAGTCCCCTTTGAAAATGAAGATCAACAAGAGAATATTGTATCCAGTAAGAAGAAGATTATATAATGATCAACCGTAACAGCTTTTCTCAACAATGTGGTGATTCAAGGCAAATCCAATAGACTTGGGATGGAAAATCCCATTCACATGTAGAGAGAGTAATTTGGAGACTGAATATAGATGGAAGCATAGTTTTTTTTACTTTTTTAAAAATTAGTTTATTTTTTTCTTTCTCATGATTTTTCCCTCTTTGGTCTGATTTTTCGTACACATAACAAATATGGAAATATGTTTTAAAAGATTGTACATATTTAACCTATATCAGTTATAGTATTATAGTATAGATTACTTGCTGTCTTGGGGAGAGGGGAGGGGAGGAAGGGAGGAAGAAAAATTTGAAACACAAAGTCTTACAGAAATGAATGTTGAAAACTACTTTTACATGTATTGGGAAAAAAATATATATTGAAAAAAAATTTTAATGAAGGTCAAACAATAACAATATAAATTTAATTATAAAACAAAATAGAGATATTTTGTCCAGAATAGACTGTCCAGTCCAGAGATAAACTGTCCAGAATAGAGATAAACCTATAGTTAGATAAACCCAACTGTAATCTAACCTTAAAAATGATTTTGTAATGGGTTTAAATTTTTTAAAAAGGAATAGAGGCTGATCAATAGGAAAGTTCAGATACACAACACAAACATACATAACAAACATAATATTATAGGATTAAATAAATCCAAAGATTCTCATTCCAGGGAGAAGGACTCATTATTTGACAAGAACTGCTGGATAGTAATATGTCAGAAATTAGGTTTAGACCAATACCTTATATCATACACTAAGATAAACTCTAAATGGGTATATAACCTAGATATAAAAGGCCATCAACAAATCAGAGTAGCAAAGGGAAATTTGTTTTCCATTTCTATGGCTAGAAGAAAAGTTCATGACTCAGTAACCACATATGATAAAATGGACAATTTTGGTTATGTAAAATGAAAAATTTGTTGCACAAATAAATAAATGTAAAAATTAGAAAAGAAACAAAGTAACAGAAGAATTTGTACAGCAAGTTTCTCTAATCAAAGTCTCATTTTCAATAAATATATAAGAAACTCATTCAAATTTATAAAACTGAGAAGTATTCCCAATAAATAAATGGTCAAAGATATGAACTGGAAGTTTTCAAAGGATAAAATCCATGCTATATATCATATGAAATCATATGAATAAATACTCTAAGGAATAGAAGGGAAAAATACAGCCAAGTTCTACTCTATAATTCCTCAAGCAGATCCAGAAAATGCATTAAATTATGATGATGAAATTTTTTTAAAGTCATTTTTCTTTTTTCTGTTTTTTTAAAATAATAATAGCTTTTTATTTTTCAAAATACATGCAAAGATAGTTTTCAACATTCACCTTTGTAAAACCTTGTGCTCCAAATTTTTCTCCTCCCTCCTCTCTTATAATCCAATATAGGTTAAACATGTGTAATTCTTCTAAACATATTTCTGCTTTTATCATGCTGTGCAAGAAAAATCAGATAAAAAGGGAGGAAAATGAGAAAGGAAAAAAAAAACCAAGCAAACAACAACAACAAAGGGGAAAATATTTGCGGTGATCTACATTCATACTTCATAGTCTTCCAGAGAAACATGTTTCCAGTGTAGGTTGGCATAAGGAGAAAGATAAAGCAGCCTGAAGATTGGGAACAAAATCTGGCCAGCAACTTTGAAGAAGCAAGATATCAAGAGAAACATAAGATAAAAATGACTGAATACTCATAAGGAACTAAACAAGAATAAAGTATATATTCTAATATGGGGAGATGACACATGTGACCCTATGATCATTGAGACTCATAAAGGCAGTCTAATTAGAGATCCTGTGAATGTTTTTTATTATGTTGTATTAATGTCAAAAGAAGAATAGATAATAGGTGAAAAGGAAGGATGGGGGAAATTATTTCACATATTTGAGTTATATAAATAGAAATCTCTATAAACAAGGAGAAAGGAAGGAGGATAGTGACTGAAACTAGAATCTCACTTCTATCTTAATTAGAAAAAGGAAGGGAAAACATACATATACACATAGAGGTGGATACAGAAATACATTTCATGCAACAAAATAGGAAGGGAAGAAGAAAGGGGCAGGGAAAATAAAGGGTAGAACAAAGGATAAATTAGTCCTAAGCAAAATAAACTTTAAGGATATACAAAAATATTTATAGTAGTTCTTTTTAAAATAGCATTTTGTTTTTCCAATTATAAAGACAATTTTTTGTATTCATTTTTACAAAACTCTGAGTTCCACATTTTTCTTCCCTCTCTTCCCTTTTCCTCAAACAGTGTGTAAGTTATATGTGGGCAATCATGTAAAACCTATTTCCATATTCGTCATAGTTGTGAAAGAAGAAGCAGACCAAAAGAAAAAAAAACATGAAAAGAATAAAGTGAAAATCATATGCTTCAATCTGTATTTAGACTATATCAGTTCTTTTTCTTGAGGCAGATATCATTTTTCGTCATGAGACTTTTGTAATTGTCTTGGATCATTATTTTTCAGAGAAGAGCTAAATAATTCATAATTGATCACTGCACAATGTTGCTGTTACAGTACACAATGTTTTTCTGGTCCTGCTCATTTCATTTTGCATCAGTTGATATATGCCTTTCCAAGATTTTCTGAAATCTGCCTGCTTATCATTTTTAATAGCACAACAGCATTCTATTACATTCATATACCACAGCTTATTCAACTATTCCCTAATTTATGGGCATCCCCTCAATTTTCAATTTTTGCCACAACAAAAAAAGAGAATAGCTTTTTTTTTACACTGGCAAAAAACTGGAAATAGGGAGGGTACCTACCAATTGGGAAATGTCAGAACAAGTTGTGACATGTGATTGTGATGGAATACTCTTGCACTGAAAGATATGATGAAGGAGATGGTTTCAGAGAAACATATAAACTGATGCAGAATGAAGTGTGCAGATACAGGAGAATAACCTATAGAGTGACAATACTATAAAACAAATAACTTTGAAATACTTAGGAATTCTGAGCAATGTGATGACTAATCACAATTCCAGAGAGCTCATGATGAAACATGCAATTTCACTTCCCTTATATTCAGAGATGATTTTTAAAATTGGACTTGGCCAATGTGGGAATTGGTTCTAATTTACTATAATGGTTTTAACAGGTGTTTTGTTTTTCCTTCTTTCTCAATTGGCGAGGAAGAAAGGTAGGTATAAGGAAGAGAAGGCAAATCTTTGTTGATTGAAAAAAAAATTTAATCCTTAAAAAATGCTCTAAACTGTGATGAAAATTTTGTCATTTGATCTTTTCAATGAGTCATACTGAATTTTATAACCAGATTATTAAAATATAAACAAGAATGTGCCAGCAAACTTCCCTGAAAAAGGTTTGCCCATTGAAGGTAGTAAATGGTATTAGGGGCCATGACAGACCAACTGGGAGAGTTGGGGATTTCAAGTGAAATATAAGAGAATTTAAATCAGACATAATGGCATTTATATAATAATTAAATATTAAGTAAGCACATTAAGTAAATAATAAGTACTTAAGTGAAATAAAACTCTAAATTATAATGAAAACGTAAGAGTACATATTAAAATACACAAATAGAAAAATCTTGGTACCATAGATTATTAAAGCTTGAAGCAAAGTTAGGTATGATGAAGTCAAGCCTTGACACATTTTTCAGAAGAGGAAACAGACCTAGATAAAAGAAATAACTTTTCCAAGGTCTTTTAACCAATAAGTAACTTTTCTTTCTGCACAAAGTTCTCTCCTTTCTCTCTCATCTACCTCCATATAGAATTCAAAGTGAATTTCCTGAAGCAACTAATGAAGTTTAAAGCTTTACATATTACTTTATATGGCATAGTGGATAAAATGATGGATCTGGAATCAGAAAGAATTGAGTTCAAATCCATCCTCAAAAACTTGCAAACTGTGTGATCCTAAGTAAGACACTTAACTTTAGTTTGTCTCGGTTTCTTTAACTCTAAAATGGGAATAATAATAGCAACAACCCCGGGTTGTTGTGAAGATTAACTATGATATTTATAAAAAGCTCTTAGTATAGTAGGTGCTATAAAAATGCTTATTTCCTTCCTCTTCTCTCCTCACCTCTTTGGTAGTCCAGTGGGTTGAGTTCTAGGTCTGCAGTGAGGAAAACTTGATTTCCAATCTAGCCTCAGAAACTTACTAGCTAGCTTAATTTCTATCCATCTTAGTTTTCTCAACCGAAAAACAGAGAAAGCATCTCTCTCCCAGGAATTTTGTGAGAATCAAATGAAAATATATATAAAGTACACAGAAGGCTTTTATAGATGCTTGTTTCCTCTCCCTTTCCTCATTTATATAGTTTAAAGTTTATAAAGCACTTTATCGATATTTTCTCATTTTATCCTTATAACAGCAATGGGAAGTAGGCAATTGTTAACCTATTTTACAGTTAAGGAAACTGAGGCAAACAGAAATTAACTGATATGCCCAGGATCACATAGCCGATAAATGTCCAAAATCCAATCTGAACTCATCTTCTTGACTCCAGGTCCAGCACTCTAGCTACTGAACTGCCTAAGTATCCCTGTTGGGAACTTACTGTGCTTCTAAGCAAAAACACTGGGAAGTGATCAGAGAGGTGGGAGAATAATCATAAGAATTCTATCACAAATGTCTACAGAAGAGAGAATGTCCAGGAAGAGAAAGTAGTCAAAGTGTCTGATGCTGTATGGAATGAAAGGGTAAGGACTAAGAAAAGACCATCAGGTTTGGCAATGAACATTGGTGATTTTAGAGTAAGTATTTCTGATTGAGTGATGAGGTCAAGCTAGAGAAGAGGAATGTAGGTAATGAATGCAACATGGTTTTAGGTCTTTGGCTGTGCAAAAGAAGATATATAAGGGATTAGCATGAAGGCACTGTTAGAGTGAGTGGTTTTTAAGAATGAGAAGATGTGGGCATGTGTGAAGGCAACAGAGAAAGAATGAACAGAGAGAAAGAGGCTAAAGATTAATTAACAGAAAAGGCATTATAATTTAGAGTCAGAGAACCTAGGATTGAGTTCTTTTTTATGTATACATTTATATAATTATCATGCTACATAAGAAAAAAAAAAGAAGCAAAATAAAATGCAAAGAAACAACAACAAAAAAGAACAAGAATGCTATGTTGTGAACCACACTCAGTTTCCACCGTTCTCTCTCTGGGTGTAGATAGCTCTTTTCATGACTGAATAATTGGAACTAGTTTGAATCATCTCATTGTTGAAGAGAGCCAGGTCAATCAGAATTGATCATCATATAGTCTTGTTGTTGAAGTGTATAATGATCTCCTGGTTCTGCTCATTTCGCTTAGCACCAGTTCATGTAAGTCTCTCCAGGTCTCTCTGAAATCATCCTGTTGGTTGTTTCTTATAGAACAATAATATCAAGATTGAGTTCTTAAAGGAATGAGTGAGAGGATGCTAACATTAGTCAAACATATAATCAACCAGGGGCAGCTAGGTGGCTCTGTGGATAGAGCACCAAGTCTGATATCAAGAGGATCTGAGTTCCTTAGATGTTTACTAGCTGCATGACCCTAGGCAAGTCACTTAACCTAGATTTCCTAAAAATTAAAAAAAAAAATCAAACAACCATATAATCAATCAGGAAGCATTTTAAAGTATTCCCTATGTTATATTCAGTGCTGGGGATACAAAAAATGAAATAGTCCCTGCCCTAGAAGCTTTTTCTAATAGAGCAGTTGACACAAACATATACAATTATATATGTAATCTATACAAAATGAAAATAAGGTTGTTTGGGGAGGAAGTACATGAACAGCTCAGGATAGCTGGAAAGGTTTAATGTGGAAGATAGCATCAGAGAAGAATCTGGAAGGAAAGCAGAGACCCTGAGAAGTGGAGGTGAGGAGGGAGTATAGTTTTTCTCTTTCTCCTCTTATTTAAAAGAAAGGGGAGAAATGAAATTTCAGGAGAGATGAGAAGTGAGCACTGGGGGAAGGACTGGACTTCCCCAGTACTGTCTTAGTAACAACTGAGAACAAAAAAGGAAAATGACAACTGGTATCTGCCTTCAGTGAATGTCAAGGCCACTGCTACTGCTGAAAAAAAAAGAACATTAAAGGTAAAGGGGCCGAGACATTTGCTGTTCCTTTTCTGCTGAGAACCATAATGCTTGTTCCCTCTCTGCTGACAATCACAAAAATGAAACTCCCACTCTCTGTACTCTGGGTCACATTAGCTTCTCTTGCATTCTTTGTTTCTTTTTAAAAGCCCATTCACTTTCTATGTTGGCAAGAGTTCTCAAAAAGAAACCAGTTTTCTCTGTGTGAACTTGAAAGAATTAAAGGAAGCAGAGAGGATTAAGAAGCTATGGTTTCCAATGGAACACTAATGCATTGTTAGTGGAATTGTGAACTGATCTAATCATTCTGGAGAGCAATTTGAATCTATGCCAAAAGTCTATGAAATTATGAGTACCCTTTAATTCAGCAGTGTCTCTATTGCCTCTGAATCCTAAAGAGATGATAAAAGAGGGAAAAGGACTCACATGTGCAAAAATGTTTATAGCAGTTCACTTTGTGATGGCTAAGAACTGGAAATTGAGGGGATGCCCATCAATTGGGAAATGGCTGAACAAGTTGTGGTATATGATTGTAATGGAATACTATTATGCTATAAGAAATGATAAGCAAGTGGATTTCAGAAAAACCCAGAAAGATTTACATGAATTGATGCTAAGTGAAATGAACAGAACTAGGAGACCATTGTCACAGTAACAACATTGTGTGATGATCAACTATGATAGACTTAGCATTTAAACTCACAAAGATGAGTCTTCCTGACTCCAGGCTTGGCACTCTATCCACCTACTTGCCCAGAAAGAAAAAATATTAGCTTTGCTATTAATTGCTGTTATTGACATAACTAATTGCTTCTTGCATAGATTTCTCCATTATAGATTTGTTAAATATAGACATTACAGAGCAATCTATTTACCAGTTTGGATACAAATTACTTGTTATTTTTTCAAATGGGAAATGGGAAATTTCAAATGGGAAAAACCCAGAGAATAAAGAAGATGCATAGAAGAGGAGAGCTCTCTCTCTTCATCCTATATTGCCATCTCTGAAGGGAAGAATCTTCTGGCTGCTATGGTGAGGAGAGAGGATATCATTTCATTCATCCCATTTCAGCCTGCTCTTCACCTTCCTATGTGAAGATGAGAAAGACCATTCTATCACACTAGGTTCTTGCTGCCAACCCCAGGGATTCTGAATCCCAGAGGTCACCATTCAAACTCCATCCCCCACTGCCTAATTCTTTATTCCCATTTCCTTCAACCTACATCCCCTTCCACTGTGCTCATTAGAATACCTGTTCCATAAGTGACAAATATGCTTTCCATCTTTTATCTCTCACTTAAACCTGGCTCCCTTCTGATAAGACAGCATCCTTACTTTTTTTAAGCACTGCTACATATTTTACTTGATTCAACAGTCAAAGTGAGACATTCGGAACACCTCTTGCTCCCCATTGCCACTTCAAGGTTTTCCCTCTGCCACCATCATTCAGAAACCTCTCTTACTTTAAGGTTCATACAACCCATATGTACTACCCAATCAAAAGCTAGGTACCTGTTATCTCCCACTTCCTTTCTCAATTAATTCAGTACCTGGCTCATAAACTTTCTCTCCAACTTTTGTTCTAACACTAAAACACTTCAACATGCATACTGATCCTACTTCAAACATCTTAACCTACCAATTCCTCAACCTACTCATTTCTCACAGATGATCATTATCATTAGCTACAAACATCATTTCCATATTCATTGTGTCAAAATTGTATATTGTTCTGGTCCCCCTCTAATCAATATAGTAGACAAATTTTGTAAATCACTGGTATAAAGGAGCAATAGCAGGAAATAAGATTACAGAGGAGAAGCTGGAAGTTTTATACAATAAATTCATATCCTTGTAATAAATGCTATATGAGGGAAGCCATCTAGGAACGCTATCAGGATTCTAGTTCTGTGATATAGAAGTTCTAACAGAACTTCATAATTGCTAATAACTTTGGGATCAAAACTTTACAGGTTTACTGATAACTTTGAGATGATTTGGATGTGTTAAAGAATTAACTCCAAAGAAGCACTAATATGAGTTATGTCTCCCCAAAAAAACCCTACAAAAATGAGACCTCAAACTCCTGTTATTATTCCATTTCCATCAGTTCCATGTGCCTAGTGCTTCCAATTCTAAACCATAGTCATGTGAATGATAATTCTCAGTCTCTCTCCCTCCCCATCCCCCTCCCCACAATACCTTGCTTTTCTTCTCCATCCCATCCCCTGTTCCCATGCTATCATCTGCTTCTATACCACTTTTCAAGGTTTGTCTCTGCTTTTCTGTACTTTTGCCCCCCTGCTCTTTGTGTTTAATTAAAAATGTGATTGTTGCCCCTTTTCCCACTGCCAATCATGATTTTTTTGTAGAGTAATCAAAAGAAAAGGGCACACTTGCTCCATTTCATAATTTCATAAATTATCAATTCATGAATGAATTCTGAAATTTTTTATCTGATCACAATTAATATTCTTTCTCTCCCTCTGCCTTTCTATGCCAAACCCTGCTCATTTACACCATATTTTCTAATACCTTAACTCCTCATTTCTCTTCTAGGCCATCACTCTGCCCTAGCTATACTGACCTCCTTTCCTTAACCTGACCTCTTTGTGAACCAGTTTAACTCTATACTATACTCTTATCTTGAGACCTTTGCCTCTTATTTTATTACTGGCCAAACCTCAGCCTTGGATCATTTCTGCTGTCTTCATGCCTACACAAGTATCAATTAACTAAGGTAGAGAAAATCATGCAACTGTTCTGACTGAGTTCCAACAAATTTATGTTACATAACCTCAAGTGGGCCTTCACTGCTGCTAGGCAATTCTTGTAAACCTCCCTAATCAATTCACTATTCCACTCTCAGCAGTGATTCTTCCAATTCTTTTCATCCCTTCTTAAGTCTCCCATGGCTCACCCTTCTCCCACCCTTTCAGCTGAAAACCTTGCCTCATATTTTACTGAAAAAAATTGAGGTCACTTGCCATGAGATCTTTCTTCCTTCTTTTTATCTGATGTCACCTTGATTCCTCCTACCACTATTTCTTCTTCACTTTGGTCTCACATGTAGAACTGGCCAAGGTCAATTCCTCTGCAGTCACAAGTAATCTCGTTCCATTCCATCTCTTCCACCAGACTTGCCCTATCACCTGCATTTTTGTCCTTATCACATTTAAGACAGAAGGCTTTTCCCAATCTTATTTTTATGCTCGGATATAGTTTGTACATAACTTTGCATGCTGTCTCCAATATTAGATTGTGCACTCCTTGAAGACAGAAATCTTTTTTTGTCTTTCTTTGTATCCATAGTGCTTAGCACTGTTCCTGGCACATAGAAGATACTTAATAAGTATTTAGTGACTGATTAGAACATTGTAAAGACAGATCAGAGAATTAAAAGATTGCAAGGTAATTCATGGCAAGATCAGACCTGTGGAGATCATTCAACTAACTCTCTATGAGAATTATGACCCACCAAAACATTCAAAAATAAGAATGACAATAGGAAATAGCATATTGGAACATATCTACACAGCCCCTCTTAAAGAGAAGACATTGGTCAATAAAATAAAAACCTTACTGAGTAAAGAGGGCAAGACAACAAGGAAGAAGGGAATACTTAGAACAGAAAGAGATAGCTTAGCAGGAGGAAGGGAAAAAGCAATGTCAGAAATGCATAGTTCATCTCCAAGTAAACTGAGTCCTCTGTGCATCCAAAATAAAGATAACTTGTCTGTGGATAAGGAATGGGCTAGCTCTACTGAGTTATACATAGGAACCCTATTTCTCTGTCATTCAAGACCACCATCTTTTGGGCTGCACAGAAAAGTCTCACCTGGGACAAGTTCAAGACAAGATATCTAGCCTCATACATTAGAACCAAGATAGGAACTTTCTCAAGACATCCTCAGATGCCCATCCACAGAGGAATTGCTGAACAAGTTGTGGTATATGGTTACAAGAGAATATTACTGTGCTATAAAAAATAAGCAGGCAGATTTCAGAAAAACTTGGAAAGAATATTATTCATATAATGAATTGATGCAAAGTGAAATGCACCAGGAGAACATTGTACACAGTAATAGCAATAATGCAAGATGATCAACTGTGAATGACTTGGCTATTCTCACCAATACAATGATTTGAGATAATTCCAAAGAACTCATGATGAAAAATGCTATCTTGACTCCAAAGAAAAAACTGATGGAGTCTGAATGCAAATTGAAGTATATTATTTTTCACTTTCTGTATTTTTTGTGTGTTTTTCCCCCTTTGGCTATGCCTTCTTTCACAACATGACTAATATGCTTTGCATGATTGAACATGTATAACCTATATCAAATTACTTACTGTCTCAGGGAGGCAAGGAAGCCTTCCTTAAAAAAAAAAAAAAAGACTGTGTAATAGAATTATTACAAGGTTAGACAGTATCTGATAGAGACAAAATGAATTGTCTGATATAAAGTATCAAAAACCTTGCATTTGAATAGCTATAGACTCTAGGAGAAGAAATCCTGGACTTCTTAGGAATGCTTTTAGGATTATCTTGAATAGTTCTATGCTCTAGGCACAACAGCAAAGGTGTTATTAACTAAATTTGGGACTATAAACTAAAACTAAAAATTTTTAACTAAAATCAGGGGACTTGCCATTCAAATTCCTATTACAGATGAGCAATTAAGGATCAAGACTGGGTGGCAAGAGGTGTAATAGAGAGCAGGTATGACCAAAGTGACCCAAAAAGCCAAAGAATTATGGGGTTGGACTGATTTAAGAAGATGCTTAGAAGATTATTAGAGCGCTGAAATATTCTGTGACAAATGGATAACCCACATCAGGCATCCAAATAATTGCTAGGGCTTTCACCAGACAGCCTACATTATAATAATTGAGCCACATCTGTCTTGGGGTTGGATTCTTTTGTAAGGCAGAATGACCTTCTGTTTAGCTTTGGAGAAGATGACCGTACATTGGCTAGCTTCACTCAGGGATAAAAAGCTATAATCAAGATGAGGAAAAGGAAGCAGGACAAAGGAAGGTCACCACTGATTTCAAGAGCAATGAGTATGATCTCATTATCAATTCCCTGAGTCTAGTCCCTCTACATTCATAGGGACTTGCTCAAAGGTAACATGAAAACTGAAGGTGTAGAATGCACTTCCATCCTGGATAGTGGAATGCAAATAACCACTGTATTCCAATGAGACATCTAAGAAGAAAATCTTACATCTTTGAATGGACTTTGATTTAGAGGACTAAATGGCTATCAGGAGAAGAGGGTAGAGATGGTTCTTCTAACAATATATCTACTCTAAGTGGACATTGAATAAGAATCTCACATTTAGACTATCAAGAGCCAAAGTGAAGTTTCTTTCAAAGTGATGATTCTTAATTTCTGCCCCCTTTTCTACCACTATTCCTAAATACATAGAAGAGGCCTACATAGGACTGAGGGACATTTTTTTTTTGCTTTGCTTCATGAGGTCATGGATTATCACAGGTTACCATGACTACTACTGGTAGTGTACCTCTCCTTATGTAGTTAGCCAGGCTAGTCCTCAGAAGATAGCAATCTGTTAGCAATCCCATAGTACCTCATAAGTTCTATCTTCATAACAGCTGTGAAGTAAGTAGGATAGGAATTATTTATCCTAAAGTAACTGCTAGTAAAAATGCCCCACAGAAGGGAAGTGAGGTTGAAAGCTAGTAAAGGGTCAAACCAGAATAATACTTCAGACTTTCTTTCTGATGTTCTCAGTCTTGTTTCTACTTGACCAAGTTTCCTCTTTGTGGTGGTCAGAATATTCATGGATTTTAGATTGGAAAGGAACTTTTGAGGCCAATGAGTCAGATTCCCTTGTTTTACAGAGTAGGAAACTAAAGCCCCCATACTGGCATATTGAGTGGCTTGCTCAAGTTCACATTCAACCAGTAAAGTAGCATAGGCAAAATGTGATTCCAGGCCTTCTGATTCCAAGTCCAAGATTCTTTCTTTCATCTTGCCTTCCTAGAAGATTCTGTACAAGATCCATATTGATTTCTGTGAGGGATAGTTGTGAAAAGATTGATTGAGACTTTCTCCATTTTGTTTTGCATTTCTTGATAGAATGATCTTACTTTTTTTTTCATAATCGTAACTTTTTATTGACAGAACCCATGCCTGGGTAATTTTTTTACAATATTATCCCTTGCACTCACTTCTGTTCTGACTTTTCCCCTCCCTCCCTCCACCCCCTCCCCCAGATGGCAAGCAGTTCTATACATGTTAAATATGTCACAGTATATCCTTGATACAATATATGTGTGTAGAACCGAACAGTTCTCTTGTTGCACAGGAAGAATTGGATTCAGAAGGTAAAAATAACCCAGGAAGAAAAACAAAAATGCAGTTTACATTCATTTCCCAGTGTTCTTTTTTTGGGTGTAGCTGCTTCTGTCCATCATTTGATTTTACTCTTTTTTTCTTGTATCAAAACTTTTGGAAAGGGATGTAAAAAATTTTTTTTAGCACAGAGCAACCTGGCTTACCTCCTACAGAAGACAATGAATTGGTTGTATTTTGCATTTGTTTTAATTTGTACATTTTAATTTATTTCATTTAAATGATAAGAAAGGCCTGCAAAGTGTAACGCTACACTTCCTCCTAAGAGGTAGCTTTGAGCTTGGATACCTATCTCACCGACCTTGTCTAGCATAGAAGAAATATTCATATCTTAGAACTTCTATTCTAAAACATGGAAAAGAAAAAAACAGTTTCCATTTTCAAGGCCTAAAAGAATCAGTGAGTATGAGGGCTTTGATTCAGTTCAATTAAACAAATATTTAATTTTTAAAAAACACCTATTTTCTACAAAGCTTTGGGTTTGGACTTGGACATGGAAAGGCAACAGAAATCATTTCTTATATATAAGGAACAGCAAGTTCCTTGGGGAGCTTTCTCTTTGGGCTAATTCCTTAACTTTCATTTGCATTGTTAGACCAGGTCCCCAAACGGCAGCTGACTCCAATTAGTCAGGGCTTTAGGGTTAACCTTGAGGGGCAGGATTTTTCTAAAGCAATTACTCAGAAGCCTCCACTGGTGTGCTTCCCCAAAGATTATTAGTCAGTACTAATTAAATTTCAGAGAGGATGTTTACTAAGCGCATAATAAGAAGGATAGTTGATATATAACATTCTGTCCCTTGCACACACAAAGTCTCTGGAAAGAGTGAGCTCAAACTGAGAGAGCATATGTAGCCAAAGAATAAAGTGCCTCGTTCCTGGAAGTCTTTTTATCCCTTGGTAGAAACCTCATAAAGAAATCCTTGCAAGATCTTGAAGCTGCCTTTTCTTAGTGAATTGAGTTCATGCTCAGTTATGTCTCTCAGCTATCAATGTCTACATTAAAAATGTTATCTCTTCTCTCCTCTTCATCTCATATCATCTAGATATCTTCCCCCATTATTTCTTTCTTCACTCTGGTCTCTAATGAAGAAAAAGCACTTGACGGAATAAAATTGTCGTAAGTCACATAAGCAAAAATATTGCTATCAACTCGGACAGAGGTTCTAAATTTTGGAAGTTCCCAAGGTTTTTATTTGATAATTGGGAGGAGGGAAGAGAAACTCAATTTTCCAATTCCACCCCCCAAAAAAGATCCCAAACCACTGGAATAACCACTATTTCACTGACCTGCTGCTACAATTCATAAAATTAGAATTCATTAAATTCATGAAATAGGTATTTCTTCAGCCAGTTACAAAATATTTTCTGTTTCCTATCATCCACTTTCATCCAATGGCCCAAAGGCCCTGTGATTTTTCAAATTATTTAAGGACTTATTCACCTGTAATTTACTTTTGATTTTGGTTGATTGATTCAAAAGAAATGCCTAGAACTTCTGTGATTAATTGGAGTAGAGATGGAGCCTCACCCAAGAGATGCATGTTGTTATTGTTATTTCCAACTCTTTGTCAATACTGTCCATGGTAGGGGCTTTTCTTGGCCAAGATATTAGAATGGTTTGCCATTTCCCTCTCCAGTGGATTTGGTAAGTTACTAGCAAGTGTTTGAGGTTGGATTTAAGAAGAGATACATGTACTCAACTCTGTTCTATGTTTTACTCTTCCTTGCCTCTTGTCCTTTTTTCAATTGTGTTGTATTAAATCCTAACCCTAGATTACTCCTACCATCTGCCTCCTTCACTCCTATTTACATGCTACTAACAAAATGACAAACCATGCTGATTAGATCCTCTACTAATATGTATTATCTAATCTCAACTGGACTTTCATTTCATTAAGGCAATCATTCTATTCTTCCTTGTTTGATTCATTACTGCTCTCCTTAGTGGATATTCTAAATCTTTTCATTTCCCTTTAAGCCTCCTCCAGGACATATTCATTCCATCCTCACAGCTGAAGATTTCATCTCATGCATACTTCACTGAAAAAATTTGGGCCACTTGCTCAAAGCTCCCTCTTCTCTCTTACATTATTCAAATATCTCCTCCCATTATCTCCTTCACTCTAGTGTGAAATGAAGAAGTAACTTTAGAGGAACAAAAGATCAAGAATTTCAAGAGAAATAATGAAAAAAAGTGGAAAGTAGTATCAGATCTTAAATTTTACTTCAAAACAGGAGTCATCGAAACCATTAGGTAATGCTTAAAAAATAGAGAAGTAGATTAGTGAAACAGATTAGGTATACAACATACAGAAAGCAGCATATAAATATAGCAGCATAATGTTTGATTAGCTCAAACACACAAACTACTGGAGTAAGAATTAAATCTGACAAAAACTACTAGGAAAATTGGAAACTACTAGTCTGGTAGAAATTAAGTATAGAGTAACATTTTTAGATTGTGACTTTTCCAAAACTTTACCTACTCCTCAAAACTCTCATTGTTACTCCCAGCCCTACACTTTCAGTTGAGAATCTTGCCACATATTTTACAGGAAAAAAATTAAGTAAAAAAAATTTACAGGAAAAAAATATCTTCTACCCTTTACTTCATTTCATATAGCTCAAATACATTCTACAACTATTTCCTTCTTCAACACTATCTTACATGGTGAAATAGCTTTATTCTTTATCAAGGCTAAACCTATTTGATCAAGTTCTCTCCTCTAACAGACTGCCCACTCTGTCACCTATTTTTAATTTTTCCCTGTCTACTGGATCCTTCCTTACTGCCTAGTAATATAACCAAGTTTCCCTAATTCACCAAAATAACTCTTACCTGATCCTTCTATCCCAGATACTTATAGTCCTGTAATCTCTTTTGCCCTTAGTGGCTAAATTCCTTGAAAAAGTTATCTATAATAGTTGCCTCCACTTTTTTTCTTCTTACTCTCTTCTTACCCTTCAAAACTGACTTCCAACCATATCATTCTACCTAAAATGCTCTCTTCAAAATTATCAATGATCCTTTGTCAAATCCAATGACTTTTCTCAAACATTATTCTCCTTGACTTCTCTTTAACCTTTGACACTACTGATCATCCTCTCCTCTTTGACACTATTTTCTCTAGGTTTAGGGAAAATTATTCTCTCTTCTCTTACCTCTCTAACCTTATCAGTCTCCTTTGCTAGATTTCATCCAAAATATCAGGTTCCCATAGAGTTCTGTCCTCGGCCCTCTTTTCTTCTCTCTTTATATGACTTCATGTGGTGATCTCACCAGCTCCCATAGATTTAATTACCATCTCTTTGCCTACAATTCTCAGATACACCCATCCTGCCCTAACCTTTCTGTTGACCTTCACCTCCAATTGCCTTTCAGGCATCTCAAACTCGATGTTCAGTAGACATCTTAAACTCAACATGTCCAAAACAGAACTCATTATCTTTTCTCTCTCCATCCCTGCTGAAGGCAACACTATCCTCCCAGTCTCTCAGGTTCACAACCTAGGAGTCATCCTGGATCCTTCACTTCCCTCTCACCCCCATAGCCAATCCATCGCCAAGCCTGTCAATTTCACCTTTGCAACATGTCTTGAATACAGCCTTCTCTCCCCTGATACTGTTACCACTCTAATACAAGCCCTCATCACCTCATCTCATCACCTCACAACTTAATGGTGGATCTGCCTGTCTTAGGTCTCTCATTACTTCAATCCATCCTTTATCCACCCACCAAAGTGATTTTCCTAAAGCACAAATCCAACCATATTAACCTAACTCCTGATCCCCACTCAATAAACGCTAATGACTCTCTATTGCTTCCAGGATTAAGTACAAAATCCTATGGTTGGTGTTCAAAGTCCTTCATAACCCTGTCTCCCTTTCCCATCATATATCTTACTCTTCAACATATATAATCTTTGGGCTCCAGGAACTTTCTCTGACTGTCCCCCAATTTTTTCCTCCTCATCTCTGTCTCTTGGCTTCCATTAAGTCCCAATTAAAATCTCATCTTTTACAGGAAACCTGTGCAAATCCCTGTTAATTCTAGTTATACTCTGTTAATTATTTCCTATTTATCCTTTTTATAGATGTCTGTATATATTTGTTATCTCCCTATTAAAGATTGTATATTCCTTGAGGAGAGGGATTGTCTTTTGCCTCTTCAATTCTTTGCACAGTGGACTGCTACACAGTAGGTACTTAGTAAATGTTTATTGGTTGAATGAAATCTTAAACTGTATACCACATGTATACCATATATGATTTACATATAAAAGGTCAGATCGTAAACAAAGTAGAAAATCATGAAAAAATATAACTTTAGTTGATAATCAAAGAAGGATAAAGAGAATTACAGAAGACAAAATGGACAATTCTGATGACCTGAAATTTAAAAAGGTTTTATATAAACAAAAACAACACAGTCAAAATTAGAACAGAAGCAATTCACTCATGGGGAAAGTCTTTGTAATAAGCTCCCCTGATTAAAAGATTTCCAATACATGTAAGGAAGTAATTCAAATGTATAAGAAAAAAATCTATTCCCCAAAGGATATGAACCTGCAATTTTCAAAGAAATTCAATTCATCCATAATGATATGAAAAAATATTCTTCAAATCATTAAAAATTAGGGAAATTCAAATTGAAGCAACTCTAAGGTTCCATCTCAGAACTACCAGATTGGCAAATATAAAAGATAACAGCAACAAAGAGATAATTGGAGGAGCTGCATAATACAGACATATTAATTCACTGTAACTAGAGCTCTAAATTAGTCTGACCATTCTGGAAAGCAATTTGAAATTCTAACAAAAAAAATCACTGAATTTTGATTATCCTTTGCACTAGTAGGCCTATATTCAAAGAGATCAAAGAAAGAGGAAAAGGACCCATAAATAAAAAATATTAATAGCAGCTCTTTTTTGTGGTGGCAAAAAACTGGAAATTAAGGGGGTTCCCATCAACTGGGGAATGGCTAAACAAATTAAATAACATGAATGCAATGGAACCTTATTATACCTTAAGAAATGATGAAAGGAACAGTTTGGGAGAAACATGAGAAAACTTGTATGAACTAATGCAGAAGGAAGGGAGCAGAACCATAACAATTCAGACAATAACAATAGTGTAAATAAAAACAACTTTGAAAGATTCAAGAATTCTGATTAATGTGTAGACCAACTGTGCCTCCAGAATCCCAGTGACAAAGCATGCTTTATCATCTGACATGCAGGAATTTGTTTTGATTCATTTTAATTTATAACATATTTATTTATATTTATAACAAGAACAATTTTTAAAAGTATGAGGGTGTGGGTGTAGGTAGGTGCATGAGAGAGAGACAGACAGACAGAAGGAAAGGGAAGGAGAGAGGAGATGGGGATAGAGTTAACAAAAATAAGAATCAATGAAGCATTTTTTCCAAATTCAGAGAATAGACAGACTTACATAGAAACAGAACAATTGTGAGAATTACCTGTTGACTTTATTAGATACTTAAAAATAAAAATGGAAGATAAAAAATAAAAAGTTGAAGAAATAATAAATACTTGTAAAAGAAAAAATCCAAACAAAGAGGTGTAGAACGAGACATGCCTTTTTAAGCATAGCCAGCGGGTTAATCTATTTTGCTTCTCCACATTATTTGTTTCAAGGGAGGGTTCTAAAGAAGTGGGAGGAGTTGGTGAGGAGTGATAAAGTTGCACAAAAAAAAAAAAAAGTGGTGCCAATGAAGCATTTTAAAAATACACAGAAGAGACCAAAATGACATTAACAATAGCTAATAATAATGATAGCTAACATTTATACAGTGCTTACTTGTATGCTAGGCACCATGTTAAGCACATGTCTCATTAAACTAACATTAACTCTACAAAGTAAGTGCTATTATTACCTATTACCATTTTACAGATGAGAAAACTGAGACAGACAAATGTTAAATGACTTGCCCAGGGTCACACACAGATAAGTTTCTGGGCCAGATTTGAATTAAGGACTCCAAACTCTGTGCTCCATCTATTGTATCACTTAGCTGCCTAAATATCTCCTCTCCCTCCCTCCCCCTTTTTTCCCTCCCCCTTCCCGCCTTATTCAGAATGATGACATCATCAAGCAGGATGATTTTGTTACTCATCATATTAAATTATGTATATGTATAAACAACTTGAAAAAAAAAGGAAATAATTTGTACATAATAGGCATTTACAGATACCTAGACAATTATGTTCTGTTCTTTAGCTAAAGAAATGCTCATATTTGTTAATACCATGCTAAAAAAAAATTTTTAAAGCAAGTTCTACATAACAGATTTGCAGTTTCATGTATAACCTTCTATGTTTTATACACACACACACACATATGTTCACTTTGACATTGTAGCTCAGAATTTTTAATGAAAATTTTTTTCAAGAGAGATAGTTCTTTTTGCCAGATCCAACTCTTTTACATGTATCCTTGATCTCATCTCCTTCTGGCTTCTCCAACATCTTGCCTCCCAAATCTTCACTATTCTCTCTTATCAGTTTCTCCATTTATTGAATTTTTCTTTGATGCTTACAGACATCAATCAATCAATCAATGCTTACAGACATTCCTGCCCTCTCATCTCAGGGAAAAAAAAAAAAAAAACTCTGCTTGATTTAGCTACCCACACTCACTACCATCCAATATCTCTACTCCCTTTCTTGGCTAAACACCTTAAGAAAGCCATCTAAAGTCAGTGTCTCCACTACCTCTGTAGTCTGCCTCACTATCTCATTATACAACTGAAACCTTTCTCCAAAGTTACCAGTAATCTCTATTGCCAAACTAATGGTTTCTTCTCATTCTTCATCCTTTTTCAGCTCTTCAGTCTCTGACAATGGAGACCACCTTCTCCTACAAGTTACTTTCTGCTTTTCAGATTTTCATAACAATTGATGTCTCTTATTCTCCATAATTAGTCACTTTTTCTTAGTTTCTTTTACTGGTTTTTCATCCATAAAAACACCTCCTGTGGATATCCTCTAAAATCTAGGTTTCCTTCTCTTTTCACTATCTCATCAGTTCTTATGGATTCAATGACCATCTCTAAGATCATTCATAAGACTATATACCCAGCCCTCACATCTCCTGACTTACAGTTCTACAAAATACATTTATATCTTGGAAATTCTGTCTCATAGCCAACTGAAGTTTAGCATGTCTAAAATAGAAATTATTATTTTATTATGGAATATTATTGTTCTGTAAGAAATGACCAGCAGGATGATTTCAGAAAGGCCTGGAGAGACTTACATGAACTGATGTTGAGTGAAATGAGCAGGACCAGAAGATCGTTATATACTTCAACAATACTATATGAGGATAAATTCTGATGGACGTGGCCCTCTTTAACAATGAGATGAACCAAATCAGTTCCAATAGAGCCGTAATAAACTAAACCAGCTACACCCAGCCAAAGAACTCTGGGAGATGATTATGAACCACTACATAGAATTTCCAATCCCTCTATTTTTGTCCGCCTGCATTTTTGATTTCCCTCACAGGCTAATTGTACACTATTTCAAAGTCTGATTCTTTTTGTACAGCAAAAATAACTGTATGGACATGTATACATATATTGTATTTAACATATACTTTAACATATTTAACAAGTATTGGTCAACCTGCCATCTGGGGGAGGGGGTGGAGGGAAGGAGGAGAAAAGTTGGAACAGAAGGTTTTGCAAGGGTCAATGATGAAAAATTACCCATGCATATATCTTGTAAATAAAAAGCTATAACAAAAAAAGAGAAATTATTTTTCCTTCCCTACTCCTTTCCTTCTTCTGAGGTTCCCAAGGACAGTGCCATCTTGGTCATCATTGATTCTGCCCTCATACTCATATCTCTCTCATTCTGTGTACCCAGTGTGGTGCTAAGTCTTGTTTCTACCTTCCTAACATTTCTCATCTTTATCCTATTTCCTCCATTCCCACAGCCACCAATCAAGTACAGACCTTCATTGTCTCACACCTTGACTATTGTAATAACCCACTGGACTTACCTCCAATTTGTCCTCCATCTAGTCCAAGCTCCATTCAGGAGTCAAAGATCTTCCTAACATACTGATCTAGTCATGTTATTCCCTCTATTAAGCAAAGTTAATGGCTCCCTATTACGCTCAGATCAAGTTTAATATCCCATTTTCCTTTTAAAGCCCTTCACACACTAGCCCTTTCCTGCCTTTCCATACATTTACATTTATCATACATACATACATCATACATTTACTCCACACACTTCATGATTCAATTACATTGGCTTTCTTAATAGTTCTTTCATATGACACTCCATCTCTGGATTCCAGACCTTTGTCCTAGCTATCTCCCATGCCTGGAATTCTCTCCCTCTTCACCTCTGCCCTGGCTTCCTTCAAGACTCAGTTCAAATCCCACCTTCTGCAAGTTTTCTGTCCGTGGCCACCTCTACTAATAGTGCCTTTCTTTTGTGATTAATTCCCATTTACATTACATAGATATCATGTGTATATAACTGTATTTTGTCTCTTCTTTGTTTCATTGTGAGCTCTCACTCTTGTTTATACCTGTCTCTGTATCTCCAGCACTGAGCACAGTGTCTCTTAATTGTCTTAATAAATGTTTGCTTAGCATGTTTAACCTATATCAGATTGCTTTTCATCTTTGGGGAGGGAATGGGGATGAGAGAGAGGAAAAAATTTGGAACATAACGTTTTGCACAGGTGAATGTTGAAAACCAGCTTTGCATGTATTTGGAAAAATAAAATACTATTTAAAAATAAATAAATGCTTACCTAATAAACATTCATTTAATAAATATATTAATAAATGTATAATATACATATATAAATATATTATGTGTATACTAAAAACATAAAACCCAGTACTTAATAAATGCTTGCTGGATGAATTATTGATTGATTGATAGTACAAAGACTGTCTGAACTAGATAATGGTACAGAAACAAACACTTCAAATGAGGAAGACTGTGCTGTAACTCAATAAGCAATTCTAATCAGGAGAAGGGATTAATCTAGAGGCAATACTTTTTTCTGTCTAGAACTTTAAGGGTAGGGAGTCTTAGGGTGCAGACAAATCCATGAGGGCATAGAAACACTGAGCTAATTTAGGATCTCCACAATTCATTCTGATGAGGACAAAACCTAGCCTTAGGCATATTGTCACTGAAACAGATTAATTAAAATGTTTTGCACTGTCCATTGCATGTATTATCAATGTATATTTGCTATGAATGTCACACTAAGATGATTACCAAGAACTCCTTGTTCTGTTAAGTACTGGTTTTTATTTTAATTCTATGATATATAATTCCAGATGTCAAGTACACCACAGCTGGTTTTGCAGAGCATTAAAAAAGTCTGACCCCAGGGAGGAAGGCCCAAGCAGAAAAGCAATTTTTCCAATGTTATATAGGGAGTAAATGGCTGAACTAGAATTCAAACTCAAGTCTAATTCAAATCTTAATTCCAAGTTCAGCACTCTTTCTGCTGACCTTACATCTTTTACAATGCAAGAAATGGAATTTTATATTTGGGACTTCTCTCTCTTTTTTTAAATTTTATTTTATAATAACTTTTTATTGGCAGAAATTTACAACATTATCCTTTGCACTCGCTTCTGTTCCGATTTTTCCCTTCCCTCCCTCCACCCCCTCCCCTAGATGGCAAGCAGTCCTATATATGTTAAATATGTTGCAATATATCCTAGATACAGTATATGTTTGCAGAACCAAACAGTTCTCTTGTTGCACAGGGAGAATTGGATTCAGAAAGTAAAAATAACCTGGGAAGAAAAACAAAAATGCAAATAGTTTACATTCATTTCTATTTGGGACTTCTCAATTGGATCTTTTTCTTACTTATTTGATGATCTCCAATTGCTTACAGGAAACTGAGCATAAGCCTCCACCATCAACTAGTTCAGTTACAGGGGTATTATTATAAGTCAGTGGGTTATAAAAGAATTAGGTCTATTCATGCAGAGGCCAACCTAACTTTCAGTGTTATAGGGAAAACTAGAGAAATAGCTGCATGTGTGGCCAGATAACAATGCTAATATTTACCATATAATTCTAATTCCAGAGAGAAATTAGAGCTGAACCTAGAGACCAAGCAATCATTGTGTTCCCCATATATAATTCTATATGTTCCTTGATTCATCTGTTATTAAAACATGTTTTGGTTATACTTTTCTTTCCTTATTTTTGTGTTTATTTGATTTTGTGCTAGCATCATTCAGGTATTATAACTACATTAGTCTGTTATTTATACATACTTTCATTGTTGGTTTATTTGAATATTTATTCTCTTTTGCATATTTTTTCTGCATGTTAGTATTGCTTTTTGCTCTGATTTTATACATATTTGTTTGTATTCTTTGGATATGTATGTATTATTGTGCTATGTTCATGTATTATGACCTATATGTGCTTTAGACATATTGTCATTGAAACAGATTAATCAAAATGTTTTGCACTGCTATGTCCATTGCATGTGCTATCAATATATATTTGCTATGAATGTCACACTAAGATGATTACCAAAGACTCCTTGTTCTGTTAAGTACTGGTTTTTATTTTAATTCTATGATGTATAATTCCAGAAGTCACGTATACCACAGCTGGTTTTGCAGGACATTAAAAAAGTCTGGCCCCGGGGAGGGAGGCAGCAGATCACAGGATACACTGTTTGCCAATGGACAGAGAACACAGATAACCCTACCTGCCTTTTGGGAATGGCAAGATTATGAGCATTTTTTAAAAGACAATTTGTCTCCTCTCACCCAAAAAAGAAGAGAGATAAGTGAAATCTCCTAAGAAAAAACAGATAAGCCAGACACTCCCACTGGGATAGTACAGCTGTGAGAAAAAGGAAAGCTGCAATCATAGCCAAGAATTTACAAGAGGAAAAAAATGAAAGCCATAGACTATAGCTGATCCTTCTCTGTCCTAGACTACAATAGCAAATCTCCCCTCCTCCTTCCAACTCACTCTTTCATTGAACCTATTTGTCAATGCTTATTTCTTTTATAATCGTCCATTCACATGTTAGCCAACTATTATTAAAAAGAAACTGCTTTCACCAAGATATTCTTAGTACATAGGAGTTATGATAACTCTGGGACAAAAAAAAGAAAAAGTGAGTTCTCTTTCTAAAGCTTCAAGGTATTTCTCAAGAAAGGAACTCAACAAGGAACAGGGACTCAACATAATATGAATTATTATAAGTTCCTCAAAATAGAAGAAAGATCCAATGAATCAGTGGATCAATATCTGTAGATACAACTTGAGGCAAATGTAAACCATTTTAACTGGTAAGAAGAGGTTTGATAAAGAGAATTAAGAAGAACTATTTGCATTTTTGATTTTCTTCCCGAGTTATTTTTACCTTCTGTATCCAATTCTCCCTGTGCAGCGGGAGAACTGTTCGGTTCTGCAAATATGTATTGTATCTAGGATATACTGCAACATATTTAACATATATAGGACTGCTTGCCATCTTGGGGGGGGGGGAGGAGGGAGGGAGGGGAAAAAAACGAGACATAAGTGATTGCAAGGGATAATGTCGTGTAAAAATTATCCTGGCATGGACTCTGTCAATACAAAGTTATTATTAAATAAAATAAAATTAAAAAAAAAAAAAAGAAAGAAAGAAAAGGTCTTAAAAATCAAAAAAAAAAAAAAAAAAAAAAAAAAAAGAGAGAGAATTAAGAAGCTCCAGAAAGTAATGGCCCTTAGGAAAATATTCCCCTACTTGTCTTCCCTTCTTCATCAGGTTAGAGCTCCATTCTTCATCCCCTAAGAAAGGCCTATCTAGTCTAATTGCTCCTTCCTTTTAAAGCTAAGGAAATTGAGACCCAAGGAGATAAGCAATCTTTCCAATGTTATATAGGGAGTAAATGGCAGAACTCAAGTCTAATTCAGGTTCACTCTTTCTGCAGACCTACATCTTTTATACTGCAAGAAATGGAATTTTATTTGGCATTCCTCAATTGGACCTTTTTCTTACTGATTTGATGAACTCCAATTGTTTACAGGAAACTGAGGCATAGAGAAGGGAAACTGCTGAAATGTCACAAAGGCTCATTTGCTCATTATTTGTTCTTCATTTTCGCAGAGGACCAGTGACATCAGGAAGGTGATGACATAATTTGCAAGTGAACTGGATTTAAGTGAGGCATAGACTGTCCTAACCCGATCATATCTAGAATTTCTAGATTTCTGGATAAACCATTTTAGGAAGACATTGAAAAATCATAACGTTTTAAGTGAAGGAAAATTAGAATATTGAAAGGAGACTAGAGATTGTGTTACATAATGAACAGTTGGAGAAACTGGGGATGGGTAGCTTGGAGAAACAAAGACTAAAAAGACATGATAGCTGTTTTCGAATATTTGGTGGACTGTCATATAGAAAAAGGATTAAATTTGTTCTGTTTGGTTCCAGAGGGCAGAATTAAGAGTAATAGTGTGTTTACAGGGGAGTTATTGAGAAGCAGATTTAAATTCTCATAGGGGAATTTTTTTCTCAAAATTTGATCTGTCCTCAGGAGCTCAAATTTGACTTCACACTTACTTGCTGTGTGATCCTGTGCACGTTACTTAATCCCACTTGCCTCTCCCACCTTCTCCTGCAAAAAAAAAAAAAAATGTACAAAAGTGAATTGGGTTGCATGCATGATGACACAGAGCCTTCTAGCAGAAACTGGCTGATATCATTAAAAATGACCTCTGAAATGTCTTCCAACTGGACTTGTGATTCTGGGGGGAATTTGTCCAGTTTTAAAAGATGGATAGATAGGATTTCAGTAGGTGAAGAGAAGAAGGGATACATTTTGAACATAGAAAAAAGTCTAAATAATGCTACAGAGTAATTGCCTGAATTGAATTCAAGCCAGGCAAGAATTTTATACTTTCCTAACAACCCAGTGGAGATTTTTGAGCAGAGGAGGGACATGAAGGGACATGACCAGATCTTTATACATAAAGAAGAGCATTTTGGCATGTAAAGTGGAGGCTGGAATATCTTGTAAGAATTAATGTAATAGATCAGGGGGGAGGTAATAAGAATCTGGACTAGGATGGTTACAGTATCTCCAGGAGAGCCTGGAATGCAAGATGTTCAGTAGATTCTGTCATAGGATCATACCTTTTGGGCAGGAAGGGCCCTTAGAGATCATACATTCTAATCTTCTCATTTAACAGATGAGTAAACTTAGATCCAGACAACAGCATTCTTTTCACTGTATTACACAGTAAAGTCTAAAGTGCTATATAAATATGAGTTATTTTTTAGTCGAGGTTTATGATTTCATTCATTTGAGGAAACTCCCTTCCAATGCACACTGTCCATCGATGAGCAATTATGCTCTTACTTGCTTGGGGGACTAAGAGAAAAAATTAGTACGTCCAAGGCCACATAGCCTACATGTCGGAGGGAAGACCTGACTCTGTCTTTTTTTTTTTTTATTTTTATTTAATAATTACTTTATATTGACAGAACCCATACCAGGGTAATTTTTTACAACATTATCCCTTGCACTCGTTTCTGTTCCAATTTTTTTCCCCTCCCTTCCTCCACCCCCTCCCCTAGATGGCAAGCAGTCCTTTATATGTTGGATATGTTGCAGTATATCCTAGATACAATATATGTTTGCAGAACCGAACAGTTCTCTTGTTGCACAGGGAGAATTGGATTCAGAAGGTATAAATAACCCGGGAAGAAAAACAAAAATGCAGATAGTTCACATTCGTTTCCCAGTGTTCTTTCTTTGGGTGTAGCTGCTTTTGTCCGTCATATATCAATTGAAACTCAGTTAGGTCTCTTTGTCAAAGAAGTCTACTTCCATCAGAATACATCCTCATACAATATCGTTGTCGAAGTGTATGATGATCTCCTGGTTCTGCTCATTTCACTTAGCATCAGTTCATGTAAGTCTCGCCAGTCCTCTCTGTATTCATCCTGCTGGTCATTTCTTACAGAACAATAATATTCCATAACGTTCATATACCACAATTTACCCAGCCATTCTCCAATTGATGGGCATCCTTTCATTTTCCAGCTTCTAGCCACTACAAACAGGGCTGCCACAAACATTTTGGCACATACAGGTCCCTTTCCCTTCTTTAGTATCTGACTCCGTCTTAATGACACCACTCTGAGTCCAAATATGAATTATCCTTATTGTCCACCTGTTGTTAAAATGGGTTGCACTGAACTAATTCACACTATCATCAGATCTTTTTTGTGACCAGGATTAACAAGTATTAGAATAAACTTAGGGATACTGTTAGGTCAGTTTTTCTCGGGACACAATTAAATGGCTTAAGGTAGTATAAAACAAAATAATAATAGCTAACATTTGTTTTTTTTTTTAATTTTATTTTATTTAATAATAACTTTGTATTGACAGAATCCATGCCAGGATAATTTTTACACGACATTATCCCTTGCAATCACTTATGTTTCGTTTTTTCCCCTCCCTCCCTCCTCCCCCCCCCAAGATGGCAAGCAGTCCTATATATGTTAAATATGTTGCAGTATATCCTAGATACAATACATATTTGCAGAACCGAACAGTTCTCTTGTTGCACAGGGAGAATTGGATTCAGAAGGTAAAAATAACTCGGGAAGAAAATCAAAAATGCAAATAGTTCACATTCATTTCCCAGTATTCCTTCTTTGGGTGTAGCTGTTTCTGTCCATCATTTCTCCAATGAAACTCAGTTAAGTCTCTTTGTCAGAGAAATCCACTTCCATCAGAATACATCCTCATACAATATCGTTGTCGAAGTGTATAATGATCTCCTGGTTCTGCTCATCTCACTTAGCATCAGTCCATGTAGGTCTCTCCAAGCCTCTCTGTATTCATCCTGCTGGTCATTCCTTACAGAGCAATAATATTCCATAACATTCATATACCACAATTTACCCAGCCATTCTCCAATTGATGGGCATCCATTCATTTTCCAGTTTCTAGCCACTACAAACAGGGCTGCTACAAACATTTTGGCACATACAGGTCCCCTTCCCTTTTTTAGTATCTCTTTGGGGTATAAGCCCAATAGAAACACTGCTGGATCAAAGGGTATGCTCGGTTTGATAACTTTTTGGGCATAATTCCAGATCGCTCTCCAGAATGTCTGGATTCGTTCACAACTCCACCAACAATAATAGCTAACATTTGTAAAGAAGTTTTAAGAGTTTTATAAATACTATCTCATTTGAACCCTCACAATAACCCTGAGAGTCAGAGACTATTATGTATGTACAGAGGAGGAAACTGACGGAGGCTGTCAGTCAGTAAGTATGTGAAGCTGGAATTTAACCTGGCGACTCTAAATCTGCTATTCCACCCACTGCACTACCTAGCTGCCTCCTTAACAAGCATTTATAAATGCTTGCCTGAGAGCCACTGTGGTAGTGGATACGATGTTGGACTCGGAGTCTGGAGATAGTGGATTCAAATTCTATCTCAGACATTTGTCATCTCTGTGACTGTAGACAAATAATTTAATTTCTCTTGACCTCGAATGTTTATCTTTTAAAATGGATTAGATGATCCCTTTCAGCTCTAAAACTCTGACCCCGTGTCTAGAACTGTTAATAATACGTCAAATTTTGGGATTTAAGCGATCTAGTTGGAACCTTGTGAGGTAAGAGAATATGAGTGTTATTCCCCTTTTACAGATTTAAAAAACGGAGGCACTCAGTGGTTAAAGTGATTTGTGCAGGCTCCTATGGCTAATAAATAGCGTAACTGGGATTCGAACCTTGTTTCTCTAATGATAAATCTAGCTCCTTTTTTTACTAAACATTACTTGCTTCGGTACGTTTGGAAGAAAGTGAAAGAGAGGAGGCTTCCACTCTTCGGGAATGGATTCGTTTCCAAGGCAACCAAAGCCCACGCATGCGCAAGGTTACTTTTCCGTCTCGTAACCCCCGGAAAGTGTCCAGTAAAGGTCGGCGCATGTGTAGTTCCTAGCCATTACCACTGCCCTAAGCCTCGTTCTGGTGTCTAGTCGCCGCCGCCGTCTCTCCCCGCCCCCGCCACCACCTCCAGTTTAACTCAAGACCTCTCGGCCTCGGATAGAGTTGTCCGGAAATAACGCCCATTTTTCATAGGACACGATCTCGCCAATCACTGCTCCCAGAAGGCGGAGCTACTTGGAAGGGGGCGGGTGATTGGACTCTCCGAGCAAATTGCGGCTTGCTTAGGACTCCGCCCCGAAAGTCGAAAGTCTAGAGGAACGCGTGGAAGGAGCTGCGCGCCGCGCGTGTAGGTGGAGAGGCGGGGCCGGGGACCGAAGTTGGAGCCTAGGGGCGGGGCCGGGTGGGTGCCCGGAGCCGTCAAGTGAAGAGATCGAAGCCGAGCTAAATCAGCGACGGCGGCAGCGGAAGAAGACGAGAGCGCGGCGCTCAGGGCCGATAGGTAGGCGGACAGGCTGGCGCGCGGGCTCCGGGACAGCGAGGGCCGGGTCCCCTCGGCGACTGGGCACGAATCTCCCGCGGAGCCCCGGGCCTTCCTCGGGGATCCTGGGCGACGAGGCCCTCTTGGCTGTCCGTCCCACGCCCAGGCGTCCGCTCTGCAGCCCGACTCTCAGCCCCGGGGTCCTCATCTGGCGAGAGGACCTGCCCTTCTCCGGCCGGGGTCACCCTTCACTCCCACCTGGGCCTCCTCGAGCTGCGACTTGTCTCTCCTAAGCGGGGTGTCCGCAAAAGTACCTTACCCTCTCTTGGAACCCGGCGCTGCCGCCCCGCGACTTATCTGGGGAACGTGGACAAGCCCCCTTGGCGGCTCAGAGCCTGCCAGGTCACCCTCCGTCAACCAAGGCGATTGACTGTCCTTCGTAAACCGAGGCGGGTGAGTTCCTGGCTGTCTAAAAGCCCATCTTTCAACCCTGACATTCTTTGGCCCTCGGAAGAAAAGTTCCAGTCTAAAACCCGAAGCGTGTCACTCCCCTAGCATCCTCCCTCCAGAAGCCATCCATCCAGGGACTCTGGTCCTGGAGCCTTAAAAACCTACTTAGGAAAGCTTTACGGATTCTACATCCTTCTATCCAGCCGAGGATCTCTTTACGGTATATATGCCCTTTGGTGATTAAGAGTGATTCCCTAGCTGATTTGGAATTAGGAGTGTATCCATCTCCTAATTCCTAAATCGAGTGGCGTGGCTACAATGTTAGTAGCAACTTTAGAGACACTTGGCCCAGAGGAGAGATTCCTTGTCTGCTAGGCATTTCTAATGCCCCAAAACTTCAGAAAAGTGCTTCCCCTACGGACATTTAAAAAAATACTCTCAGCCCTAAGTAGGTAAAGAATAAGAAGAGGAAGGGGATGGATGGAGAGAAGGAAAAAAAATATTAAAATGTAAACAAAGAATTTAAGTTCTATTAAACAAGTGTTCATTTAGTACAAACTATGGGTCAGACCCTGAATTAGGCCGCAGAGATACAATGAAGATCATAATAACTTGTAAAACATCCTGATGATTTAACAACTCCCATAAATGCAAATGAAATTTAATGTGGTAGCTGATAGAGGGCTCATAAAGCCATCTAGACTATCAGTTTAATGTCAGTTAAAAGATTCACAATCCCCTGTCTAGAATCGGGTCTTTAAGAAAAATTTGGAGGCAGGACTTTACTTTTGAATCTTTCTCTATTTCTTTTACTAGGTTATAAACGTCTTAAAGGCAGAGACTTTTTCATAATTTGTATCATATTGGTTTTTATTTTTTATTTTGAAGAAGGCATAACTCCTGCAGGGTGCTTTGCAGTTTAATTCAAGAAGCATTTATTAATCCCCTTTTACATTACATACAAGAACTATGCTAGATTGGGGATCCAAAACCAAAGATAGATGGCTTCGGCCCTCAAAGAGCTTAGATTGTACCCAGTAAGCCCTTAATAAATGTCTATATTGGATTGAGCTTTTCTAAGTATTTTCACATCGATCTTATCTTGTCTTTACAACTTTCTTTATAAGGAGGATAAGACAGAAAACTGAACTTGTCTAAAGTGACACAGCTCATTAGTGGCAGAGATAAGATTCAAGAATACAGGGCTCTTGACTCCTAATTCCAGCATCCATCAACTGCTTACAATCTTGTATATTTAAAATTTTGGAGGGGAAGAAGAAATGTTTGATTTGGAAATGGTCATTGTTAACATTTAACCCAGCATATAGTCATTTAGTTAATTTAATCATGAAGCATTTATGTTCCAAGAACTGTGCACACTTAAAGAGGCTTAAGTCCTTGCCTTAATTGAAGTGGATTTATTGTTTTATTTTGTTTTGTTTCCCATAAATCTTACTTTCTCATTTTTTTTCTGTTACTTAATTCAACAGACCCCAATTCATGGGCTCTTTTTTGTGTCAAAATAATGTTTATAAATGCATAAAATAAAATACATAAGATTATAGAGGAAACCAATTGTACTAAAATACAGTTTAATTTTTTTTAATAAGTTCACAGACCCCTGCATGAGAACCTCTTCGTCTAATGTATGAATCAACCCATATTCTTGAAGAATTCTCAAAAAGTAATGAGTTGTAATTTATCTTTTAAACTAAGTGTACTTTAAAATTTAAAAATAAATGCATTAGGTTACACTTTGAGGAAGAAAGTGTTGCTTTTGTCAAAAGGGCTAGGGATCTCTGTTCTTGATCACATAACTAATTGTAAGGAGCAATTCTCAAGAATTTTTTAAGCCTTCATAAAGAAAGAAAAGTGTTTAGTGTTAGTTATCACAATCCCCCAAACTTGCCAGATTAGTCTCCTTGTTAATAAAAATGTTTGGTTAAGCCTATTCCCTTCACCAGATGGAGGTTTGGTTCCTCATTTTGAGTCTTATATTTGAAAAGCTATTTTGTAATCCACCTGGAGTGTCATTTGTTGCTGAGAAGAAAAGCTGTCTTTATTAGTTATTTGCCTCGATCCCATTGACATTAGTTTTAGATGAATGAGGAAAATGCCACACAGTTCAGAACCATACTTTTCTTCCTATATTCTTTAGTAGAAATAAAGGAGTTGTTTGACTTCATTGAAGGGTGTTTTTTGCCTTATCTTGACATAGGTGTGATAGGACCTATCATTTTGATTTGTTAAATTACTTTAAATTTCTTTTTTTTTCCAGTTTCATAGTCGTATGTTTACTTTTAGCAGATCTTTGTTAGCAGGCTTTTTTTTGCTTTAATGAAGTTGACATGGTGGTTGTTTTTTGGAAAAAACTCAGCTTTTAAAATCCAAATTCTACCTAAGGAAAGTCAAAAGATTCATTTAATCATCTAGTTGATATGTAATTAGCATTTGTATAGCAATCACTCTTTTATTTAAAAGCTGATATATTTTTCCTGGCAAAGGGTTAAAATGCAACTAAAATTTTGCTTTCGTGATTAATAAGTTACTACCGCAGTTGTTTCTGATGCTTCCTGTTTGCTTCATTTTAATATTTCAGTTAAACTGAAAACATCTGAGCATTATGGGCACTTTCGATGGCAGCAGTGTGAAATTGATAGGGTATATTATAAAAGGGGGAGGGGGGAGAAAGGCCATGACATTGGGCCTGGGAACTCTAAGGAAAAGTTACTTAGTCCTTTGGCTTTGTAGGAAATAAAATGAAGTGGAAGTATCCATGTATATTAGGATGATCATTTAAAATAATACTCTTGTTAAAGGCTTAAATTTACACAAATACTGATCAAAAAATAGAAACTAGAAGATAAGAAAATAATCCAGGTGATCAGTCAAATTGTGGAAATAAAATTTCAGTTGAACTGGACTTTCATCGTATATTTTCCATTCTGTTTTAAATTTCTCTTGTTAATGCCAAGAAAAATATATTTAAATCCCTATATTTTCCTTCATTATTTCCATTTAGTGCAGAAGGTTTTTCCTTGAAGTATAAGGGAGTTGGAGTAGAAGGTTTAAGGGTATCCCTTCTGGTGCTGCCAACGTTTTAAGATTCACCTTTTTCTTTTCTTTTCTTTTTTTTTTAAACATCCATAGCCTCTTAATAAAATTAACACCTTAAAATTATATAGCACCAAAAAGTTTAAACAATTTGCATTCACATCATGAATTTTGATAGGAGACTTTTTATTATTTTCATTTTTAAGAAACTAGCATTTTTAATAATCTGTTTTTCTTACTATTCCCCTTCCCTATTGAACAAATTTTTTAAAAAAATTTTTTCAATATATAGCCATATAGTTTGCAAAATTTCCACTTTAGCCATGTCCAAAAATGTATGTCTTTCTCTTCATTTTTTCGAGGACACCAATTATACTAAAATATAATTTAAAAATTTTTTTTAAAAAACAAGTTCCTAGATCCTTGCATAAGAACCCTTCCTCTAATCTATCTCTGTCAGGATGTGTGTTTCATTTTCATTCTTTTGGATTTTTAGTTTATTATTGCCTTGATCAGAGTTCTAAAGTCTCTCACAGTTGTTTTTTATAATGTTATTATTGTATAATTTGTTCAAATTTTACTCACTTCACTCCTCATCAGTTCATAAAGATCTTCCCAATTTCTTCTGAAACTGCCCACTTCATAATGTCTTCTAACCCAATTAATATATTATTATTCATATACCATAGCCATTTCTTAATATGAGGACAATCCCTTAGATTCCAACTTGGAGCTGTCATGGTAGACTTCTGAAATAAGAAGAGGACAAAGATTTACCTTTGTTTTGCAAATAGGAAAAAAATGAGGAACAGAAGATCTCAGTAATTTGGACGAGCTCACATGGGAAGTTAGTAGCATAGCCAGAATTAGAACCCACATTTCCGGATTCCCAATTCAGTGCTTTTTCTACTAATGTATGCATGGTATAACACATATTTCTCTCAACCTGTCAACTTCGATCTTTACTAAAGCAGAATATTTACTTTTACTTAAGTATCTGACAGATCAGGATAGAAAGTTAATAATGCCTATCACTTTTTATTTGAACACAAAACACTTTTATGTTCACTGTTTCATTTGCTTCTCTTAAATGTTGAGAGATAAGAGTTTAGGATTTACAGTGTGAAGGGACTGAAAGAACAGCTAGGCCAATCCTCTTTTTATAGATGCTTGAATAAAAGAAAAATAATGTATATCTGTTGGTCGAAAAATGAATTTTGCCTCCCTTATTTTGTGAGACAGAAAAAAGTAATGCTTGTTTTTCCCCAGCTTATAACGCTTTAAAAAAAATAGAGGTAGTTAATTTATCATTGGTTTTGAGTTTGAAGGCTACAGAGATATAAATAACCAGCATTAGATCGTACCTTAAAGGCAATTAGGGATGGGAGGAAAAGATCCTGAGGCCCCCTAGGTACCAGGTCTCTTTCAGCTCGAAATCTTTGAATCCTTGCAGATGATGAGGTATGAACACAAAACATGTTTCCCTTTGAAGAAAAATTATTTCATTTTGAATTAATTTTAATTGTTCTTTTTAAAAACATGAAATGAAAATGCTGGATTTTAACTCAACTGATGTTCCCATTAAATAACATTTTGTTTTCTGTTAAGGAAGCTTTAATGATAACTGATAGTCATTTCTAAAGTGAACCTAGTTTTTAGAAAAAATAGATCACCGGATGTCGAGCTCTGTGTTGCACTCTGTTGAGATGAAAATGAAACCTTTACCTCTGGAGTCAGAGCTCCCAGACTTGACTAAGTTTTAGGTAATAGAGTGAACTTGCAGTCAGCCAAAGATCTGATTTATTTCACAGACTGAACTTGATAGAAGCCTTAGTCATATTCCAGGCATCTTTGCTTAGGTGAGCATATTACTTTCTCTGGAAGGTGAGTCATCACTGCAGGGGTGTAGGTGACAGGCTGCTCCCCCAACCCAGTTGCACAGGAAGGTTGAACAGCCCTTGTTTGTTATCGAGTGAGGCATTGTGCCTGGGACCAGAAGTTCCTGCTTTGGGAGCAGGGGATTAGGGAAGCAAATGTTAAACACTTAGGTATATTTGCCTTGCTTTTATCAAGCTTAAAAATCAACTAGGGCCATCTTGAAGGTGGGAAAAAATGGTCAGTTTACAGGTGAGAGGCTGGAAGAGAGCTTTGGCCCATGGAAGTTGGGAAAAACCCCCAGAAACAAACAGAGCCTTTGCTTGACAGATCTTGGAAAGCTGTTTTCTGCCTCTTAAGTCTTTCCCCATTTGAGCGGGAGACTGGGTTTATATAGCTTCAGTGAAGGAAAGGGCTGAACTTAGACTCCATTCTAGAAGGCTTTGGATATGTAATTTAATGCCATTACCAAACTAGCTTCTTTAACTGTCATTTTGTGGGAAAAGAAGCAGCAGGGGGATCTCCTGAGCCAGACTTTTATCCTAGTTTATTCAGCCCAGTTTGCTAAGAAATTATTTGTTGAGAAGTAATGTGGTGAAGTGTTTTTTTTTTTTTTTACTACAGGAGAAATTAGAAGAACATTTTCTGGGCTCAATTACTAACTAGCCATGTGACCTTAGAGAAGTCACTAATCTCTCTCCCTCTTTTAACCTATTTCCTTATCTGTTGAGTTGGGTATAATACTATTTGTATTACCTATCTAATAGAGCTGTTTTTAAGGATCATAATGAGATATTATATATGAAAGTGATTTTTAAAATGTAAAACCTAATACAAACAGTTAAGTATTGTTACTGTGGTTGTGCCTTTAGATAAAATCTTCCTTGGGGAGCTCAAATCTTCAGTATCTAGAGTTATAATTTAGTTCTCAGGCCTGTTGACAGACCTGTTGCCTAATAAATTGAACCTGATTCTGTACATGCTTCTAAAGCAAATTGTTCATTAGTATTTATGCACTATATCCAAATACCATCATTAAAGACTTTTTTGATACTGTGGGAAAGGATAATGACTTAACTCATATAGGAAACAGTGATGAGGAAACTCCCTCTGTAGTATAGATCTTAGAGAATTAGAGATCTCAGTGCCAGTAGCATACAGACATTAGTGGTTCAGGATTAGCCATAAAGTATGTAGAAGGGGTGGGACCTGAACCTAGGCCTTCTTGCTGAATTCCTCCTCTCTATCTACTATAACACAAGTTATTGTTAATAAAGTACATGTTTGGATTATGGCTAGTCCTTATTTATTTAATGCAGTGTAGTTCTCAATGTAGTCAAACACAAATCTGCCATACCACTGAAAAAAGTACCATGCTAAATTTTAAAAATTTAAAAATATTATAAATGTAATTATAAGCAAACATATTAAATAAGGAATAAAATCATACACAAAACCATAAATGCCAACTAAAAGAAGAGACAAAATAATAGTTACACTTGAGATTTTATATCCTTTTTCAGAATCTTTTGTCTGTCAGATTTTATGGTGGTTGTTATAAGTATATTTTATTCATAGTACCATATATTTAGAGTTGGAAGAAACCTTAGAAACCATCTAGTCTAATGGCCATTTACAGATAAGAAAACTGAGGCCCATAGGATCTAAGTAATTTACTCTGGATCACATGGGTATGAAATGACTGACTTTGGATTTGAACCCAAGGCCTTTTATACTAAATCCAAAAGTTTTTTTTCAATTTCTTTATCTAGATATATTGTTATATAGGGTGACCTCCTAGTTTTAAAGATGGAAACTGAGGCCCAGAATGGTTACAAGCCACTGTCTTCTAGAGTTGATTTCTTGTATATTTTTAAATGACCATATCACTTCATTCATCCTCAACTAAATCACTGAAACCCTTTTCCCAGGCTTTGGTGATAAAGGGTGGAGTCTGGGCAACAGCTGTTCTAGACACAGAAAGCAAACTGAAGACTCTTTATTTGACCATCAGGACCTTGTAACTAAAGACAAGCTTGATAAGAAAACATAAACCTGAGTAATATTACACAGAAGTCAAAAAGATTTTTGACTTTTGGAAAAACACTTTAGTAGATAGAACCTTGCAGTTCAGAAAGACCCAAGGGTTCCATTACTGTTGAAAATACTTCCAAAATACTTGTGACCCTAAACAAATTAATTAATTTCTCTTAGTGTCAGTTTTGGTGTCTATGAAACAAAAGATTGGACTTCATAACCTCTAATTGAGGTTAGCTCCTCCATAGCTCTAAAGCTATGATTCTGATATTTTAAGGCTCTCAGAGTACCCAGTACTGTGTCTTGCACATAGTAGGCATTCTGTAAATATTTGTTAATTGATTCTTATCTAAATTACAAATCCACCAACCATTAAGGGACAATTTTTTAAATTAATTTATTTATTTGCTGAGGCAATTGGGATTAAGTGACTTGCCCAGGATCATACAGCTGGGAAGTATTAAGTATCTGAGGTCAGATTGGTGCTCTATCCACTGTACCACCTAGCTGTCTCAAGAGAAAAAATTCTTGAGCTTGAAGTGGGAGGGGGTATGTGTGGAGGGAAGGAGGGAGAAGAGGTACATGTTAACTGATGCTTAGCCTTAAGTAAGTGCAGTTAGAAGTCTGATTCATTCCCCTGCCAGAAACTGGTCAACTGGGAAGGCAGACTAAAGTCTCTCTCTTTGTAAAGAAGAATCTTGCTTGTTTGCAAAATAATGTAATCTTTGGATGTAGGCCCCTTTTGAGTGCAAAATGCTATTTTATCTATGACCAGACACCCACTGCCAGTTTCCTTTTATCTAGGCCAAGTCTTTGTCTAATGTGTTGTAATCAGAAATTACTGAAAGGCCTATAAGGAAATGGGGGTTGAACAAGACCGAAGTCTATAGTGTGAATGATGGGGATTCTCGGGATGAGGAAATTGGAATACTTTGGGGGTGTTATTTTGGTGAACTGGGCCATCTGAAGCCACTGTCAACCAATCAAGACTAATGGGATTTGGCTTGTCATGCTCTGAAATAATTAAAGTCGGAGCTAATGTGCAAAAAAATTTACATGGTTATGATTCCCCCATCTCTGTTACAATTTTTAATGAAGACAGGTAGCTGTGCTCCTCACTAAGACCAGACCCTTCACATGCATCTTTGACCTCATCTCTTACTTTTATCTCTCCAGCAGGTTAACCCAGCTATCATTCTTTCTCTAATATTCAAGTTCTCCTTTTCTCCTGGTTCCTTCCCTGCTGTTTACAAACAAGTCCCATGGTCTCCCATCCTCAAAAAAGCCTTTACTGGGTTTTATTAGCCATCCTGTTTTTCTGTATCATCTTTTTCTCTCAAACTTCTTTAAAAAACCCAAAAAACAAAAACTAAGTGCTTCAACTTCCTGTCAACTCTCTTCTTAATCCAGCAATCTCATTTTTGTTTTCATCACTCTAATGAAATTGTCCTCCCCAAACTTACTAGTGATTTCCTATCATCACTAAATCAAACGCCCTTATCTTCCTTGACCTTTCTGCACATTTCACATGGCTGGCCACTTTGACATCCCCCCTCTCCATATTTTCATCTCTCAGATTTCAGGACACTCCTTTCTCTTGGTTCTCCTCCTACATATTTGACTGCTTCTTCTCCAGCTCCTTTGCTGACTTATCTTCCATTTTATACCCATTAACTGTAAGTGACCCCAAGGCTCTGTCTTGAACACTCTCCTGTTTTCTCTGTTCTCTTTCTTTGGGGGTCCCATAAGCTCTATGGATTCAGTTATCACCTCTATGCAAATGATCTCCATAACTATCCAACTTTCCCCTTACCTCTAGGTCTACATCACTAGCTGACTATTGATAAAATCAGATTGTCCAGAGGCATCTCAAACAAATGTTCAAGACAGAGCTCATTATCTCTCCCAGACTCACCTCTCAACTTGTTTCCTGGGTACCACCATCCTTCAGGTCATGTACACTCATAGCCCAAGAGACATCTTTGACTCTTCCCTCTCACTCACCCCACCCAGCCAGTCAGTTTCCAGTGTGTCATTTCTGTCTCTACAACCTCTCTCTCAACATCTCTCCACTCATACAGCCTTGTTCAAGTCCTCATCTCCTCTCACCTGGGCTATTACAATAGCTTCCCATTTGATCTCCCTGCCTCAAGTACTTTCTCACTTTGACCCATCCTTCACACAGCTGACAAAGGGATTTTCCTAAATTACAAGTCTGATCACATCACATTTCCCACCCCTTCACACACATTCATCAAACTCGAGGGGCTCTCCATTGGTCCAAGGATCAAATCAAAACTCTTTTAACTTTGAAACTCTTCACAATCTGGTTTTCTAGTCATCCTACTCTTTACTATTCTCCTGAAACTCTGATGTTCCAGTCTCTCTAGAGTTCTGTATGTATAAAAGCTCCACTCCTGTCCCTTTGCCACTAGCTGTCCCCCAGACCCAATTGCATGCCTTACTCATTTTTACTTCTTGGAATTCCTGGTTTTCTTCATGATTTACATTGTTATGTACCTCTTGATGAAGCCTTTCTTGGTCCTCTAGCTGAAAAGCCTTCTTTTTTCAAAATTATCTTGTGGAGCTTCTAGGTGGTGTAGTGAATAGAGCACCATCCCTGAAGTCAGGAGGACCTGAGTTCAAATTTGGCCTCAGACACTCACATGAATAGAAGTACAACGTTTCTTCCTCATTAGAATTCAGACTCCTTGTGGGCAGTGACTGTTTTAATTTTCTATCTATAACTTATGTCACTTAGTACAGTTTTTGCCACAGAAGTGGAATAAGTAAATGTTGATTTATTCATTGATCAGCATTCTCTCAAAGCAAATCTATCTGCTGAGCCTGTACGTATATGAGATCCCTCAAACATTTGTTGATTCTAGCTTAATTTTACCTGGCTTAAAAGTGTGTTTATCTTTTCAAACATTTGGATTATCTGTTACACAGGAGGCTGCTAAGGGAAAACTAAAAAGAGATATGCATTCCCTCATACAGATGAATTGTATCTGTGTCTATGTATTTGTTTTATCTACAAATGATTTTTTTTAAATTTAGCTTTATTTTGTTTTCAGTTTTGAGTCCTCTCCCTCATTCCCTTTCTGTTCCCTCCCACTAAGAAGGCAAAATAAACAAAACCCATTACAACTTTGCATAGTCACACAAAAAAGATTTCTATGTTAAACCAGAAAGAAAGAAAGTAAAACAAAAGAAAAGAAAATGTCCTTCAATTTACTGAGTCCTTCAGCTCTCTCACTGGGGATAGACAGTTTATTTCATCTTGAATCCTTTGGAATTGTGATTGATAGTTAAGTTAATCAAAATCACTAAACCTTTCCAAGTTGATTATTTTTATAACATTGCTATTATTGTATAATTGTTCTCCTGTTTCTGTTCACTTAACTTTTTATCATTCCTAAAAGTGTTCCCAGATTTTTCTAAAATCATCCCCTTCACCTTTATTATTATATTATAATATATTATATTATAATAATATCCAATCATATTCAAAGACCATAATTTGTTCATCCATTCCCAATGGACGGGCAATTCTTTGCTACTAGAAAAAGAATTACAGTAAGTATTTTTGTGCCTTTTTGTCTTTCTTCAATCTTTTTTGGATATAGACTTAGTAACAGTACAACTGGGTCAAAAGCTGTATACAATTTAATAGATTTGGGGCTTAGTTCCATAACTTGACCAATTCACAACTCCACCAACATTATGTTAATATATCTTTTTTCCTCCAGACCCTCCAGCATATGATTTTCCTTTTTTTTATCATATTACCCAATTTGATGGATATGAGGTGTGTATCTTAGAGTTGTTTAAATTTGCATTTTTGTAATTTTTAAGTGTCAAACTTTTACCTGCTTGCAAACTCCCAACTCCTGCAAGAAAAAGCTTAAAATGTAGTCATAAAATGTTGAAGAAAATGAATAAAAATACAGCATGACATAGACAATTTTAGTTTAGTTACATTTCTACTTGAATCTGACATCATTGATTTCTAGCAATTTTTCATAAGGTTAATAATAGCTTGGATTTTTTCCCCTCACTGAATACTGACTATTCATATCCTTTGGCTATTTATCAATTAAGAAATTGCTCTTATTCTTATAAATTTAACTCAGTTCCCTATATAGCTTAAAAATGAGACTTTGATGAGAGAAGCTTATTTCATGTAGATGTTTGAATACTAATATCTTAACTTTGTCTTTCATCTTGGCTATCATCCATTGGTTAGTACTTAGGGAAATGACAAGTATCAATAAGAATCTATTGGGATTGAAGCTAAGACATAAACTAAAGAATGGAGTGGGGGGAAAGCATATTAAGTTATTTAGATGAAAATTAAATTTTAAGGCAAGTCACACAACCTAGAATGGTATTTCTTATCATCCATGTGGGCAAGTAACAAGTATCAACAAAAATTTCCATTTCAAGTACAAGATATACACCTAAGGTTTCTTTTTTCTTTCCCAAATAACATGAGAAAGATGGAATACTAGGAGGGTTTGTGGTATCCTTTGCCAAATAATAGTTGCCTTTGCCAGAGAATAGTTGGTTACCACTATCTTCTGAGAATATTAATTGCTGGAGTAAGACTGATTCACCTTTTCCATTCTTTCTTCCTTTCTCCAGGGATGGTACAAGAGGATATGTGGAGGGGAAGAGGATACTTATCTATGGAGAATTTTGTTTATTCGTGTAAAGTGGCTTGTCAGAAGCTCACTTGCTTCTCAAGCTAAAATCTTATCATTATGATATTTATATTTGGGGCTAGTTGTCTTAAGATTAAGATAAAGCAGTTTCTGCAAGTAGACCATAGTGAAAGTTAGCTGCAATTTTAAAAGGGTTGGAGCCTGGCTCTGCAACTTGAAGTCTTCTGTGGAAAAGTCATTTGCTATCAGTATTTATTTGAAAGTTCCTCATATGAGTTCCTTACCCTCATAACTAGTCACCATATATACGTAGTAGTCCTTAAAAGCATACGCCTTCATAGTGACAATGAACCCATCTTCTTCTTCTTTTTTATTATAGCTTTTTAATTACAAGTTATATGCATAAGTAATTTTACAGCATTGACAATTGCCAAACCTTTTGTTCCAATTTTTCCCCTCTTTCCCCCCACCCCCTCCCCTAGATGGCAGGATGACCAATACATATTAAATGTATAAAAGTATAAATTAAATACAAAATAAGTTTACATGTCCAAACTGTTATTTTGCTGTACAAAAAGAATCGAACTCTGAAATATTGTACAATTAGCCTGTGAAGGAAATTTTTTTAAAAATGAAAAAAATGCAGGCAGGCAAAAATATAGGGATTGGGAATTCAATGTATTGGTTCTTATTCATCTCACAGAGTTCTTTTGCTGGGTGTAGCTGGTTCAGTTCATTACTGCTCCATTGGAACTGATTTGGTTCATCTCATTGCTGAAGATGGCCAGGTCTATCAGAATTGATCATCATATAGTATTGTTGTTGAAGTGTATAATGATCTCCTGATCCTGCTCATTTCACTCAGCATGAGTTCGTGTAAGTCTCTCCAGGCCTTAATGAACCCATCTTCTTAACCCTTTTTTGATAGTTGAACCCTGCTCTAGGAAAATCCTAGTAAATGCTGAAGAAAACAGATTCACAAAATTGATAAAATGGGGAGTGTGTGTATGTGTATGTGCGTGTAATCATGTTGATGATTTGCTTTATAAATATATTTGCTATCATTTAATGAATTCTTATATTCCTAGACTCTAATTAGAAAATTCAAATAAGAATATTCACAAGAAAGTTTATATTCAATGTAGTTGTATATCTGATTCTTTAAAAATTTGTTGTTCAGTGACCTTAAAATTAAGCAGAATATGTAGTTTAACCAGAATGCCCTTTCTTCCCCAAACTATATGCATTAAAAGCAGTTTTCTGTATTCTTTTGGAAAGTATATTCCTTAATAGCTTTGAAAACATGATCAAATTTTTTAAAATCTTCATTTGACTTATATGTAACTTTTGAGAAACACATCTGTTAACATTAAGTGAGGCACATCTGTAGTCTTTTTCATAGTATTATATTTCTAGAGATCTCTAAGGAATTCTAGAGTTACCTTTCTGATTCCTAATATAGAGCAAATAAAAGAAATTGAGGACTGTAATGAAATGCATCATTCTAGTTCTCTAATATTCTTCAGTCAAATCAGAGAATGTATGGCCAGAGAATACAGGCCTCATTTGTAAAGACATTATTGAGGCATAGAAGAGATGTATTGTGTCACCTCATAATAATGACTGAGGGCAGGACCCAGAGTTAAAAAGACAGGAGTTTGATAGTTCTTCAGACAATTACTAGCTGTATAACTCTGGGCAAGCCACTTAATCTCTGCCTCAGTTTCCTTATCTGTAAAATAGAGATAATAACAGCACCTCCCTCCCAGCATGGTTGTAAAGATCAGATGAGATCACATGTAAAGTGCTGCTTAAATCAGAAAGCACTGTATAGATGCTAGCTGTTGTATTGTTATTAAAAATATCCAACATACAGTGATTTAAGGTTTTCAGAGCACTTTAAATAGTAGCAAGTAGCAAGAAACTGGGCCCTATAGAGGATGTCTAAGTGTGGACTTTGACACAGATTAGGTGTCTTAGAAATTATTTCGTGACCTAACAGGTAGCACTGAACATGAGCAGACTAATCAGGGTTTTTAAATCTTTTTTGTGTAATGGACCTGTTTTGCAGTTTGGTGAAGCTTGTGGGCCCCTTCTCTGACATATTTTTATAAAATTAAAATACATAGGGTCATTATTGAAAATAAAAATTTAATTCCCCTTCCATTCACATCCCTTCTCCCACTACCCCACCCCCCATCCATAAATCCTCCTTTAAAAACACTGACTGGGGCTAAGGAATATGGACCATCACAAGCTTTAAGAGGCACTAAGCTGCCTTGACAAGAGGCCTTGTTTTGTGCTGCCTTTTTGAAGTTTCTTAAAATAAACTCAGGTTTGGTCTTTCTGATCATAGACTAGAAGAGTATGCTCTTTGGGTGATAACTCTGACTTCTGTTGCTTCCCCTTGGGCCATTCCCCACACTTCTCAGTAAGAGGCTTTGGGGTTTGTACTGACTTCTGCATTCTGGCTTCCTAACTTGACTTCTGTTCACTTGTGCCCATATGCCTACACACAGGGCACCAGAATATTAAAAGGATCTAAAGCTCTTCACTGCTCTCTTTCCATTCTTTACCACAGGGAAGCTGAGGTTCCAACCTCAGATCTGTCCATTTGGTCCAAAGGCATTACTGAGCATCTTCTATGTTGCAGGCACTGTTCAGAGTTCACTTACTGCTTCTGAAGCAACAAAGGGAAAGGGGAAAAGACAGTAGACTGGTTATTAAACTACTTGCTATTTATTAAGCTCTCCTGCTTTGTGTATTCAAAAGGTTCTAACATATCCAGCCTGTGGTGCTCTCTCCCTGCTCTGAGCTCCTCTATAGTTGTTTGTTATTTATTCTTTTTAATATGTAGCATATGTGACACCTACAGCTAGTAAGTGGAAGTTCCCAAAACATAAACTCTGGCTCAGAATGAGGAGCTCTTTAAACAATTAAACCAGTCCAACAATATCATGATGATAAAACTGATATTTACATGATGCTTTAAAGTTTGCTGAGTGCTTTTGTTTGATTCTCAAAACAATCCTTGGTGAAGTAGGTGCTACTGATATTGTCCCCATTTTACAGATAGATATAAATATATCTATATCTATCTATCTATATAAATATAAATATATATATGCATATATATATATCTATATATATATATCTATATATATCAGACTGAGAGTGGCCAAGTTACTTGCCAGTGATCAGATAGCCCATAAGTGTTGGAGATAGATTGGATCTCCATATCTTTTCTTTGAGCTCAGCAGTCTTCTCAATGCACTGTGCTGCCTCTGCTGAAGAATAGGCCATTCCCTTTCTCTGGATAATCATCTGTGAGAGATACTATAGAAGGGTGTATTGAAAAAAAAGCTGCATTCATTTAACTGTTCTCCTGTAAAAAAAGGAAGGGATTAAAGTGGACAGTTGCTAGTCTCTGCACTCTGTGATTTCTTACAGCCTATATCATGTCTTTCCAATAGAATTGTAAATTCCTCAAGGGAAAGAACTATGTTTTATATATACATTGTTATGTTTCTTGTAACTGTTAAACTTATAACTCAAAATAAATAAAGGAATGAAGGAAAGAAAAGAAAAGAAATAAAAGAATCAGGTGTTTAAGGAATATTTGTGGATTAATGGCTATTGGCTCCTACACCCTAGGCCTAGAGAAGGGAGGAGAAAATGTAAATCGAAGGAAGCCTGTCTCAAACAGCTGTAGATTTTATAAAGAAGTAGAGAAAGGACAGCCAGGAAAAACTTGTCTGGCTAAACTTTCCTGAAGTAGGCCTGGCTGCCTGTGGACCCAGCTTTTCAGAGCCTTTCCCTGCCCTCTCTACCCCACCCTGCCACTCACTCCATGGCTGCCAAGTTTTTCTCTGGTCACAGGGTTATTCAGTGTCTCTAAACATTTTTCACAAGAGGCTCTCAAGCAGGACTGTTAACCAGAAGTTGTGCCTGTTGCCTATAAATAGAAGTAGGAAGCTTTGGCTAGAAAAGTTGAAAGGCTGTCTGATGAAACTGAATTATCTTCCCCCTTCCTAAGTCACAATTGATTAAATTTGTTGTACCTCCCCACCTCAGAAAGAAAACATTTAAAAGATTTGGAGCTGAAAGAGACCTTGAATGTCAGCTAGTACCACTGAGGCCTTAAGAGGCAAAGTGACCTGCCCACAGTCACACAAGCAGTAGGTAGCATTCTTGAGGAGGTGACTCCTTTCAGATTGGTCTTTCTGGGCAAGTCTTTCCCTACTCTAATCCATCTATTTTCTACTCACTGGCCAAAATAATTTTTTCTTCTTTTTTAAAAAAAAATTTATAACTTTTTATTTTTTAAAATACATGCAAAGATTTCCAACATTCACCTTTGCAAAACCTTAAGTTCCAAATTTTTCTCCCTCCCTCCTTTCTCCTTTCCTCCAGACAGCAAGCAATCCAATATAGGTTAAACATGTACAATTCTTCTAAATACTAAAATAATTTTTCTAATGATGAGACCATGTCATGTCCCCCCACCCATTAAACCCCACTGACTTCCCTATAGATAACTGTAGGATTAAATTTAAGATCTACTTTGGGGCATTTAAAAACCTTTATAAATGGGTCCCTTTCCAATCTTCTTATGCCCTACTGGCCTCCACCCATTCTGTGATCCAGATACACCAATGTAATTGCTGTGCTTTACACACAATGTTCCATCCACCTACACTATGCCAGGCACTGTACTAAGGACTGGGGATACAAAAAGAGACAAAAGATAAACTTGACCAACGAGAAGCTTACAGTCTGAGGGAGGAGACAAGATGCAAACAAATGTATACAAAGCAAACTCTAGGACACATAGGAAATAATTAACGGAGTCTAGGCACTGGAATTAGGAAGGGTTGGGGAAGGCTTCCTGTACAAAGCAGGATTTTAGGTGAAACTTAAAGAAAGCCAGGGAGGTCAGTGGTCAGAGCACAAGAGAGAGAGTGACCCAGACATCCTCATGCCCTGGTACCAGCCGTTCTGCACACCTGGAATGCTCTCTCTCCTCATCACTGCTTCTTCATGCCTGGCCCTTTACAGACTCAAGTCATACCTTCTGCCAGAGAATTGTTGCAATCTCCCCAGCAGCTGGAACCTTCTCTAAGTTTGTCTTTCATTTATTCTTGTATCTGTTATCTCTTCTGTTAGCATGTGGACTTCTTAAATACCTAGACTGTTTTTGTCTGCCTGGCTTTCTGTATATCCCCAGTTTTTTAGCACAGTGCCTGGCATATAGCAGGCACTTAGTAAATACTTGTTGATTGAATATTGTTTTCAAATACTTTCATATCTGCCATCTCCTTGAATGAAAGCATGACTATATTTTTTTTAAGTTCTCAGCAATGTACCCAGTAGGTGTTCTAAGAGTTCTTGAGCAAACTAGAGCACTTAGAAGAAGCCTGGTGGGAGAGGAAAAATTTGAGCTCCCCTTTGAAGAAATGAATAGGATGCAAATAGCCCTGATACTAGCTGTTCTCCACATCTAAAATGCTCTCTTTCTCTGCTTCTCTGCTCTTCATCCCTGGCTACTGTAGCTGGATCACTGACTGGTGGAAGGAGTAAAGTGTAAGGCTGGAAAGGTAAGAAGGGACCAGCTTCTAAAGAGTTTTAACTGCCCCAAAAGTGGAGTTTTATTTTATCTTATAGGTAATAGTCTTTTTACTGGAAACTGGTTTTTAAAAAATTAACTAATCCATTCTGTTTATTCCTGCAAGGTAAGTTTCCCCTTAGTGCCATATGTAGGCCTCCATTGTTATTTTCCCCAAATGTACATTTTTATGCTCTCATTTCCTCTCTGCAACCAAGTTGAAGGGGAGGATTTTATTATTTATTTGTTATTATTATTATATTGTCCTATGACCCACCTGAGTGGTTCTGTGATTATGTGCACCTATGATAGTGTTTTCATTTATCTCGCAGCATCCATTTCTCTTCTGTGACTTTCTACTGGATTGCACTATCTGGGTTCATTCCAGTTCAAGGTCATGGACTCCAGACTAGATCTTTTGATTCCAAATCTAGCACTCTTCTACAGTAGCATTAAGCTGCCTCTAAGCTGGCCACTCTGGTCTGAAACTCAAATTCTGGTTCTGGTTCTGCCACTAACCATTAGTGTGTATTGTTGTCTCATTATCTGACTTGTGTTTCCTGATCTATAAAATGAAAAACTGGAGAAGTATTTCCTGGAGTCTCTTAAAATGCCTCTTATGACCATGGCAGACATACATACACTACACAGTTTAAACCCAGGCAAACATCAAGAGCCTATGCTCTGGCAAAGGTATGCACAATCTGGGATCCTGTTCCTTCACAGAGCCCTCGGTGAGCCACCAAACCTGGGAGTTTTCATATTTTTGAAGAGGAAGAAAAATAGTTATAATACTATATTTAAAACCCTAGAAGTACATTGCTGCTACTTGCTTCCCAAAAATAATTCCAGATTTTCTTATCTTGCTATTGAGAATTCCTTTCTTAACTCTCTCCATTGATGAACCAGAATTCTAAAAGGATTTGTTAGCTGTAGTAAAACCTGGTTTATCAGATGCCTTTGCCAGTCACATTTCTTTCTAGTAGTAGAGTTTTTAGATTCTGTCACTTAAGGCCTGGGGAAATAGGGAGTTATGACTTTATTCCTTCTATGACTGTGAAAAATAAGTCTGTTTTGTGACCTTTGTCTTGAGCCTGCCTATTACTGTTACATTTGTTATGGATCAGCAAATATTTGCTTTAGGCAAAGATCACTTCTAGAGACATGATGTGGACCTTGCCCTCAAGTAACTTACAACCTATTTGGAAAGTAAAGGTATACACATAGAAACTAACAATACTAGGTTGCATATGGCAGGTACCAAATGAATATTCTATTAAGTCCTCTATGCTGGACAGTCAGATCCTTGTCTCATGGGCTGTACAACACTCCTAGTGCTTTGAATTAAATTAAAATGCATTTAGAAAGTAATAAACAAATAAAAATACATAAAACTTAGATAATATTAATATGTAGTTTTCAAAGTCAGCATTTGGCCTACATCCATCTTTATGTATAGTTTAATAGCCCTTATTTCTATTTGAATTTAGCACCACTGCTCTAGAAATTAAGAGGAGAAAAAGATTATTACCTTAGTCCAGGATAATTAGGGAAAGTTTCTAGGTGGTTTCTTGAATTTGGATGAAATTTAGTAAGACAGGAATGAGTGGGAAGGGCAAGTATTCAAGGTGGGAAGGATCAGAGGAGAAGTAAAATATGAAGCTAGGAAGACTTGTTTCAAACAGAGATCAGTTTGAGTAGAGCAAAGGGTTGGGGGCAAGGAGGAGCATGTGATAGTAAGAAATAGGGTTGGAAATATAAACTGGCATCTCTTGGCTTTGGGAAGTTAGATATTTTCTGAGCCAATCTCTGACTTCTCTTCCCTTTATTTGCCTTGCATTAGCCTTTGTAGCCTCAGTTTTTCATTCTTGACTACTGCGACCTGGCTTGGCCCAATGAAGCCTGGTGTCCAGGCAAGTCGGAAGGTCATAAGAAGCAGCACTGGAGTGACTTTGATTTATAGCTAATGCCTTATTAAGGAAATTGAGTTATTCCACTTCTATAAAGTCCTACTATAAAGTCAAAGTACAGGTTTTCATTTCAAATTATTATTATTTAAATTACTAAATGGATTTACATTAGTCTATCCTGATCATTCAGTAACACTCTCAGTATCAAGAAGTCTTCATTAGTGCTAAAATTATAGTAGAGCTTTTTAAATCTCCATTTTACTTATGGGGACACTGAGGCATATGGAATAATGAAGTAACTTGTTAAGGTGATACCAAGGCCAAATGGAGCTGAAATCCAAGAATCATATTGTCATTCATTGAGCATTGTTCCTCCATCTTGGTTATTCACAATATATCCCTTAAAAAGACTCAGTATAAGTAGGAGCCAACTTTTTTGTGATTTAATATTTTATTTTTCCCAATTGCATATACAATTTTTTTTAGCATTTTTAAAACTGTTCCAAATTCTTTTTCTCCTTGTCCTCTTCCTCTCTTTGAGAAGTTAAGTAATTTGATATAGATTATACATGTATAATTGAAAATGGGATTGAGAAATGAGGTGGAAGGCAAAGCTTCACCATGAGGTAGCAACTAGTTTAGACGGGGAGTTGTTGGTTTGCTTGGCAGGGCAAGGAAGACAAGGGCCATATTTGTTTTGTATCCCCTGCTGAACATCTATTACAATGCTTAGCTTGAAGTGGACATGAAATGTGTGTTTGACAGAGTTTGGAGATTCCTACATAGCTTCCAAATTATGTTCAGTGAAAAGAGCTTATGAAGTATATGTTATGCCTTCCTGCTATGTATAGGCTGGCCTATTTAGATAAGGGCTGTTAAACTTCAGGAAAAGTTAGCTTTTGTGAATATTCAGGGCAGAAGTGAACTGGTATTGGCATCCCATGTGTTAACCTGTTAAAATGGTTGATTTGACGGGAACACGATGAAAATGTTTAGTGATCCTCCATTCAGCAGGTCCCCATAGTTAACCACTGTTTATATTTAGGTTTTCTTTCCCAGTAGTCCATTTTTAGGGAAAATAATAAATGATCCTTTTAACATATTATGTCAGGAAACGAGGATTTGGTGAGCTTTTTGGTTGCTGTTTTAAACAGCTGATTTGTTTTTTTGTTTTTTAAATAATGTTTTATTGATAGAACCCATGCCAGGGTAATTTTTTACAACATTATCCCTTGCACTCACTTCTGTTCCGATTTTTCCCCTCCCTCCCTCCACCCCCTCCCCCAGATGGCAAGCAGTCCTATACATGTTAAATAGGTTACAGTATATCCTAGATACAATATATGTGTGCAGAACTGAACAGTTCTCTTGTTGCACAGGGAGAATTGGATTCAGAAGGTATAAATAACCTGGGAAGAAAAGCAAAAATGCAGGCAGTTTATATTCATTTCCCAGTGTTCTTTCTTTGGGTGTAGCCGCTTCTGTCCATCCTTGATCAATTGAAACTGTTAGATCTCTTTATCGAAGAGATCCACTTCCATCAGAATACATCCTCAAACAGTATCGTTGTTGAGGTATATAATGATCTCCTGGTTTTGCTCATTTCACTCAGCATCAGTTCATGTAAGTCTCGCCAGTCCTCTCTGTATTCATCCTGCTGGTCATTTCTTACAGAACAATAATATTCCATAACATTCATATACCACAATTTACCCAGCCATTCTCCAATTGATGGGCATCCATTCATTTTCCTGCTTCTAGCCACTACAAACAGGGCTGTCACAAACATTTTGGCACATACAGGTCCCTTTCCCTTCTTTAGTATCTCTTTGGAATATATGCCCAGTAGAAACACTGCTGGATCAAAGGGTATGCACAGTTTGATAACTTTTTGAGCATAGTTTCAAATTGCTCTCCAGAATGGCTGGATGTATTCACAATTCCACCAACAATTAAACAGCTGATTTGTAAGATAGCTCCTCATCAGCCAGAGAACTTTCTTAGAATTTCTTGTAATCCAGACCCAAAAGAGAACCTTAAAAATCATCTTGCTTTTATGTATGAGAGGACTGAAATACAGAAAAGCAAAGTGATTAGAACCCTAGACTTGGAGTTAGGAAGAAGTGAGTTCAAATTAGTTTCAGACATTTATTAGCTGTGTGACCCCAGATAAGTCACTTAATCTCAATTTATCTCATTTTCCTCATTGGTAAAATAGGGATAATAATAGCACCAGCCTTATCAGAGCGTTGTGAGGATAATATAGCATCTGTAAAGCACTTTTGTGCTAAATAAACATCAGCTATTATTATCATCATCCTCTCAAAGGAAGCTTCAAGGAAGGGTTAGATCAAACACTTGTTGAAGATTTGGAAATGGGGGTTCTAAGCTGGGCTAGGTGACTTCTGAGGTCCCTTCCAGCATGATCATAGCATAGATGGAGTGGATTCATTCAGGAAGACGAATTCCTGAAGAGCTGATGCCTGTAGAGTAGCACTAAAAGATCTTGGTTGTAGGACCCTAAGAATCTTAGACCTCGAGCTGGAAGGCTCCTTCTAGTTCTTCACAGATGATTTCTTAATTTTATCGATGAGGAAACAAAAGCCAAGAGTAGGAAGAGATGGCCCATGGCCATACAACTAGTAAGTGGCAGAACCATTTGACCCAGGTCCTCTTTACACATGAATTAGGTGTTTGATAAATATTTCTTAAATTATTCACTGTAGAACTACCTGAGGTACTCACACCTCCCCCCCCCCAAAAAAAGGTCCCCAAACCAACCTCTTATTGAGTTACATGGAGAAAGCAAAGCCATAGTTACTAAGGAACCATGAGAAACCACAATATAGTGTGCTCGTAAATACATTCTGGGTCCCTGGAAACATTGAATAATCTAATCCCCCTTTCTTTTATTCCTTGGTTTTCTTGTGAATGTGGGGAACACAGTAGGTTTGGGTGTTACATAGGGTATAAAAGAACATAGGACTAGATACCCACTAGTGAGGGGGAAGAAGGTGTTTGAGAAGCATGGGCAGGGATGGGGAATTTTTTCCTGATGAGTTTTTTTACGCTGTAGATTTTCTCTTAGTCTACTTCAAAGCAAGAGTAGAGTTATCCTAGTGCCATTAACTCTTGGCTCCAAATTTCTGGGCTTCCACCTTGCCATGTGGCTAGGATTTTAAGACGGAAGATCACTTGTCCATCATGATGTCTCCTAAATAGCCAGGTAATCTTAGTAATAAAGTCCTTGGTTCTGCATTTTCCCCAACAATCTCTTCTGCATTTTGATTTGGATTGTAATGCTTTTTTTTCAGTCTCACTTTCAATACAAAAGTTTGGAGAGCTTGAAGAGGAGAGTGGGTGTTCACAGCTGTTGGGCAAAATTATACACGAGAATAGCTTAGTGAACTTGGAGGATAGTTCACTGACGCCTGAGTCACCGTCATGTGGCTAATGGAAGGCTCTGAAGCCAACCACAGGGGATTGCTTTACAGCTCTCTGGCACTCATTGTGTTTCCCTGAGGAGGTGATACCTTAATACTGCTTGCCTGGTGTCCTTCACCAGTTGTGCTCTAGGGCTGCAGCTGCTGTCTGTTAAGTTAGCCCTGAATGTGCTCCTTGTTATCTTGGCTTGTAAGCTTGCCAGGTTGGTTGAGTAATGAACAGAACCATGAGGGATGTATGGACTTGGCTACCTAAGCCAAAGCATCCACTTTTCCTCAGCAAGGGCAACTTCATCTTAACCTTAGGTACAAAAAGGTCAGTTGCCCCTGGCTGGACACCTGTCAGAAACAAGACAGCTGTGTCCACTTAACTCCATAATGAATTGAAAGCTTTCTGAGCTAGGCCACTGTCTTCTCACAGAAAGGTGCTTGTTTGTATTTTGAATGGGGTTAAGTTATATCAGATTTGGTGTTGGTGGTTTCCAAGATTTTCAACAAATTTATAATAAGTAATTAGTCCAGATACCTAGATTTTGGTCCCAGTTATGCCACTGATTTGTTGGATTTCCTGGAGCAAATCAGTTTAGTAAGGCATACTTTGGTGTTAAGGATCATCCTTCTTCTGCAGTGTAGAGGGAACTTATATTACACCAGCCACAGTGAGGTTGTTGTTTGTCCTTTGCTCTTGAAGTGGTACCTCAGAGTTGTTTTAGTTTTCATGTCTCTAATTATTAATGATTTAGAACATATTTTCAGTGACTGTAGATAGTTTTCCCTGATTTCTTCATCTGAAAACTACCTCTTTATATTTGTTGACCATTTATTAGTTGGGGAATGATTTGTATTCTTACAAATTTGACTCACTTCTCTATATATTTCAGAAATGCTATAAAATTTCTTATCTATCCTTAATCAAACTGAGATTGTTAAAAGACCTTAGCTTGTCACCCCCTGAATCCAGGGTCATCTCTGGTCCTCCTGATCTATATCTTACCACTGGCCCAAAATGGATCAGGAAGAGAAATTAAGGCTGTTGACCTTGTATATGCCCCCCTTCCCTCCCAAGCAAGTCAAGATATCACTGTCATGTTATCATTGGAACCCCTTCAAGAAAGAAGGATGAACGTGTAATTCCAGTTTAAGAAAACAAAACATACTCACCGGAAAAGGGATGGAGTAAGTAAGACTGTCCTTTTCTCTAATTCATCTTAAACCACCTAAAAAATTTTTCAGTGAATAATAATTCTGCATTTGATACCTTGTTTGGTATCAAATAAAAATTTCCTGGGATAAACAAAGGTGTATTTACCCTTTTAGGAGCTTTAAATGTAATATGGATCAAGATTTTGTCATTGTCTTATTGCAAAGCTGCTTTGTTATATACTCTGAGGTACCACCTCTATTCTCAGATTGACTAAGATGACAGGAAAAGATAATGATAAATGTTGGAGGGGACATGGGAAAAGTGGGACACTAATACATTGTTGGTGGAGTTGTGAAATGATCCAACCATTCTGGAGGGCAATCTGGTACTATGCTCAAAGAGCTGCAAAACTGTGCATACCCTTTGAGCTAGCAGTGCTGTTATAGGATCTGTATCCTGAGGAAATCATAGAGGAGGGAAAAAGACCCACATGTGCAAAAATGTTTGTAGCAGCTCTTTTTGTGGCAGCAAAGAATTTGAAAATGAGTGGATGCTCATCAATTGGGGAATGCCTGAACAAGTTGTGGTACATGAAAGTAACGGAATATTATTGTTTTATAAAAAATTATGAACAGATGGATTATAAAAAGGCTTGGAAAGTTTACATGAACTGATGCTGAGTGAAACAAACAGAACCAGGAATATATTGTACGTAATAACAGAAAGAATGTTTGATGATCATCTTGGTTGTTCTCAATGATCCAAAGCAATCCCAATAGACTTTGGACAGAAAATGTCATCTGCATCCAGGAAAAGAACTAAGGAGAATGAATGTAAATCAACATATACTATGTTCACTTCTTTTTTCTGTTTTTTTTTTATCTCTCCCATGGTTTTTCCCTTTTGCTCTGATTTTTCTCTTCCAACATGATTCATAAAGCAATGTGTATTAAGAATAAATAAACTTACTACAATAAAAAAGTGACTTGGTTGTTTACAATACAATTCACAATAGAGCCAAACCCTCTAAAATAAATAAGCTCCTTTAATTACAGGGGAGAAGGTGGCCAGAAAAAAAAATGAATTTTTGTTTCTTCCTTTCATATTTTGATCAGTGTTTGGAGAGGCTGCACTTGGAATGGACAATTTCAGTCATTGCTGTTTTTTGAATTTGAATATTTAGAAGTATTCTTGGGTTTTTAAAAAGCAATTCCATGCAAACGTCATAATAGCAAGCATGCTAGTTGTAAGGGTCACTTCTGATTATGTTTTTGTACCTGACATTTTCTTCTATGTATGATCAAAAACTTTTTTGTAAGATGAAAATATTTGAAGCCAAAAACCCCAACCATATTAACAGAGAAAGAGCCAGCCTCTGGTGGTCTGCACGGTTTCCTCTCTTTTTTCCTCCTCTGCTTCATACCTCACTCTCAACATAATCTTAATTCTGATCTTGTCACGCCACTAAAACTACTCTCTCCAAAGTTGCCAGTGATCTCTTAATGGCTAAATTGGATGGCATATCTCCATCCTTATCCTTGTTGATCACAACATTTGTATCATCTGATACTATTGACCACTCTCTTCTCTCTGGTGACTCTCTTCACTGGGTATTAATGGCACTGCCTCCTCTTGATTCTCCCATCTGCCTGTCACTATTGCTGTTTTGTTATCCATATCTTGCCCTCTAAATATGATTGTAGTATACCGCCTTCCTAAGGTTCTGCCCTGGGCTCTTTTCTTTTCTCTGCCTATTCTCTCTTGATGACCTCATCAGCTCCCATGGTGTTTCATTATCAGCTCTTAACAGATAATGCCTAGACTAATCCCTCCATCCCTAGTATCTATGGCTAAAGCAACTCATCTTGCCACCAAAACCCATCCCTCTAACAAATTTCCCTCGCTCTGTCAGAGCCATCTAGATTTTGAGCCTTAATTCTTTCACCTTCTCTTACCCCACAATGGCCAACATCTTTCACATCCATTCCCTTCTCTAGTTTCAAATAGATCCTAGATCAGGTCCTCATTACCTCTCACCTGGATTATTATGACAGCCTTTTTTTTTTTTTTTTTTTTTTTGGTAGAGGATGGGACAATAACCTCAATTGTTTTTCTCTACCTTAAGTTTCTGCCCTCTCCATTTGTTCTCCATCTAGTTGCCAGATTGATATTTCTAAAACACTGGGTCTGACTCACTATCCTGCCTAAGGAACTTCAGTGGTTCCCTGTTATCTCTAGAATGAAAAAAAACTCCTTTTTTTTTTTTAAGACATTTTAAGCCCTTTATAACCAGACCCCATTCTGCTTTTCCAACCTCATTATATTTCCAACCTTAGTCTCCTTCACAGTACATGGCCTAGCCAAACTGGCCTTCTTGATGTAGCACATAATATTCCACTCCTCTCCATGTCTTGGCACATATAGGCCCTCTCAGTCTTCTTCCTTACTCTTACCCATTAAAATCCCCAAATTTCTTTCAAAACTCAGCTCAAACACATCACTTACAAGAGAACTCTCCCCCACTTACCCAACTGCTAGTATTTTCCCTACAAAAATGCCTCAGATTTGTTTTATTTACCCTTATGTGTATATGTGTTGACTATTCTGATAGAATATAAGCAAGCTTCTTGAGCACAGGGACTATTTCATTTAGGTCTTTGTATTTCCAATATTAGAGGGACAAAGTTGAATTCTTTTTTATTGGGGAAAGTTGTGGATAGGTTTTAGAATTGTGTGTGTGTGTGTGTGTGTGTGTGTGTGTGTTCAAACACATATTTCAAAGTACCTTTTATGTTCCAGGAACCATAGCGTATACAAAGATGAATAAGATGTAGTCACAGCTTCCAATGAATTCAAAACCTAGTAGAAGATATGACACATACATCATCTCTGTACTACACAAAATAGCATGAAATAGCCAATAGAAGGGTAGTAGTAGTAGTAATAGTAATAATAATAATAATAATAAAAGGAATAGTGTGACAGTATCCTAAGAAGTATATAAAGTACCGTGATGTTAGTTCATGGCTAGAAGGGGTTAGTTCAAGAAAGGACATTCATGGAAAGAATGATATTGAGGCTGGGTCTTGATTGAAAAAACCTCGATTTTCCTTTTCCTGATGTTTTCCTTTTCTGACCTTGCCCTACTTTCAGAATATTCCATTTTTCTTCCTTGATAACAATTATTCATTCAACAAACATTTAACTACCACTGTATGTTTTCTGGGGTAGAGAGCACAGTAAAAAGTTTTGCTAAAACATTGTCTCTTCTCTGCTTATAGCCTAAGACCAAAATACAGCTAACAGTACTTCAGAATATTATGTTGTGAATGAATTAGAGAGTTTTCAACTGTGATTTGGTTTCTTTCAGAGTCTCAGTGAAGCTGTGAGATGGCAGTGATGGAGATTATGTGCCAAAGTGCACCAGACTCAGATATTGGGCACCAGAAGGAGCTTGCCAAAGGAAAGAGCCAGATTCCAGCCAAGAAGTCCAGCTCTGTCTGCAAGCTTGAAACTGTGGAGAAGACCCGGGTTTTCTGTGGACAGTGGGAAATTCTGAACGATGTAATCACCAAAGGTACAGCCAAGGAAGGCATGGAAGGAGGATCGGCTTCCATCTCCATCATTGCCCAGGCAGAATGTAAGTGGTAATCCAACCATTTCAGTGCTCTTAGGCTAGGGAGGGAGGGAGAGCAATACTTTTTCATCACCTCTGCAGATCTGAGTTTGATCTTGTTTTAACTTTAAAGAGTGGATTTCTGCCTCATTATCCCCTATTCTATCAATGGTTTGTGTGGTTAAGAACCTCTCCTGAGATACAGGCCCCATTTCTTCTGGTGGGAGGTTTACAAGTTTTCCTGGGCTTCCTAACATCTTGCAAATAGTTATCACACATACACCCTCTCTTAATGTTGTAGTCAGGATAGGGAAAAATATAGTCATTTGTGCCATTAGACAAAGGGAGGAATTTTCATGTGTGGCAAGAAACATGGATGACTCAAAAAGCAACAGTGAGAAGTCATGCCTGTGTCATATCAGCATTTATGTTTTATGAAAGAATTTATGATGTAGAAGAGGGCAGATTTCTTTGAAGATTCCCTTTTTGATTGTATTCTTTGACCCTTCACCTACTTGATAGGTCCATCCTCACACCTCCCATGAATCCAGCACCTAGCTCTGTCAGGCCCTTTAGACTGGGTATAAAACAGAAGTAATATTATAAGGCCTGTCCCCTTCTCCTTTTACTACTAGAAAAAGCTTCCTTCCTAGGAAAGGAGTGGATTCATGGAGGCTCCCAGAGGAGACTAAGATGCTCCTGAGGGAAGCAGGGCTAGACACAAGATGCTATTCAGGGCTTCAGCTGGCAATGCTGCCCTCAGGGAAATATTTGGGTGGGTTCTTTGACCAGGGCAAGTTATCGTGGCAGGTCAACAGCCCTTCTGCTCGTTCCATCTCCAGTTTGTAATAAGAACTGACATTTAGATAACACATGAAGGTTTGCAGAATGCCTTTAGACACTTTCAGTTGGTATCAAGAAATGTCAGGAATTTGGGGGAATCAGAGAGTCATATCTAAAGAGATGATGGATAAAACCTGGTATTAAATCCCATATCTACTGGTGGGACAAATTACTCCCCTTATTTTCTTTATTTGTAATAATAAGTAGGGAACTGTAATAATAAGTAGGTGATCTCTTAAATTTCTTCCAGCCTCAGCCTAAAATTGAAAAGAGTCAGTAAGATTCAGTCAAGAGAATGAAAACCCAAAATGAGGGGTGATGTGAGTGGGGTCATGAGTGGTGAGAGGAGAGGATCATGGGAATTGACAATAAAAGATGTCAAGTGGTGAAAGGAAAAGAAAGACAGTGTTCCAGAGACTAGGGTACAATTACTTATTGTAACTTGGTCACTGTGAAAACTTTTCATACCTTGACCTAGGTGCTTATTTTCTGTTGACATTAACTCATCTAACTGTTGAACACCTGTTCTTTCTCTTTACATCCCCCATTCCCTTCAAACAGGTGAGAACAGCCAAGAGTTCAGTCCCACCTTTTCAGAAAGAATTTTTATTGCTGGCTCAAAACAGTACAGGTAAGAAGAAAGACAGCTTCAACGGGGAATGTGTCTCCTTTGCCCTACTGACTAAACCGGAGCAACTCCCTCTCCACTTTCTGGGGAATAGCAGCAGGTCAACAGCCCTTCTGCTGGTTCCATCTCCAGTTTGTAAAAAGAACTGACATTTAGATAACACATGAAGGTTTGCAGAATGCCTTTAGACACTTTCAGTTGGTATCAAGAGATGTCAGGAATTTGGGAGGAACCAGAGAGTCATATCTAAAGAGATCATGGATAAAACCTGGCATTAAATTCCATATCTACTGGTGGGACAAATTACTCCCTTTATTTTCTTTATTTGTAATAATAAGTAGGGAATGGGAATAGCTTCTGGAATGAGGTAAAGCTTACTGGCTCAACTTTTCTCTTGACAAAATAAGTTTTTTAGATACTTTCTACAGCTCATGATAGATGTTTCTATATCTTGCAAACTAGAGGTTTCTTTCTACTTAAGCATTAGTTTACCTTGCTTCTTTCCATCCTTTGTCATCAGGAGGATGCTGGGAAATATCATCGATAGCCCCCAATATCCTGGCCCCTAAGAAGTGCTGCCTGAACTGCCTGCCTTGTTCAGAAAATACTTATTTGTGCAGTGTCCAAACTAAACTCCTGTCTCCTTTGAGAAATGTCAAGATGACATTTAAACATAAGGGAATCCAACCACTGAGGTCAAAGTTCGTAGAATTGTAGATTTCTTTTCTTTAAATTTGTATTTTCCCCAGTTACATGTAGAAACAACATTTTTTAGTTCTACATGTACATTCATCTTTTTAAATATATTTCCTTATGAATCATGTTGGGAGAGAAAATTCAGAACAAAAAAGAAAAACCATGAGAGGGAAAAAAAAACACAAAAGAAAAAGAAAAAAAGTAAACATAGCATGTGTTGATTTACATTCAATCTCCATAGTTCTCTCTCTGTATTTGAATGGCATTTTCTATCCAAGAATCATTAAAACTAAAACCTTCATTTGACAGAGTAACTTGTTCAGGGTCACCACGCTAGTGAATGTCTGGGATTTGAAGACAAGCCCCCAACTTCCAATCTTGTACTCTGTATTTTGCCTCACTATACACTAAGGGCATGCCCTTCCTCCTAGAACCTCTCTCCCTTACTCCCAATAAGGACAACATTAAAAACCTCCAACTAAGTTAACTAAAAAAAAAAAAATGTCCTTCCTCTACTTTGTTTCTGTTCAAAAGTCATCTACTGTATTATGCAGGAAATCAGAAGTCATTAATCTTGAGAATTGGGAAATTGTTCTAGTGAATTGGACAAGTCTCCATCCCCGCTAAGACATGTCAAATGTCTTAATGATGATATTAGTTGATGTTTACATAACACTTCAAGTATTACAAAGTGCCTTAAAGGCTTCCCAGCAATTCTATAAGGTATTATCATCTCAGGTACAACACTACTCTATTTTAGACAATTCTTACTTACTGTAATTTGTAACTTGATTATTCCTCATATCTCTCTCTCTCTTTGGGGAGCTCGGTGGTGGCCCTGACCTTTCTACAATAGTCCCAAAGACTTCTGGGCTTGGAATCCCCAAAGCCAGAAGGGCTTCAGTGCCTGGGCACCATCCCTCACAGCTAGAGCCACTTGCCACCAATGCTGCTGCAGCCAAAAAGAAGAAACTATCTTAATAGTTTCTGAAAGCCATTCAGAACTATCCCATAATTTAAAGTGAAATTTAAATAAAGCAAATTTAGGGCTAAAGCTAGAGTTGTAGACAGATCCTTTGTAATTGATGATGCTCCATTATGATTGAATGAATCCAAATGGCGAACTTAACCTGAGGTTGCAAAATGTAACATGCTGTCCATTTTCCAGCCATTTGGAGAACCTGAGATAAATAAGTTCTTATGTCTTTGGTTAGTTCATATATCTAGATACAACTATATACAGCATGAACTGCCTGTCGGGTCCTCTTCAGTCTGGGGAAGAAAAGCCAACATTACTGTCCGCCCAATGGAATAAAGAAACTATATTCACCAAAGCAAAGCAGCAAATATTTTTTGATTTGCATATTCAAGTCATTTATTAAGTGCTCATCATGTACTAAACATTATATTAAAATTCTAAGGATAGGAAGTAAGGCAAAAAGATAGTTGCTGCTATCAAAGAGCTCACAATGTAATTCAGAAGACAATATGCAAATAACTATGTATAAGCAAGCTAAATCCAAATAAATTTGATAAGACCCTAGCATTAAAGGGTTTAGGGCAGGGCTTCTTGTAAAAGGTAGCATTTTAGCTGGGACTTGAAGGGCATATTATGCTAAGCACTGGAAGGCATATGAGGAAGTCTAAGATAAATGGTCCCTGCCCTAAAAGAGCTCACGCAAATGCAGCTTGGGCGATAAGATAGACCCAGGAAAAGATCACAAACAATGTGAGGCACTGTACAGTAAGGGTCAAGTAAGTGATACAGAAAATGTATACTCAGAGTACTGAAGCGGAAGAGGCCGGCCACTGCCAGCCAAGCCAGTTAATCACCAGAGCAATAGACACTCTCGTATTTATGTGGAGCTGCTCAAATCTTGTCAACAGATCTCACATTCCTCTAAGAATGAGTTGGGGATAGGGAGGAGAGACCTTCAGCAGCTGCAAAATGCTCCCCTAAAAACATCCTTCAAAAAGTGACCAAAACAACTCCTTTATTGTGTCCAGATCCATCCCTTCCTAGAGCTTGTCTCTTTCCTGTTTGTTCTTAACCATCCCTTCAATGAATCTTTTTGCAGAGTGGGGAACAGGGGGGTGACAGGCAAGGAGGGGGGCTCCCAGGGAGCACTTGCATGTGCCTATTGAAGCAGAATTATCTCTTCCTTTGACAGCCGATCTGATAGTCTGGACCAAATTCCCAACAATGTTGCCCACTCAACAGAAGGGAAAATTACCCCTGCCTGTTGGAAGGCAAAACGGCGAAACAAGGCTGGGAAGAAACGAAAGAAGAAAAGCTCCAAGGTACCAGGCCAGAGGGGTGAACCCTGGGCCAAGCCTCTCCCCAAAACCCCGGAACAAGAAAGCTGCATGATTCCTGTACAGGTGAGCAAGCTCTCCCTTAGGCCCCTTGTGTATAGCCTCTGCTGGCCCCTGAGAGGGATTGGGAGGTGAAGAGGGGTTGAGGACAGTGCTCACCAGAGGTTCTGCCTAATGTTCATGTTTTTCCTACTAGGAGGATGAATCCTCAGGCCCATATTTCAGCAGTGTCCCTCAGTTTGCCAGCCCTCTGAAGGAGATGGTCCATAGCCCATTGGTTTTTGAGAAAGTAGGAATGGGCCCGCATTCAACACTGAAAACCTACCCTCGAGCTGAACTCCATAAACTGATCAGCCCAGTGCAGTGCCTGAACCACGTGTGGAAACTTCATCATCCTAAGGACTTCATTCCCCAACCAGACCTACTGCACTCTTCCCTTCTCCACAAGAGACTGCCCCGTCCTTTCCCCTTTTCCCCACTTTTCGTTCAGAAGCCCAGTCCCTTGGGGACCTTCTTGCTGAGCAACTTGGCCCATGTAGATAGCAAATTCCAGCTGTCTGGCCTAGGCTTGGAGACTCCCTACCCAAAGCATGGCACCTCTGAAAAGCTTTCCGTGGAGGAATATCTGGTGCATGCCCTGAAGGGAAGTGTGAGTGTGGGTGAGCCCAGGAACCTAACCAGCCTCGCCAAGACCTGGCAAGGAGGAGGGGCAGGTCGCCAGGGCCCAGTTCCTGAGACAGAAGAGAATGAAGGTGTCCTGCTCATTGAGGTAACCTGCCAAGAGCATGCACTCCTCAGGGCAGGTGGGCCAGCTACTTAGAACTAGAATAAAAATCCCCTTTAGGCAATATTGGGCTAGGGCTGAAAGGGATAGAGAATCTAAAAAATCATTTTCTAGGTCCCTATTGTTGAAAAAAATTTTCCTAAATGAAACTGAATTGTCACAACGGAGTTAAAAATGATAAGTTAGTACTTCATTCAGAAAAATATCCATTGTTGGAGCCTGTTAGAATGACCACTACTCTGGTGACCAGGCCAGTTAGTTACCAACGTCAGATGGTTTGAGCAATAGAAAATCTAGTATTAATTTGGAGCTTTTTTCACCACCCTTTTTCTTCACAACCACCAACTAGGTGACTTTTGCAAAGCTCAAAGGCTCCAGTACTCAAAAAAAGGTAATCATTTTGAAATAGAAGCAACATGGTACTCAAATTGTTGCGTCTGGGTTAGAGACATCAGGGCTGAGGGAGCACTACCAAAAATGATAGCTTAGGAACACTTTTCTGTTTTAGGCCTTTGTCCATACACTATGGATTCCTTGGGCTTGTATTCCTAGCCTTTGATTCTAGTGTGTCTCTCCTTAGAAACTCAAACCAGTGGATTACGAGTACCAAGAAGAAGTTCATTGGACCAAGAGCCAAGACTGCCTGGGCAGAGGTTCCTTTGGGGAGGTGTACAGAATGGAAGACAAGCAGACAGGGTTTCAGTGTGCTGTCAAAAAGGTATGCAGGGGCCTCTTGAGGATAACCAGGGCAGCCAGTCATGCGGGAAGCTGGGCATATGTCCAGCTCTGTTCCTTCCTTGCTTTCTTTCAAGGACAATCGTGGAGCAGCTTTGGGTCTGGCATGTAACAGAGCTGCTGGTGCTATCTGCTTTGGTGAGGCCGAGAGGGAAGCACCCATCCTCCCATGACAGAAATAGGAACTCTGTTCTTGTTAGAAGTGTGCTGCATACATGTAGGGTGTAAAAATGCAGTGACCAGCATGTTCACATTGGAGGCTTCCCTGCGCCAGGGCATGAAACCACCACCAAGGCTGTAGTCGGTCAACAGGACATGGAATGGAACTGAATTCCTATCTGGAGAGTATCCCCCTACCCCCAGCAGGAGAGAGAGGTCATGTCAAAATGAGATAAATTTAGAAGGGAAAGAAAGAATTCCAGAATTTTACAGCTGAAAAGGACTTTAGCAAAATCTCTGTAATCTAATCGTCTCATTTCAAAGATGAATGGAGCATTGTGGCTGAATGGAAAGATCTCTCCTATAGAGTTGGAAGACCTAACTCACCTCCTTGGGCCTGAGTGCCTTTATCTTTCAAATGAGGGTCTTGGACTAGATGGCCTATGAGGTTCCTTCTGGCTCTAGAGCCATGGTCATGGGGAATTGAAGACTAGAAGAGAGAAAGTGAAATGTGTGTCAAAGCCAGTCCTGGAACACTGAAGCTTCTTAGTTATTTCTACCTCAGCATACAGGGGGTTTTCCAGGTTGGGGGTGGGGACAGAGAGGAGTAGTAGGAAACACAGACTTTGATTTCATCTGTGTAGGGATCTCCTGGCAGGGATCTCCTGGCAAGTTCAAGTCTTTGTAGCCTCGTTGGACATTACTAAGCCTCCCACACTGTGATCCAGAGAGACTGCCTCACTCATGACTCTCCATTTCTGGTCTCCAGGCCCCTGCCCTGTAATTTACTCTCTCCTTAACTGCTACCTCCTAAGAATCTCTCTCCCTTTAAGATGCCACTTAGGCACCATCTTCTGCATGAAGACTTCACCAGTCCCCCCCCCCAAATAGACCTATATTTAACTACTTTTTGAGTGTATTTATTAACTAATTTTACTCTGTATGTATTTTCTTTTTATTGCAATTGGGGTTAAGTGACTTGCCCAGGGTCATACAGCTAAGAAGTGTTAAGGGTCTGGGGCCAGGTTTGAGCTCAGGTCCTTCTGACTTCAGGACTGGTGCCACCTAGCTGTCCCTACTGTATGTATTTTTATATACTCTTCCCCCCCCCCCACACACACACACCCCTAATGTGAGCTTATTCTATGTACTTATATCCCTAGAACTTAATGCGATAGCTGGCAAATGGTAGTCACTTAATAAATACTTCTTAATTAATATCAGTACAAAAAAAAGATCTAATTTTAAAAATAAAGTATCAGTGCAGATAGGGAGCTGTTCTTTAGCTTATAGGCTTATTGGGCTGCCTGGGTGCCCTCAGAGGTTAAATGACTAGCCAATCTAGGCTGGAGGCAGGACTTTCCACTCAGGTCTCTCTCCCTTCAGGACTGAGTCTCTGACCACTGTGGCACAATGTTTCCTATGCTGAAGTTTCCAGAGTGCTGACCACCCAAGTGGATAGTTGCATTATGGTAGAGAATAAATATGATTTTTTTTTTACCTCACTGTAGTTAATCAGGACCCAGATTTCCTCACCTCCTCCTGGTCCCCATCCAGGGCCTTGTCTCTGTGACATAATGAACCTGGCCAAGAAAATATTTAAGATGAAAGTCAGTGGTATGGGCCTAAGCATCTTAAACCTGCTGTTATTGACCTTACCTTGACCTGTGCCAACCTTGTCCTGGCCCTGCGCAGCCTGATTCTGCTGCCCCCTCTTCTACCTTCTAAAATATAGCCCATATAAACTGGGCACTATCCAGCTCCTCCTCTTGACCTCTCTTCTTGGTGACAGCAGCTGAAAGATTTGGAAGTTAGAAGGCTAATGTTGCCTCTGATGCAGGGCAAAATCAGTTTTAAAAACAAATGCATCTCAAATTCAAAGACATGAATTGATAAACATAGAACAAAAGGGGAGCTAATAACAGAATAATAATTCTGATTATTATGTTTGAACCAAGTGAAAAACAGAAAGCATCATGTGGTTTGTAACATGTAGTTGCTATGACATCAGCCATACAGATCTAAAATCTAGACTGGATAAGGGTGTGGTATGTTCTCTTGGGCCAGGCTCTGTGCTGGAGGTTGGTGAGACAGGGAGGAGGTATCATATCACACTCAAAGATTCTTAAAGCTGGAAAGGGCCTCGGTGATCATCTAACAAGCAGAACTGCATTTTCAGTGCCTTTCCTCTCCCGGCCGCCTTCCCCCAGCTTCCATTTGCAGCCAACATATTTGGGAGGGAGCCATCCCATTGGAAAAATGACAGCAGTCCTTCTACAATACCTTGCTCCCCTCCCCTAGGCTGGACTTCAATCTAACTCTTTCCTTTTATGGAAAATTGACCATTGTTAACTAAACCTACAAAAACGGTGCACACATTTAATGACCAAGGGCCTCCACCTCCTTCCCAGAGAGAAGTGTAAAGTCTTCGCCAGCGTCATTGGGCATCATCTTCCACTTAGTGGCTAGGGCCAAATACCTGACTTTCTCTGCCCAAGTTTGACACTGGGTCATAAAAACACTTAGCCATTCCACACAGCAGAGAGTAGGAACTTCCTAGTTTGTAAAGTGTTTTGAAAATGAACACCTTATTGCTAAGTTTTGTTAGTTCTAGACTTCTTAATTGCTCTCAAGATTCCAAATCCTCAGCCACAAGAGTGATGCAACAGAGAAATAGGAAATCTCTCACCCTCCCCCACTCCCCAAAGACAATAAAAATATATCAGACCAAAGCATGATCAGACTTCCCAGCACCAGATCATCTGCCCAAGACAGCATGGCCTGGTTCATCTCAGCGCTTCCTCACCAGATCTCATCAGTGCTTCATTCAGTTCTGATGTCCAGATGTAGCTGGCAAAGCAGTTCCCTAGTAACCTCTCCTCTTGGAGCTAGCATACTTGGTTCAGTAATGAGGAAGAGGACCGAGCACAAATCTGGGAGATCAGGGGTCAGAAACAGCAGGAAAATGAGGTTTCCTCGTTCCAGGGGAAGAACTCAGAAGTGCAGATGCCACATGATGAGGCCAGCCCTTGTTGGTTCTCCTTCTACAGTGTTAGAATCACATGACTCACCACACGTGGCAAGTGCTTACTATGACTGAAAATCCTCACATCAGTGGTCAGAATAACTTGTAAAGGCCTCTAAGTGCTACTGTAGGTAGAGTCTCAAGCCTAAGGGCAGAAAGACCTAAGTTCAGAGTTTACTGATTTCTTGATCCCCAGTAAATCTCCTTTCCAGGCTTGCCTCAATTTCCTCATCTGTAGAATGAGTTAGAGAAGGAAATGACAAACCGCTCCAGTATCTCTGTCGAGAAAACCCCAATTAGGATCACAGAGAGTCAAATACGACTGAACAACAACACACTAATTTGTCATGATGGGATCTTAGCTAACTCATCATGCCATAGGTTTAGTGTTAACTCCTTAAGAGCAGAGAATGCCTCTGATTTGCTCTGTCTGATGCCCAGCACAGCCTAATACCCTCATAAACATGCATATCTCCAGTAAAGTCTGAAACATTGCAGAGTTAAGTTATATCTACAGATCCTTTGAAATATTAAAAACACCTTTCAAGTTTGCATTTTTCAGTCGTGAAGAAATTCTCATCGTCTTGCCCTTTGGTTAAGGATTTTAGAGCTGGGAAGACTGATAAGTTTAAGAAAAAAAATTTTGAGCAAGTTCTTGAAACTTTTTACTAAGCTACTCACTACACTGTTTATAACTAGAAAAGCTACATTTTCCATACAGAGGCAACACATCCAGAGTTTCTTGTGCAATCAGAGCTTCTGCTTTGCAGATTAGCTGTTCTGCTCTACTAAATCACTAAGAAAAACTATGTGAGCCATATTGTAGATCCCTTAGAGTTGGGGGGAAGGAGAAAAGAGAGGAGATGCTGCTATACTGGTGCCCTCTGCTGTTCAACAGTGCTTTCAAGAATTAGAGAAAGGGTTCTGATTGGACAGGAAAAAAGTGTATGGAGTATTTCAGAGCTTGGGTCTAAAAGGTTCCTTTAAATAAAAGTCCAAAGCACAAGTGACTGAGGAAATCTGACCAGTAGTCTATATGGAAATACAGATTTTATAAAAAGAGACCCAAATGCTAGTAGGTTGCAGGCTGGTTTTATAGAAGCTGCCATCAAATTAGAGTATCATGACCATTGCTGCTATCTCTCCTCCCTTTTCCCTTATCCCAAGAATGAAGAGGGACTGTGTTTTAGTTTTTCTCAATTAGATCCACTACTGGCAAAATGTTTAAGAATCTGGTTATTAAATAAATACTATAAATTATTGTTAGCCAGCATGATTGGTAGATAGTGTTGAGATATTGTGGTTAACATTAAGCTATGTGTACTACAAATTTGGATTGCCATTTGGGGAAAACTTCAGTAAAATAAAATGTGCCTGACAATAAAACTCTGATCTGCAATTGATTCATGAATAACTTAAAAAATACTCTATGCTCTTGCAGTCCCCTGAGGGTTATCATCATAAACAGTTAGCATTGTACCAGAAGGAGACAGAAATTTCTGATTGAAAAGATGCCAAATAAACCATCTCATGTTGTTCACTCTGATAATGTGAAGGTTCCAACTAACAATTGTCTCCCCCTTGGTGACTTCCAGGTACATGTCGGAGTTTTTCGTGCAGAGGAGTTAACGGCATGCGCTGGACTGACATCACCCAACTTTGTCCCCTTGTATGGTGCTGTGAAGGAAGGTCCCTGGATCAACATCTTTATGGAACTTATGGAAGGTAAGAAAAAATGACTTGAGGACCTTCCTCCTCCTATAAGAGTACCTCTTTCTTTGCTTCTCGGAAGATGAGAACTTTTCTCATCCTCTTTAGTTCTTTGTTATGTTGTATTTCCCTTCCTCTGGTGGAAATTGGTTTAATTAGCTTCTGATTGTTGCTACTCTACTTAGTTCCCTTCTTGACGACACACTTTATTAGAGGGAGGGTCTTAGAGAAGAGTATTATTCTTGCACTTCACAGTCTAGAGACTAGAACTAATTTTTTTCCTCTTAGGTGGCTCACTGGGTCAGCTGATAAAACAGAAGGGCTGCCTTCCAGAAGACCGAGCCCTTTTTTACTTGGGCCAAGCCTTGGAAGGACTGGAATATCTCCATACACGAAGGATTCTACATGGAGATGTGAAAGGTGAAAATCACAGTCCTGTCATCCTGACCTGGAGCTGGCTGAGTTCAGAGAATCTTTGGCCAGAAATTCCTTGACTCCATTTTGCTGAATGATCTTCCTATTTTTCCCTTCCTTCCCAATCATCCTCTAATAAGATGTTCTTAACTGGAATCTGTGAACCTGTTATATTTTTTAAAAATATTTCCAGTATAATTTGTTTTCTTTGTAATCTTATGTATTTGATGCATTTAAAATATTATTCTGAGAAGAAATCCATAGCTTTCATTTGACTTCTAAAGGGGCCCATCATAATCAACATTTATTATGTGCCATTATCAGCTATGTGCCAGGTACTACGCTAAGTGTTGGGGATACAAAAAGAGGCAAAAGGCAAGAACCTACCTTTAAGGAGCTTACAATCTAGTAGGGGTAGGTAACATGCAAATAAAAATACACAAAGCAAGCTGTATACAGGATTAACAGGAAATAACAGAGGGAAGGCTCTAGAATAGTTACCCCATAAACATTAAGAACCTATTCTCTTAATCAAAGGGAAAACATTTTTAGTGCTCTTGACTTACCATTGTAGCAAGTGATATTGTTGGAGAACTGACAAGTCATCCTAACATCTACAATTCCAGAATTAGATTTGGGAATACTAAAAATACACTTTACAAATTAGAATTTTGGAGACAATGCCATCAAAAGAGTATTTTGGGCACCCTTTTCCCCTTCCTTCCCTGCAGGCCAGCCTTGCCCTAATGATACATCTATGCCAAACTGACCAGCACCTCCTACACTGGAGTGATTGAAAGTAGCCCAGAATAAAATGAATGACAACAGAGCTTTGGGAGGGAAGTTTACAAAGTTTGAGTCAAATTTTAGTGTGAGCTATAACCTTCTCCCTTTTATGAGTAATAAAATTAGTTAGAAACATCCAAAACTACTGTGAGTTAGCCAGAATGTGGACTCATTGGGGACTACACCAGGCTAGACTGGGGGTGGTTTGGAAATCAGCCTCACTCTCCTCCCTGATCTTCGTCTTCTTTCTCTGGGCTCCCAATAGCTGACAATGTTCTATTGTCTGGTGATGGCAGCCGGGCACTCCTCTGTGACTTTGGCCATTCTACCAGCTTGCACCCTGATGGTTTGGGAAAATCCTTTCTTACAGGTAAGGCTCTTGTTAGGGCTCTTGGATTAACCCACTTTTGTTTTGGTTTTAAATAGTAATTTATTTTTCCAAATACATGTAAAGATAGTTTTTAACATACATTTTTGTAAAACTTTGTGTTCTAAATTTTTTTCCCTCCCTCCTTTAACTCTCCCCTTCCCAAGACAGAAGTAATCTGATATAGGTTAAATATATGCAATTCTTTTAAATATATTTCCATATTTGTCATGTTGTGCAAGGAAAATCAGACCAAAAGGGAAAAAAATCACAAGAAAGAAAAAACAAACCAACAACAAAAAGGTGAAAATATTATTTTGATCCACATTCGGTCTCCATAGTTCTCTGGATGTGGGTGGCACTTTCAATCCCAAATCAATTGGAATTGCCTCGAATCACCGAATTGTTGAGAAGAACCTAAATCTATTAGAGTTGATCATCATATAATCCTGTTGTTACTATGTACAATGTTCTCCCAGTTCTGCTTGTTTCACTCAGCATCAATTCATGTAGGTGTTTCCAGGTTTTTCTGAGATCATCCTGCTGATCATTTCTTATAAAACAATAATATTCCATCACATTCATATATCATTTATATTCATTCAGCCATTCCCTAAACCAATGGGCATCCTTTCAATTTCTAGTTCTTTGCCATTACAAAAAGAGCTGCTCCAAACATTTTTGTACAAGTGGGACCTTCCCCCCCTTTTTTTTTTTACTATCTTTCTTGAATATAGACCCAGTAATGAGACTGATAGATCAAAGGTTATCCCTACTTTTGTGACCACTAGTTAACTAAGTAACTAGTAGTGTAAACAAAACTACAATTTTGGATTGACATACTTGAAGACATCTTTCCATTCACCTACATCCTGGATTTTAAAATGTGTTGGTTTTGCCTGAAGAAAGCAAACTTAGCCATATTTGATCTTTTCTTATTCAGAAACTCATGTTGGGAATTCTAAGTATAAATTTTATTTTCATTATTTGACCACAACAACCATACTTTTAAAAAGCACATTAAAGAAGAAGTTTAGTACAGAGGTCAGAGGCTATTAGAGATACAATTTCACCAGGCCCTAGGACAGATTGTACTGTATGCGTTTTCACCAATTTGATTCATCAAATGTGAATTTCATTTAGAAGATTTATATCTTCAGAGTGCTTTTACATAGTGATTTTGGAGGAAACCATGGGAGATCAGTAGGTGGTTATCTCCTCGGCCTCCTGCTTGCTAGAATTCTAAGAAATGATTTTACCTTTGTCCTTCCAGGGGACTACATCCCTGGCACAGAGACCCACATGGCCCCAGAAGTGGTGATGGGAAAATGCTGTGACTCAAAGGTAGACATCTGGAGCAGCTGCTGCATGATGCTGCACATGCTCAATGGATGTCATCCTTGGACCCAGTATTATAGTCGGCCTCTCTGTCTCAAGGTGAGTGATGATAGCATGTCCAGGAGTTGCCTGGATGGGTCAGAGATTCCCCACCACCACACGCATGTGCCCTGATGGGTTCAAAACTGAAGGACGTTGTTTCCTGCTGCCTGATCCTTTTGTATCTCCATCTAACATCATTCTCCTTTTAGATAGAGCTTGCATAGGTCAAGACATTGCTTGTACCTTCAAGATCTGAATAGAACCTAATTTTTAACATTTTGACTCCAAAACATAGTAGGAAGAAGAAATTGAATATAGAGCATTTATTCCTCAAGACAAAGCCCACCCACTTTTCTTTCAAAATCTCACAGATTGCTAATGAGCCACCACCTGTGAGAGAGATTCCTCCTTCTTGCACACCTCTTACTGCTCAGGCCATCCAGGAGGGATTAAAGAAAGAACCTATCCACAGGGCATCTGCCACAGAGCTAAGGAGAAAGATCTTTCTGGCATTGCAGCAAGGTAAGGAACTTAATACTTCTCTTACTGGGCTATCGCCTCCCCAAGCCAAGAAGCCTCTGAGATCCATTTGACAAAATTAACAGAATTCCCAAATTTTGTTGTTGACCTAGTCCACAAATACAGCATCCTATGGGCCTACCCGTTCTGAGGAGCACTAACTGGGAATAGGGGAAGCTTTGGGAGCAAGGGAAGATTAGTTTACTCCTAAGAATCTAAAACTGCATCTCTGGATTACTATTAACTGAGATTTTCTCCTTGGGATGTTCTGCCACTTCTTAATCATATAGTTAGCAGTATTAAAAGTAGAATTTTAAAAATTACTCTAATTACAAACAGATAAGTTTGAGTCTGAAGCATCCTCCAGCGCTGGAAACTACCTCAATTCCCTTCCGCATGAGCTTTTTTCTTTGTCTCCTTGTCAGCCTGTTCTCTAGCTCCCCCAATATGAAACTTTCTTAAAGATACCATTTTCGAGGTACCTGAGGACCCATAGCAAAGTAGTAGTGTAATGTTTCACCTCTGTATGTATCCTTTATGTTTTTTTAGTGGGAGGTTTGAAAAGTCCTTGGAGAGGACAATATAAGGAACCAAGACAGTTGCCTTCAAACAAAGAGAATAGTCTAGAAACACTGGAATCCTTGTCTATGCCAAGTGAGCCCATCCCAGAGGCTCTAGGGCCTGGACTGGCCACTGAAGCAGTGGGTTTGACCACCAAACTTCAGCCACCTTTACCACCAGAGCCACCAGAGCGAAATAAATTGTTGCCTTTGAGGCTGAGCCAAGAGGAGTCTGGGACCTGGGAACTTCTGCCCCTTTCTTCCCTGGGCCACATCCCTGCCAAGAACTTTGCTTCAGGGGAGCGAAAATCAACTTCTTCAGATGAGGAACTTCAGCAACTTGAGATAGGTAATGACCTTCTCTTGAGACAATCCAGGCTTGGTCGCTGAGAGGGCCTGGTTCTGGGGTGACCAGTTCTTCCTCCTTAGCTTAGTGTTTTGTGGGTTCTCTTCACACTCTCCAGTGAGATTTCCTACTTTTTGCTCTTCTCTCTGAATGAGTTCTTCCAAGGGTGGGGGGAGTCAGCCCATTCTAGTGATTTATACCTGGTCCTGCCTTTTTCTTGCAGAATTATTTCTGAACAGTCTGTCTCAGCCTTACTCCCTAGAGGAGCAGGAGCAAATGCTCTCTTGTCTCAGCATTGACAGCCTCTCCCTATCTGATGCTGGTGAGAAGGTAAAAAACTCATTTTTCAAGGACTACTCTGGAGATAGAAGCCCTTCCTTGGCATAAATCAGAGTTTTAATAGTTCAGTTGCTGGGTTGATGCCTTTCCCATTCCTTGTTTTCTGTGTTGATTATGCACACAATCTAGATCTCACAGGACAGGTTCATATTGGGGAACTAGGTTAATTGATACTTGTAGAAGCTGGTGAATGTCCTATGTGTGAATAGAGGAAAAAACAAGCAGATTCCCTTACTCCAAGTTTGTCCACATTTTCTTTAGTAATCAGAAGCTAGCATCTCACAGGGAAATTGTTTTAAGGGAGAAGATAGTCCAGTTTCAACTGATACATAAGTGGGTCCAAATAAGACCAAAATAATAACAGAATTGGTTTATTGGCCTTTATTATCTGAATAAATGCCTTTCCCTTTATGTCAGGTCCTTCATGAGCCCCTGCACAAATCCTTGCAGGTTGAATAGTGTCAGCCTAGACCAGTGAACTCATCTGGAATTTTAACTGTTTCTCTGACAATTTTAGAAAGATGATATCTTTCCCCAAAATGTGACAGACAGGAAATTAGTCTCAGCCCTGGGTTGTAATCGTAAGATAGGGAATAAGCAAGCTGACTTTGTCTCCTTTTGATTTCAGAACCTGTCCAAGGTTTCTCAAAGCTTTCGAGAGAACTTCAGCTCTGGAATCCACTCATGGAACAGTCAGGCAGATGGGCAGAGTTTCAGCTGGAACAACTTACTGGGGCGAAGTCGGCACACAGACATGCCCAGCTATTTCAATGGTAGGATCAATTGCCTGCCTAAGCTTAGGCTCCCTTGGCCCTACCTCTGGAGAATAACATTTGGTCTGCCCAAGAACATTTGAGTTATTCATTTTTCCCTCTCCTATTAGCTCACAACAGCAGTAGTTTTCAGAACGTGATTCGCCTATTCAGAAAATGGATGGAAGCCCTCCTCCATCTATGGCTTTCTCCAGCACAGGGCATTAGGAAAAATATTTTTCTCAATATTTTCTGAATTGTGAACTGAAATTTCTAGGGTATTGGAAGGACCCCAACTTAGATAAAGCAGATAATGTCTTCCATCCTAGAGGAGAGACAAAAAGAGAAAACGATAAATTCATTCTATCAGCTGAGTAGGAAAGGAGAAAACAGGTCCCTTGGGAAGTGTCAACCCAGAGCTCACTAATTCTTCTGTGTCTGCCATAATCCAAGACACTCTGCGGTTGTGCTTTGGCACTGGAATCTTCAGGGTGCTGATGCCAAACCACAGGGGAGGGAGGAAAGGCAAGAGAAAATGGCCCTCTTTTGAAAGTTGGCCCACAAGCCCAGTTTTGTGGCTTTGCAAATAGACTTAGAAACTCCCATCAGCACATTAAAAATTTCCCCATCCCTTCCCAGTTACCACTGCCATAGTGATGATATATTGAATTGTATAGGATCAGCGATCAAGTCAGGCTCCAATACAATGAGTTGTATTTTTAAATTTTTTTGTTGCCCACTGCCTGTAGCCATTGGTTTGTTTTGTTTTACATCTATGCTAACCTGCATCTAAATTGGAATGTGTATTTTTGTGTCCATAATATCCTGAAAGCCAATTGTGGCTCTTCATGTTTGAGAGCCACATATCAGCAGAAAACTTCTGGGAGAAAAGCAGTCATGTATAGTTTTAGACATAGTCTCTTTGGTTTTCTTCCATGGTAAAAGGTAAATTTCCTTTTTCCCTCAAGAATGGGAACCCATAGATGATTACAAAGTAATTGTGACAGATGGTTTGAACTTTATTCCTCCCCATTCTCCTCCAGCTTTAAGGACCCTAAGTCTTGGGGCTTCTCTCCCTACTCATGGTCATATGTCTTTCAGGTGTGAAAGTTCAAATCCAGTCCCTAAATGGTGAGCACCTGCATATACGAGAGTTCCACCGAACCAAGGTGGGAGACATTGCCACGGGAATCAGCAGCCAGGTAAGATGGCAAAGACCACCTCTGGACACAGGTCATAAATTTAAAAAGTGGGAAGCACCAACGGAACAGACATTAATGGGGCACACCTTTGCTGGCTGTCTCTGGCCAGAGACGGGAAAGTATAGGAGAATGGATCAAACACTTCCTGAGTGTAATAGGACAAACCTTGCTTCCCAAGAACTTTTGTTCTTCATGGGGGCACAAGATAGCCTGACTTGCTTTGATGCTGAAGCATCACTCTTCTGAGCCCACTCTGTCCTCCACTATGATTTCCAGATCCCTGCTTCCGCATTCAGCCTGGTGACCAAGGATGGGCAGCCCGTACACTATGACATGGAGGTACCCGACTCGGGCATCGACCTGCAGTGCACCCTGGCTCCTGACTGCAGCTTCGGTTGGACCTGGAGGGTCAAGCATGGTCAGCTGGAGAATAGACCCTAACCTCCTTCCTCCTAGCCGCAGCGCTTGGGATCCTAGAAATCAGCCTTGGGAGGCTGTGCCAGCTTTTGATTCCATCCAAAGAGATGGACTTGGCTTTCCCCAAGGGACTTAGCATCTCCTAATAGGGATGAAAGCTGGGACTTGGAAACTTCTGGCCGTCCACCCAGTAATCCCACCCGTGTGATGGAGAAGCAGCATGTGTAGTCATCTTCGCTTGAGTCCTGACTCAAGGAATCGGTATGGGCCGTGCTGTTTGTGGAGGAGGAAGACGTTAAAATCTTCCTTCCTAGGAATAGAAAGGAGTTTCCTCTCTTGGCAGAGGAGAGATGGTGTGGCGTGTTCTGCAGTAGTGAATCACTTTGGAGCAACAGAGAGAGAGCAGCCTTGGCTGGAGTTGTTGAAGGGAAATGTGGGACAGCCACTTTGCCCTGCTTTCCTCCCAGAAGTTAGGTGTGAACAGGATGGCTTTCCAAAAGGTGCTCCCCTTTTCCAGTTACAGGAACTAGTCAGGAAGATGGGGTACTCCCTTAAGTGAGAAGGCTGAGGCATTCCATTTTTGCTCCCTTCTGGCCAGGCCACATTCCACCTACACCCCTTCATGCTGCAGTTTGGGCCTTGCAATGATACCTAATCTTCTCTGGCTCTCTTCCTATTTTAAAATGAGAGACTTGCAGATACAAAAAAACCATAAAGGCATCAATCTCCCCTTATTAGAATTGTTTTGGAGGGGAAGGCTGTATATCTATTTGAGAAAGTATTTGTGTGACATGAGTCTCAGTAGAACCAAGCCTGTCTGAATCCTACAATATCTAATGCATGTTTTCTATTCCATTGGCAGCTGATAAATGGCCTATTTAGTGAATTTCTCTTCCCTCTCATGGAAACCATCATGGAAACCAGGTTGAATACAGCTTCTAGTGAGAGTTTGAGAAGTTCATTACTGTCCCAGGTAGTGGAGTTAACATCAGGCAGTTTCAGAGTTCCCTTTATGTACAGCTGAATTGGGATTGACTGAGGATGGAGAGAAAACCAAATTCTGTTCTCAGCTGTACTCATGAGACTGTGACCTTAGGCTCACAAAGTCTCCCCAGTTTACCCATATGTAAGGATATGGTGGCAATGTAGTGAGATAGTATGAAAGCACTTTGCTTCATGAAGTGTCCCCCAAAATGCCAGCTCTTGGTGGTTGTAGCTGCCAGACCTTCGGCCCCTGGATTCCATTGAGGTGCAGTGTTTCTCTCAGCAAGGATATAGTGGAGCAGGTCAGGGTACTAAGGTGCCTTTCTTGGGCCAGCCAGCTGAGGCCATATTCCTTCCAAGCACTGAGAGCAGCACTTTGGTGCACTTTGGTCCTCATGCAGACTTTTTCTAAAGCACTTTGGGGCATTACTGCTCCCTTTGAGGGCAAATCAGTTTTCTTATGTCCTCCACCTTTTATTTTTACACTTCAGATGATTGTAAAGCTCTAAGCAGAATGAATTACAAGATTTCCCACTTCGCCCTGATTCCCCAGCTGCCCAGGAGAGGGGCTGAAAAGATTTTAGCCTTTGTCAAGGGCAGAGCAAGGCCTAAGAATTGGCTCCTAACCCCTTTCCCATTTTGATCATTGTATCCTTGCCATGTAGCATTAAGCCAACTGTGAACTGTTTACATTTAGGAGGAGGGGCAGTCACGGCCCCAGTGGCCCCACAGCTACTCTGCCATGGGAGTCTCCTCACCCTGGTCTTCTCCCTTGGATCTTGTATTCTACAGATGGGTCCATCATAGGATACTGAATCCCCTCCAAAGGCTCTGGCATGGCTGTGTTCTGTGCTATCATGGGGATAGGGGTGGAGGGGTCTGAGAGCCCTGAAGCCTGACAGTGAATCATGAATGAGCCTCAACACGTTCCAGCAGAAAGTCTGAAGTTGGATGACCTTGTTTTAAATCCTGTCTCTGCCCTTTATGTGTACAATACCGTGAACGTCCCTCAGGCTCTCTGACCTTCAGGCTCCTTGTCTATAAAATGAAGCTAGATTAATAAATGGCCTGAGGTCCCTTCTAGCTCTAAATCTGTGACTCAGGCATGTGAAGAACACCTTAAAGTCCTTAAGATGCTGCTCCACAAAAAGAAGGGGGCAGTAACATATTCTGGGGGCCCAAATTTGTCAAGTCAGTCTACCTGAGTGCAGCCTCAACCCTCAAATGCCAGTAAACACTTCTGGTAGAGCCCTTTGCTGCCCAGGACACATTTCATCCAAACATGAAACAAGTACCTCAGTCTCATTACTGCCCTCCTTGCATCACCGGCATCAGTGTCTACAAACCTCAACTGAAATGTGTGCATAGCTCTTCAGAGTTGGACTCTAAGTCTTGCCTTTAAAAAAAATAAAAGTTTGGAACGGTGATTATTTTCCTAAACAAGTATGTCTCCTCTCCTTTGTACGTGAGACCTTGTTGCTTCTCTTGGCAACTGACCTGCAACCTCCTTTAACCTCTGGGTGGAGTCTTTCTAGACTATTCCCTGAATAGATGCAAGAGGTGTTTTCAGTGTCTTTATGTTGTGCCCTTCCCCACTTCTATGGCAGAGTCTAGAACTTCATACATGCATACCATGCCAGGTGCTCCACCCAGCAGCAGGGAAGTCCCTGGAAACTGTCCAAACCCAGCCGGGAGGAGAGCAGGCTGACATGGAACCAACATATCTAGTGGCCTTAATGCCTGGTCCTCCCAACAAAACAGAGCCCATCAATGAGCATCCAGGACTAAGGAAGTAGATGAAGGAGACAGCTGCCAGGGTGGGAAAGAAAGGGGCCCGCTTTCCCAAGACAGATTTCCAAATCACCTCTGCAGCCACCTGCCTGAAGAGAACCGGCAAAGGGAGCCCAGAATCCTGGTGTGTGCTGTCCAGTTTCTTAGAGCTGGGATTTAGCCAATTGTGGCTCAGTTCTGTTAGTCTGAGAACTCCTCTTGTAGGCAGTGTCTGAAAGCAGGGGACCAACAGAATGGCCACCTGGAAGCACCAAGTTCTCTCCGTCAATGGATGATAAATTTGAACCGAGTCTGAGACCCTTAAAACACCAAGTGGAAGAGGGAAGATTCTGCCCCGCAACTCCGGGATTTATCCAGTTTTGGAAACAAGTGTTTCCAAATCTTAGAAATGAGTGGAAACTGAGTCAGGAAGACGAATTCAGATTCTCTCTGAGACCCTAGCTGTGTGACAATGAGCCACTCGAGATCTATGTGTGTGTATGTGTGTTCACTCCTTCCAATGTATGTGTCTCTAAAAGCCACTGGGTGAACCATTGGGGGCCCTGGAGTGCAAGGTCCATGGAGGTGAGGGATGAGGTGGAAACATACTTAACCCTTTCCTTGTCCTTCAAGTGACTCCCTTAGGAACTAAAGCCCTAGCTACCCCGACATCCTGCCAAGTTCTTTTTTGTCCTTTGAGCAAAATAACCAACCCCTACAGAAGCAGGAAGTCACACACACACACCCCACTTTTGTTTCCGGCCCAGAGACTGAAACCTCACTAATGTACATGGTCATGGGGGGGGGAGTAGGAAGAGAAATTATACAGTACAGCAGCCTTGCTCTCAATCATTTAGTGCCATAGGAAAATCAGACAAGGGGCAGGAAAAGTGGATGACGTTTTCATATGTAAAAATAGGAAGAATGGAATTAAAAGAGCTTGTGCTGTGTTATTTATATGTATGGAGAAATAATAGCATTTATATAGTTCCTTAAGGTTCACAAAGCACTTACAATTCTTCTTTGACCCAAGCCCAGGAGAGAAGGGCTGTTACCCCCTTTTATAGATGAGAAAACACGCTGAGATGAAGTGACTTGCCGAAAGTCACACGGGGCAGCTAGATGGCGCCAGAGGGCACAGAACGCCAACTTGGAGTCCCGAAGAATCCTCTTTGAGTTCAAATCCAGCCTCAAACACTCGCTAGCTGTGTGATCTGGGCAAGTCACTTCCCCTATCTGCCTCAGTTTCCTCATCTGTAAAAATAAGCTGGAGATGGAGCCAACCCGCTCCAGTGTCGTGGCCAAGAAAACGCTAACTGGGGTTCCGGAAAGAACCGGGCACGACGGAAACTGCAGAACAGGTCACGCAGGGGAGAAGAGACAGAACCAAGAGGATGTGATTTGGTCACAGCTCGCGCCCGAGGCAGGATTATCACTGGGCTCTTCCGACCCCAAGAGCAGGATTAAGCCTACGGACGCAGGGCTCGGCTTCCCCTTGCGCAGCCCCGAGTTGGGAGCCGTCCCTCGGGGTGCTGTGAGATCCCGGAAGAGAAAACAGACTCTGGGTTCGGGCTGGCGTGCGGAGCCGAGGATCCCCTCGGGCCAGCCTCCAGCTAGCTGGGAGCAGAGGCGTGCATCATTCCCGGGTCCCAAAAGGCTGAGGCTGAGATGAAGCAAGCCGGAAAGGTCTAGAGGCGGCTCGGGGCGCCTTCTTTCCCTGCCCCCCATCGCCGTCCCTACATCCAAGTGTCCTCCGCCTGCAGCTGCTGCTCCTCTCCCCCTCCCCCACAAGCTCTGCAGGGTGGTGTCTTCCACCCCCAAAGGCGCGTGGGAGAGCGCGAGCCCGGCCCCCGCCTCCTCTGATCTCTTTCCGCAGCTACCCGTGTGACGTCACAGTGAGCCGTGACGCCACAGGGCCCCGGCCGCTACTCTCACAGGGGACGAGCCGGGGGGAGGGATTCAAAGACCGCGCTGGAAGCGGAGGGGCAAGCAGCAGCCACCAGCCCACTCCCCAATTCGGGGCAGGCACTGGAGTCAGCATGGGGGTGACAGGTGCGAGAAGGAGGGGCGCCGAGGCAAGGGCAAGGGGAGTGGGTACCGAGGGCTCCAGCCAGGGCCAGGACGGCAAAGATGCCCCCCAGGAGCAGGCTTAGAAGTGAAAGGACCATCCCGGAGTGACAGCCAGAGGGGATCTTCCATAGATAGGCAGAGGCCACTGACACAGCCTTTCTTCTCGCGTTTTGTTCTGTTTGTGGTTTACTGTGGCACAGAGAGGTTAGGTGACTTACCCATGATCACGCACCTATTAAAGCATCCGAGGCAGCATCTGAACTCAGATCTGTCCTGACTTTCTTAAGTCCAGCTTTCTACCCATTACTCCATGCTTCCTTTAGGAAGGGAGCAAAGCAAAGTAAGAAGAGGACCCAGGAAGAATCGCCCCAAAACCACCAGTGCTGCTCCTTCCACACATCCGGGGCCCTCAGCCAATCTTTTTAGTCTCCATCTGCTCCCAATTCGCTGTCAGTGCAGATCTTGCCGCTCCCCCAATAATGAAAGGTCAATTAGCGACCCATCCTATCCCCCCTCCCCTCCTGGAGGTCTGCATTGTGCATATTCCCCTTCAAAGCCCCAGTGAAATACACCTTCATCTCTCTCACCTTCTACAGCTGTGCTCTCCTAAACTCTGGAGGACTGGGCGTAATCTAGCACAGTGGTTCTCAACGTGTAGTCCAGAGAATCCTGGGGGGGAGAGGGAGACGGGGTGTCCCTGAAACCCCTTTCAGAAGGTCTACAAATTGAAAGTTATAATTTTACTACGAATATGGTAAATATAAATATAAGCCACATAAACAAGACTTTTTGGACAGCTCCTCGATAATTTTTAATAGTATAAAGATCCTGAGAACAAAAATTAGGAGAACCACTGATCTAGAAACCCTAACACAAATAATGCAAACCAGAAGATTTTCCAAAAGTGACCTCCATTTAGAAAGTCAAGCATGCCTTAATAGGTCAGAGCTGGCTAGACCCATTTAAGGACCAAGAAAGCTGGGGTGGAAGTCTCCCACTCCCCACCAACACACGCGCGCGCGCACACACACACACACACACACACACAGACAGAGAGAGGTAAATCCCTGACATTCTCTTGTTCTAGGCAGCTCTCTACTAGTAAAGAAGGTAGCTCAATGGGCCCATGAAATCTCAAGTCCATTGCCCAGCCCTGTGATTTTTGAGTCATGCGTCTCTTCACAATATCCACTACTACCATCTCTACTCTAGCAAGGATGATGGTTATCTCCTCCTTTGTCTTCCCCCTATCCCCAATTACTTCTACCAACAAAAATCAGATTCAGTTGTATGAAGAAACCACAGAAATCATCAGCCTAGAAGAATCCCTCTTCCCTCCCCACACAAAAATTGAAATACAGTCACACACTTAATGCATGTTGCAACATTTCCAAAGATCTAGTGACCAAGAATCCAGCTACCTGGCCCCTCCCTGGTTTTTGATCTCCTATACTTCGGGCTCAATTCCACTTTGGTCCCAAAGATTTAATTCCTAGAAATCAGGACCACTATTTATATAATATCTAAAATGAGGTTTTTTGTAAAATGCTTATTAACACAATGCTTGACACACTCATTACAGAGGCTTAATAAATGCTTGTTCCCACCTCTCTCCCCCAATAGCCCTTAACCATCTTGACTCTTCAATCAGAAAAGGCACTTCCATAACTCCGAATGGCCCTTCAGCCTTATGGGGAAAATCCAACTATCTGCCATGACCTCATGGCTGGTTTTGATAACTTTGGAGGAGGGAAGACATTTTGCAAAAGTCACCACCACCACTACTATATATAAAATATATGGTATTATATGGGAACATATAATTACAAACTTTAAAGGAAAAAATAATGAATTTTGGCCTCCCCTAGCTAGGAATCATTCTTCAAGAAAGATTTAATTTTTTGCCTTTGAAGATCTCAGATATTTATTTATCTTATTCCCTCCTCTTCCCTCACATTTGGCATAGACTGTTAGAAACTTCTCAGATCAAATAACTAGAGTTAAGGCTTTGGGACTAAATGATGTCAGAAGAATGAAGGGAAGAAAGATAAACATGGGACTGGGAAGAAAACCTTGAGTTTGGGAGGGGAACTGGATAGAGAAGAAGCCTGGGGAACTGATATCATTAAAAGGATGTTAAAAACCTTCCAGTTATTCTCCAATTGTTGTTAATGAGGAGACCAGAAAGGGGAATAGGAGGGGGGTGTGGGGAGATAAAAATGTCCAGATTCACTTGAGAGGAAGAAAAAGATATATTTACGGCAGTTTTTAAATTAGTAACATTGAGCTTTAAAAATATATGTTTTGATAATTATACTTTAATGTGATGGGTTTCTTTTGTAGATACAACACATTTTATTTAATGCATCTGAAATACTGGCATTTACCAGACTGTCAAATTCAGAAAAGTGTTTTAGATTATCCTGAGAGTATAAAATATCAGGATCTAAATGGGCAAAGAAGTTTGAGACAGAGGACTGTAGAACATGGAGTAGCTAAGTCCCTCAAAGATAATAAGCTGAGAAACATACAGAGATGGAGAAACCAGGAATGAAATGGAAATGAAAGATGGATTTGAAATAGATATTTAATGGAAGGAGAGAAAATAGGACATAGAATGGAATGGACTTAAAGAGTAGAGATAAGAGACAGAAAGACAGAGACAGATTGATAATACAGAGACCAGAAATGGAGTGGACGATGAGAAATGGATTTGAGATGATAGCTGGGAGTGATAGGATTGTACTTAATGGAAGAAAAAAGGATAAAAGATAAGGAGCGCTCCCTTCTTTTTAAAAATTATTTTAATAGTATATATTTTTTGTCCAATTACATGTGAAAGTGGTTTTCAAATTCATTTTTGTAAGATTTTGAGTTCCAAAATTCCTCCCTTTCTCACTTCCCCCCTTCCCAAGATAGCAAGTAATCTGATACAGGTTATACATGTACAATCATCTTTAACATATTTCCATATGAATCATGTTGGGAAGGAAAAATCAGAACAAAAGAAATAAGCCATAAGAAAGATTTTTAAAAAATGAAAACCAAAAGAAAGATGGAAATAGTATGCTTTGATCCACATTCAGTCTCTGTAGTCCTTTCTTTGGGTGCGAATGGCATTTTCCATTCAGAATCTGTTGGAATTGCCTTGGATCACTGAATTTCGGAAAAGAGCCAAGTCTGTCATAATTTGAGCATCACATAATCTTGTTGCTGTGCTCTCCTGGTTCTGCTCACTCCGCTCAGCACGAGTCCATATCTTTCCAGGCTTCTTTCTCCGAGGTCCACCTGCTCACCAGTTCTTACAGAACGTGGTATTCCCATGCCCTAGCCCATTCAGCCATCCCCCTGCTGCTGTCCGCCTCCTTAGAAGCATTCTGTGATGAACTTCTCACATTTTCCCCATTTTTAACTAGGTGTCAACGGGTTTCCTTGTTGCAGTAAGAAGTCTGTAGAGGTCGTGGAGACACAGTGAGGCCCACCCCCACCACTCTAGCACCCCCCACATCACCTGCCATTCCACCTCCCGCCCCCTCCCCCCTCCTTATCCCACTCCCAACGCACAGCTGATCCACGGGGGGGAGGGGGAAGGAGAGGACAAGGGCTCCCCCTCCCCAAGCCTTCTCCTTATCCCTTCTGTGGTCACTCAGTCGGAAGCTTCCCAGGAACCTAGGAACTCCGAGCTAGAAAGCACCGTAACCCCGTTTTGCTCTTAATAGGAAGCTCCTGAAGGGGAAAGGGAGTGATGGGGACCAGTTCTACAGCTTGTCCTTCTATGATGAGGACGGATGTACTGGGAGCACATCTGCATTCACTTCAGGGGCAATTTCCCAGAACCCCACTAAATTCTCCTACAAGGAGGAACTCAAGATTGGGCCCTTGGGGGCCTATAATGCTCTTAGTCAGCAAGGGTCACATATCAGGGCCGCAGAGGAGGAGGAGTTGGAAGAGGAGATAATGGAGGAGGAGTTGGATGAGGAGGAGGATGTGGAGGAGGAGGAAGAGGAGGAAGAGGAGGAGGAGAAGGAAGAGGAGGAGGAGGAGGAGGAGGAAGAGGAGGAGGAGGAGAAAGAGGAGGAGGAGGAGGATGAGGAGAAGGAGGAGGATGAGGAGGAGGTGTTGGAGGAGGTGTTGGAGGAGGTGTTGGAGGAGGAGGGGGGTAACAAAGAAGAGAGTGGCAGAGCTACAAACAAGTCTTTGGTGGTGCCGGTGACAGTGGCACACTGGGGCACAAAAGCGGGGTGAGCTACAGATTTCTCCTGTCCCGCCTTCCACCCATCCCGAGCACACCTTAGGCTTTCAGATCCACTGAGGGGGCCCCCAGTGGGAAGCCGGCCGGGTGGGGCGCGGGGAGGAGGGAAGTGACATCGGGTGGGAGTCTCGTGTCACTGCTGACTCTGAGCCTTCTCCCGGAGGAGTTGGAGCCAGAATTTAAGGAAGGCTCTTCCGGGTCAATCACTCCCCCTCCTGCCCTGACAGCCAGAGTAGGTTCCTTCCAATGCAGGATGTCTTATCTCTCCCCAGCCTCCTGGCAAGTGGCAGAGGAGGAGGGCCCAAGGGCACCCAGGAAACTTAAGGAGGAAGCCATGAGACACTGCCCCCGCGCACAGACACGTGTCCTGTGGTTCCCTGCCTCCAGCTCAGGGACCTTATTTTTTTATTCTTATCAGTGATGACTTTCAGGAGGACTCTGATCCCCAGCCTGAGCCTGTGGAAGATGAGACCGAGGTAACAGAATCATTTTGTATTGGGGCGGGGGACCCCCTCTTCTTGGGGGATTGCTCCTGGGATGGGAGGTAATCAAAGGCATCCTCCCGTCCTCCTTTCTCCTCCTGATTGGTGGAGTTCTTGGAGAGGGGTTGGCAGTCTTTAGACCAGGGGTCCTCAAACTTTTTAAATAGGAGGCCAGTTCACTGTCCCTCAGACAGCAGGAGGGCCGGACTATAGTAAAAACAAAAACTTTGTTTTGTGGGCCTTTAAATAAAGAAGCTTCAAAGCCCTGGGTGAGGGGGATAAACGTCCTCAGCTGCTGCATCTGGCCCACGGGCCGTAGTTTGAGAACCCCTGCTTTAGACCATAGTGCCGGCCCTTGGTCTGCTCTAAGATCTCACAGCCCAGCTCCCATGGCCTTTCACTTATGTCTTAACATGTACCTTATCCCTACTCCTTGAGCACTTGCCCCAACTCCTGTCAAGGAGGAAGGAACAGGAAATGGACCAGGGCATTTAGACCAGGCAGGAGTGGTGAGCAGATGTGCTCTGAAAAGGGGGGAGGGAAAGGGGGAGGGAGGAGGAGGTGGAGGCTCCTTTGGCACATGTGTGTGAGGGGGGCAGAAGAGGAAGAGAGAGGGAAAGAGAAAGAGACAGAGACAGACAGAGACAGAGACAAAGTGAAAGAGAGATGTCAGAGAGACAGACACAGAGACAGACAGAAAAAGAAAACACAGAGACAGACAAACAGACACAGACAAAGAAAGCAAAAGAGAGATGTCAGAAAGACAGAGACAGAGAAAAGACAGAGAAAGCAAAAGACAGATATCAGAGAGATAGACAGAGACAGAGAGACAGAGAAAGAAAGACAGAGACAGAGAGAGAAAGAAAGAGACAGACACAGAGACAGAAAAAGCAAAAGAGAGATGTCAGAGAGACAGAGACAGAGAGAAAGAAAGAGACACAGAGAGACAGAGAGAAAGAAAGAGACACAGAGAGACAGAGAGAAAGAAAGAGACACAGAGAGACAGAGAGAAAGAAAGAGACACAGAGACACAGAGACACAGAGAAAAAGACAGAGACACAGAGACACACAGAGAAAAAGACAGAGAAAGCAAAAGAGATCACAGATAGAGACATAAAGAGAGAGACAAGGACAGAGAGAGAAGGGGGGGACAGGAGGGAGAAGGCTGGCAGGCGCAGTTGGGGAAGGGAGGGTGGCCCACGGGCTCTTGACTTCGGCAGCTGTTAGATGACACCCTTGACCTGGAAGCAGAGCAGGACCTGGACTCGGAATCTGAGTTGGAGTCCGAACTGGAGCCAGAGCCTCAGTTGCTCCCAGAGTCGGAGTCAGAGCTAGATGAAGAAGACCCTGTCCCAGTGAACGTCTTTGTCCAAACCTCCAATCTGGCATTCAACCTGGCCCCGAAGAATGTGCCGGCGGGGCCCAGAGTAAATGTCCAGATCCAGACGGCCGTGGGGCCCAAGGGCACCCTGGAGCTAAGTATCTCGCACGAGCCCCGGAACCCAGAGCCCGCGCCAGTGAAGGACAGCGGGAACCACACCTTCCGGTCGGTCTTTGTGCAGACCTCCAAGCACCTCTTCCGCATGGACAAGGTGATCCAGGCGGCCGACGCCAAGCAGCCGCCGGAGATGGGGCGCCACCCGTTCCCCATGCGGGACTGGCCTTTCCAGAAACCTCGAACAGCCTCCAAGGAAAGCCTGATCTCCGGCAACAAGATGTTCATGGAGGACATTAGAGTCCAAACCTCTCACCCAAGCCTGGGCATCGAAGGCTTTCCGCCCCAGACCCCCGTTCAAGCCCTGCTACCAGAAAGGGCGCCCGCAGAAGTCCAGTCGATCTCCTCCCCAAACTTCTCTGCTAAATTCTCGGAGCCGTTGGACTTCAGAATGTTCGATTCTCGCCCGACCTCTGCCAGCCTTCCCCCAGCACTGGTTTCTAGTACTACGACTTCCCGCAATTCCTCCTCCACGGAGCTGATAGTAGAGTCCAAAACTCTGGTTCCCTGCAAGTCTCCCTCGGGGCTGAGAATGGATTCGAGGTCACCCATGACCCAGGGGTCGACCACAGACCTGTCCATAGCCACCGAGCAGCCTGCCTCCCCCGTGCCCCTCCTGAAGCCACCCGAGGCAGGGGAGCCCCAGAAGTCCGTGGGCCAGGATTTCGCCCTGAAGTCAGGCTATACCCTGAACATGACCAAGTCCCCCTCGGAACGAGCCGCCATGGAGGGAGAGGTGAATCACCTCCAGTCTCCGTCTTTGTCCCCAATATCCTCAGCGCCTTGGAAAGAGTAAGTAGCGTCCCCGCGCCCAGCCAGCTTCCGAGACCCCCTCCGCGTACATGTGCCTCTGTGTTCTTTTTGGGAGGAGGAGCAGAAGAGGGTCTGAGGTTTGACCATTCCCTCTCACATATGAACATACAAAACTCTCCCCCCTCCCAGAAGGGGAAAGGAGGTAGAAGACGGAAGGAAGGTCAGGTGGGGGCAGAGAAACAGAGCAGGGCTACAGAGTGGGGGTGAGGGAGGGACAAGGAGCTGAGGAACCCCTGGAAGCGCAGGGAATGAGGGCGATGACCCAGAGCTGCAGAGAAGGGGTGGGGGGGTAATGATGTCCACAGAGTTCAGAGCCCTCCCTGGCCCAGATGGATAGACCCCTTTCCCTACCCCACCCCAGACCACAAGACATACATGGCCTCTAGAGTGTGGAGGGAATCAAAGTCTGGGGCGTGGAGGGGGGTGCAGAAGCTATGGACCAGCGTATCCTCTGCCGATGCTTCGTGGGAATAAACAGATACTGAGACAGATGGACATCCAACTCCAAGAGCCTTGGAGGTAGGGGGGTTCCTAACTCCCCCATTTCCCTCCCGCCCGCCCCCACTGCCTCCAACTAAGAGAGGCTGCCCTTCTCTCCTCTGCTGGCGGGAAGGGTCTGGGGCTCCTGTGACTCTGTGTCTCTTATGTTGCAGCTCAAGGTCAAGAACCAGAAGTGGGAATCCAATATTGCTACATATACATTTTAAGCTGTCACTCTCACATCATATCCCAAAAATGCTTTGTCAAAGATCAATAAAATCCTCCAGTGGTGGCTCACCCCACCAGCTGCCCCCCTTTTTTGTCCCGAAGCTCTAGGATAGAGGGAGCCCTGAGCTCTCCCTCTTTTCCAGCTCCCTCTTTTTCTGGCCTTTTTTAGTTTGGGGTGTTTTTCAGGGAGCCTCTCCCCATTCCCCTCCCCCCACCATGAGCCTTTCCCCCTAGGCCCCACCTAGGTTAGTATTGCCCCCCTTTCTGCTTCCCTCTCTGCCCCACCTCCCCCCCATACAAAGCTTACCGCTGGCTCTGCGGTCCAAATGGCAAAGGATGAACAGGAGGAAGCAGGGGCCTAGTCAAAAAAATGGTAGGGCTGAGTGGGTAGAATGTGAAGCCGGCTAGGATTATTTGAATAGCAGGAATGTCTTCTTAGATTGGGACAAGTGATGACCAGAATTTTCTGGGAGTGGATCTTCCTGATAATTTCTCAAGGACATATGTAGGTTACTGCTTTGTAACTTTGGGGAAAGAGTCCTGGATTTAGAGTCAAGAGGCTCTCTGAGCCTCAGGCAAACAAGGAAGTCAGAGTCGGTGCTCCACAGTTGTGATCCTCTGGTTTATACGTACTGAAAAGTCCTGAGCTGCTCGGGGTGGAAGGGAAGGTCATCCCTATCCCCAGAGGCCGATGCAAAACAAAGAGCTTCTTTGGCTTTTGGAATAAAAATGCCCAAATCCTGCCAAAATACCCTAGCCTCAACTTCCTGCAAACAGGGTCCGGAGGACTGAGGGAGACATCAGTGCATAGAATCCCCGGCCCGACAGGATCCTATTGCAGCCCCAAAGCGTGGAGGGAAAGATAAAGGGCAAAGAAAGGAGGGAAGAGGGAAAGGAATGGAAGGGGAAGAAAAAGGAGAGAGGGAGCCGAGAAAGAGAGTTCTGGGAGCTTGGCGTAGGGCCCAGGATTGAGGCAGAAGGGAGCAGAGAGGGTAGGGTAGAGGGACCAGGAAGAAGGGGACAAGAAGTCGAAAGAAGGAAAATGAGACAGCAAGGGGGAAGAGGAAGAAATTCAGAGGTGAGTGATTGGGAGGGTCCAGAGGCTAGATATGAGCAGAGAAGAGCAGGCTAGTGGCTCCTTCCCCCGGCCCAGGCTCACCTCTCTGGGTTGTTGTGTGGTGGCAGGGATGGTCAGGGCCATTGATGGCTTGGGGTGGGGGGTGGAGAGACCCCGCATCTTGGTAATGACGTAAGGAGCCCTGTCCTGGAGGTCACGTGACCTCCAGGGGTGAAACTGCCACCCATTAACTAACTCCCGACTGGGAACGAGTCACCTCATTATTTTCACTGATCTCAAACTGAAATCTGGCTTTCCCTTTCAATGATTGAAAGCATTATTCTGAGAAAGTCTCTCCCCAGCCAAAGGGGGTCCATGACCCACAAAAAGAGGTTAAGAACCCCCGGCCTAGAGGCATTCTGGAGTTTCCTCTGTTGCTAAGCTCCTTATGAATCCACGCTGCAGGTGGTCACCGACAGACGACCAGGAGATCCACAGCGACACAGAAATGGTGCAGGTGAGGCTCCGCCCCCCACCTTCCTTTCCTCTGAAGGTGATGAAGGAGCACTCCCGTTCGCCACATTTCTCAAGGCTTCAGGCAGAGGACCCCACCCGTCTAACTTCCTAAGCCGGGTTCCTCCAGGAGGGCCCACTGGGGAAGTTGGGCAGAAACTGAGAGCGGCCTTCGGGCTTCCACTAGCTAAGCCCCCTGGCCCCGAGGCTGCGGGGTGGGGGAAGGGAGCGGGGCCTCAGCTGCCCAGGTCAGAGCATCCCGGGTCTCTGCTTAGGATCCAGACACAAAACTGAATAATGGGGGGGGGGGGGAGATCGACAGCCGGGAATGGCATCGGATCCACCCCCAGACCCGCGTGGGTGTCACTAACCCCCCAGTCCCGCCCTGACGACGGGCTGGGGACCACGTGGTTTAAGGGTTTGGGTTTGAGGCCGAGGACAAGAAGGGTTCTTGTGGACTATTGGTTAGTTCGGTGTTGTCCCAGCTGGACCCAAGGTGCTTGGAGCCTGAGGTGGGGGGAGAGCCGGTGGATCTAACCCCCAAGATGAAGAAGGAGTCTCTGGCCTCCTGGATCACCCAACAGGCTCGGGGGAGGCCTACGACAGAAGCCAAGACTCAGAGGTGAGGGCTGGAGGTGGGGAGGGGGTCGGGGAGGGGGGCCCGGAGAAGGGGCCCTGGGGAGGGGAGATGGGGGGATGGGAAGGGGGGCCTAAGGAGGGGACCCGGGGAGGGGGGCCCAGGGAGGGGAGGTGAGGAAGGACCTGGGGAGGGGGGCTCGGGGAGGGGGGGCAGGGAGGGGGGCCCGGGGAGGGGGGGCAGGGAGGGGGGCCAAGGGAGGGGGGCCAAGGGAGGGGGGCCCAGGGAGGGGGGCCCAGGGAGGGGGGGCGGGGAAGGGCTCTGCTTCCCCAGATTCCTCTCCCCAGAGAGCTGGGGACACTAACAGTAGCTGGGGGCTGCTCAAGGTGGATCCCAGGATGGAAAAAAGCTATCTGGTGAAAATATGTATAGAAGAATTACACATGTTTAACATAGATTCGATTGTCTGAGGGAGGGGGAGCCAGGGAAAGGGAGGGAGAAAAACCTGGAACACAGGGTTTTGCAGGGGTGAATGCTGAAAACTGTCATTACACGTATTCTGAAAATTAAAAGCTATTATTAAAAAAAACTATTGGGGGGGGATATGAGGGGAAGATGGAGAAGTCTTCACTCATAGTAAGGTTATACTTGGGTGTCAGCATTGACAGCCCTATTGCCAATAGGAGACGGGATCTCTCTAGCCTCTTTGCACCAGTGGACATTCCTGCTGAATATGAGCATCCCCTGACCTCTAGGCAGGTGGCAGGTGAGGGGAGAGGCTCCCATCTGGAACCCAGGGACCCTTGGTGGGGAGGAATCCCCACATGGGTGGAAAGTAATAGAGCTATGTATAAAATCACATTTTTGTAATTCTAAGGTATTAGTAGGGGAGGTCATTAAAAAAAAAGAATTATGCAGCAAATGCCTTTGTAAATGGAAGAATGACTCTCCTAAAATACCTTTTATGTAAATCTAGATTTTCATTTTTGGGGTTTATTTAAAATGGGACCTAACCTGCTGCCCCTTCCGATGCCCTACTTCCAACCCTCTCTCCCCTTTGCCCTTCCCCTTACAATTTTAAGTTTTTAAGGCACCAACTCCCCCCCCACCATCCCCACCCCACCCCCAACAGCCTTCCAGGATGTCTTCCAACTGTTTAAACCGGGCTCCCAGGGCAAGCTGGACATGCGGAGCATGAAGGGGGCACTACGGACCCTCGGCATCCAGCTGAGCCCTCAAGAAGTGTGTGAGGCCCTGAGGCGGGCCGACCTAGACGGTAGGTCTGCCCCCGGAGCCCCCAGAGCCAGTCTCTCATCGCAGCCTCCCTTCCACCTTGCCTGCCCCTCCAAGGTCCCCTCCAGAAAGCTTTTCCTAATTATCCCTGGCCGCCTCCCGCACTGCGCCCCCACAAACTTCTAGGCCACGGGAGGGCAGTCCCTGACTTTTGGTTGATTTCCCTCCGTGATGAATTATGGCACAGCAAACGTTAACATTTTCTCGGGTGGTTTTAGGCCGGACGGAGGCTGTTGTTTGGACCCTGGGTGGGGACCCTGAGCTTGCTTCTGCCGCTAGATAGATTATCCCTCTTCCCCTCCCCAGAGGCAAAAGGCATTTCTATTTTAGGGGGGTGCCTTGGAGTCCCACACCCTCTCTAACCATCCACTCCTGAGCAAACACGGGACACAATTTCTCCTCTTCCAAGGTGATGGGGCTGTTGACTTTGAAGACTTCCTTGGGATACTGACAGACAATCACCGCTTTGCCCAGTGTATGGGTGAGGAGGCTTTTTTTTTTTTCTTCAATCGGTAGTGGGGTTCAGGAGAGGAAAAACCAAAGCCTGCCACATTCCCAAACCCTCAAAAAAAATGAAAATGAAAAAAAAAAACAACTCACTAGTCCCTAAAAATATTGTCCTCAACTTCTGTCCATCACAGTCACACTTCTAGAAAAAGCTGCCTACAGTTCAGTGTCTCCACTTTCTCTGCTCTCACTTCTCCCCATCTGGCCTCTGGCTCACTCTCCTGAGGCAGCTCCTCTCCCTCCCAGGCTACTCCAGTGATCTCTCCATTGTCAGCAGTGCTGGTTTTCTCCTGGACCCTTCTCTTTCTCCCATTGTTTCCCAACAACTCCCAAATCTCTATGTCCACCTCCAGTCATTCTCTGGAGCTCCTGGCCCTTGTCTCCAACCACGTATTAGTCCCAGAGGCATCTCCAACTGGCCCTGTCTGAAACTCCCCCTCCCGTCCCCCCTGCCCCATTTTTGTGGAGAGTACCCCGGTCCATGCAGAAGCATCTGGTTTGCCATTTCAGTCTCTTCATTGTCTCTCCCTCCACTTGTCTGGTCCATCAGTGGAGTCTCTCTCAAATCCATCCCCTTCCTCTCTCGCTCATCCAGGATGGCTCATTGGGCCATCAGGTTCTCAGTTTCTCTATCTCAAGTCCCTTCCCTCTCTAATCTAACCTAATAAAAGTATCCAATGCTCCCAAGGCCCTTCCCTGCTCAAAAAGCTATGGGGAGGAGGAGGGAAGGGGGAGGGGGGCAGCTAGGTGGGTGGTGCAGTGGAGAGAGCACCAGCCCTGAAGTCAGAAGGACCTGAGTTCAAATCAGTCTCAGACACTTAACACTTCCTGGTCTTGTGACCCTGGGCAAAGGCACTTAATCCTGACTGCCTCAGCAAAAAAAAAAAAAAAAAAAAAAAGCTGTGGGAGTTGACTCTTATCTCTGGGTTCAGGTAGAAACACCTCTGTTACAGCCTTTCAGACTCTTCCTTGTGATTCAGCTGAAGAAGCCTCCTTGCTGTTGTTCATACAACATCCCATCTCTTACCTCTGCACAGACTCTCTCCTCCCTCCACAACCTCTCCATGCTGAAAATATACTCCTTCACCCCTCTCTCTCAGAATAAACTTATTTCTAACACTGCAGCTCTTTCCTGATGCCCACCCAACCCGCTAGTGCCTTCCCACTCCAAAAGTACCTTGTTAACAAAAGTGCACTGGCTTTGAGGACCTCCCTCCCGCACACATGGACGTGTGGTCTCGTGCAGGGACCATTCATTTGTATCTGTCTCTTAGCGGTATTTGGCATGTAACGGGCACTTTAATAAATGCATGTTAATTGATTTAATATACCTAAAGGGCGGATGAGAAACAGTCGTATCAATGATCCCCATGGTCTGGAAACGCTTTTCTTCGAGATGATGTCTAAGTTTGTGGGTCAGGGCGCACTGTCCCCCAAGTCAGTGGCGGAGGTGGTGAGGTGTGCGGGGGGCCCAGGCACTGCCCCCCCAGCCAAGCACAAGTCCCCTTATCTCTCCAGCGCACCTCCCCCTCTATCTTCCAAAGCTGTTAAAGATTCCTGGATACTTCTATCCCACCCTGACTCTTCAAGACCCCCAGTAGGGGGGGGGAGCCCCAGGGCAGAGTGCCAACAACCACAGCCGCTGGGGGGTGCCAGTTTTTGTCCCCTACCCCAGACCCCCGGGGTGGGGTGGGGCCCGTTGCCTAGTGGCCGCTCCTGCCTGCCCTCCCCACCCCATATCCCGCTTCCCCCAGCTACTACACAGACAAGCAGAGAGTGCTGCGCATGAGCTCTTGGTGGAAGGGCCTGAACCACAAACACAACCGAAGCTACCAATCCCGCTCACACACGGGGCTCAGCTTCTTCTGCCAGGCCACACGCCTGACTGGTCTCAACAACCGGCAGCTCGCCCGATCCCTGCACAACCTCCGGGACTTGAGTATGCAGCTGCCCTGGTGGGAAGGGACTTAAGTGTGGAACTGCCTTAGCAGGAAGGGGCTTAAATGTGGAGCTGCCTTAGCAGGAAGGGACTTAAGTGTGGAGCTGCCTTGGTGGGAAGGGAAGGGGTCAGCATGGGAAGAGTGGTCAGCCAGAGGAGGTTCTGGGGGGCACGAGAGGCCCATTGTGGAGGGAGAGAAGCAGCACTAAAACATGTCTTCTCCCTGCCTCCCAGATGTCCAAGGCCCCTATTCTCAGGTCCCCAACCTGCCCCCTCGGACTCGGTCGACAGAGAGGAGGATTCGGAGCAGAGGCCCCCGACTGACCAACCTTGCCAGGGCCTGCAAACCCAAGCCGCCTCCGCGAGAGGCACCTCGGCGGGCCCCCGGTAAATGTTCATGGAAAGGGGGCTGGCTGACTTGCGCCCAGTGTCCCTTCCCCCTTCCCCCATGCTGATTGTGCACCTTTCTTTGCAGAACCCATAGCTCAACGGCCAAAATCAGAAGAGGGGACTGCAGAGCTGGGACCAGCTCCCTCCCCACCCACCCTGGTCCAAAGCCAACTCCCCTCCCCACCCCCTGCTACCCCACAGAGTCACTCTTTACCAAATGTTTACCAATAAAGCACTTCCTTAGAGAAATTAAATCCGTAATCTCCCTCACAGGAGTGGGGAGAAGGGGGGAGACGGAGGCTGGCACAAAGAACACCACATCTTCCAAATCCATTTATTCAGTTCCACGTATAAAAATAAGGTCCCAGGGGTTTCTCCCTCCCCCCTCCCCCCACCTCATCCCCCACTCTGGCCTCCCTGCCCCAGGCCGAGGGCAAAGAGTGGCAGGCATTCATAAGTTATAGATGCCAGCCCCACACCTGTGGCAGCCGAGCATGGCTTACATGATGAAAGGTAAAAGAGGGGCAGCTTCTGGCATTTGGGGGGAAGTGGTGGAAGACTGCTGCCTGGAGATGCTAAGGCCTGGACTGCTGCCTCTCTGAGATAAGTGCATTTGTGGAAGGCCGTCCACAGGCGGCACCCTGGGGGGATCCTGGCAAGTGAAGAAGCAGGACTCCCCCCTGCCCCTTTCCTCATGATTGTCACTCCAGAGGTCCCCGCGCAGGTTGCTCTCCAAAGCGGACAAGGGGGCTCTCTGGGGGCCCCGTGAAGGAGCCGGCTTGTCCCTGCTGGCGCAGGCGGCTCTGGCTTAGGGTGGCCCTGCTACAGGAGCCCGTGGTACTGGAGAAGAGGAAGGGAGGGGTCCGAGCGGCCCGGGGCTACAGTGCGAGGTCGGGGGTCACCTGCAGGGAGGGGCCGGGCGGCTTTCGGCGGGCACTGCGGCGGCCCGTGTCCGACCTTCGGTACGGCTGGTTCCGAAGATCTGCGGGGAGGCACACAAGAGACCTCTCGCTCTGGCCTTTGGCTGCCTCTCCTCCCTGCTCCGTCCCGCCCAGTCGCTAGCGGCAAGCCCAGAGTCAGGAGAAGGAATGCCCCTCCCTGTCACTCCCAGGGAGCCCCCCTCCTCACTCTCCCTCACTGCTGGGGAGCTTTGCTAACCCCCCGGAGTCCGGACGCTGGCTGCTTAGTTCCGCAGCCCAGGAGCTGGGACCGGCTTCAGACACCGTCAGGGGCAGGCCCTACTTCACCCCAACCCCGCGCAGACTAGGGGCCTCCCGTCCTGCAGAGTCGCCTCTGCTACCCTCCTCCCCAAAACCCGCGGCAGAAGCCGTAGTTTAGGGGGGTCGGCCGGCCCCCGCCCCGCCCATCAGGTACCTTGGGTCAGGGAGGGGGTAGGGTTCTAGAGGGGGCTCTCGTCACTGAGGCCGGCCTCCAGAAACAGTCGGGACGTCCGCTTGCCCGTGCGGGCAGTGAAGGGCGCCGTCTTCAACACTGAGGTGGGGGTGGAGGGAGCAGAGGGAGGGAGAGGAGGAGGAGGAAGAGAAGGAAGCCAGAAGAGTGTAAAGTGTAAAGCAAAAGAGCGTAACCAGAGGGAGAGGAGGAGGGGCCGGGGAGAACATGCAGGAGCGAGCCCCGCCGGCCGGGCAGGTGGGGGTGGGACAGAGGCCGAGCCCCGCCTCCCCGCCCCGGCCACGCCCCCTCACCGGTGATGATGTCCTCTATGGCCCCGTCACGGTCACTCTCGTAAATGAGCGGCTCCTTCTGCTGCTTCCTCTTTAGCTCCGAAATGAGGTCCATTTGCTGCCGCCGGGCCTTGGGAGGGGACTGGGTCTGGGGGGCGGGGAGACGCGCGATAACCCTCCCAGGCCCTCTCGGGGAGAGCTGGGGAGGCCGTGCCCGCTGGGATGCCCGGGGGGCCGAGCCAGGGGGGGCGGGAAGGGACACAGCCGGCCTCCCAGCAGTTGCAGGGGCAACTAGGGTTTCCTTGGCTCCATAAGGGGAGGCTGCCCCGCAAACCCTGAAAGGAGGTCGTCCCAGAGGCCGGCTGCGGAAATGGGCGCGGACAGCGGCTCAGCGCCGGGGAATCCCGTCTTACCTTGGGCTCTGCAGAGTCCCCTTGACCCGCGACTGGAGCCCCGGCCTCCTGGGCTGCTGCCTCCTGTTTCTTCCACTGCTCCACCTCTTGCTCTGCTTTCTGGCAGGAAGTAGGACGCTCAGCAACAGGACTGCCCCCACCCTCACTCAGTCCCCCTCTAGTCCACTCCTCCTGCTGTCCCTCCCTCCAGGGGCTCCAGGCCACCCTAGCTCCCTTCCAGAAGGTGGGCCCGACCTTCCTCCCCCAACCCCCAAAGAGCCTGGCACCACAGAGGCAGGGGCTGAGGGGCAGGACTAGTGGGAGCAGGGCCCAACAAGGGGCTCTGATCTTTTTTTAATGACTTTATTTTTAATACCAAAAATATTAGAACACAGTTATGTGTATAATTTTTTTAGAGTGACAAGTTCTTTTTAATCAGAAATGGGCAAAACCAGCTTGTTGAGAATCAAAATGTAGAACAAATGGGAAAAAATGATGGTGTTGTTTGTAGCTATTTTGTGATGGCTCAGGTTCCATGATTGGCAGGCGTGGCTAGAATTCCAGTCCCAAGTCTATTTACAGCTCATATATATAACACTTGAACATATATAAATGTTATCTTCTCAGCTACCTTCTGTGGTGTAGGTGCTGTTATTATCCCCATTTTACAGATAAGGGAACTGAGGATATGACATGAGAGGTGCCCAGAATTAGCTAGTGAATTGGTGAGGAGGGTTTTGAAACTCAGGCCTTCCTGATTCCCAAATCTAGCACTCTTCGATGGTGCCCCACAGAAAACGGGCCTTCCAATAGTCCCAGGACTCCCTGGGGGTGACATAGCCCCTCTCCTTCCCAAGTCTCTCCCCGATACCTTGTAGGCTTTGACGAAGCGACTGAACACAGGGAAGAACATAGACGGAGGCGTGGTCTTGGGATTCTCCCCGAAGTACTCCACCACAGACTCGTAGGCCTCCTGTAGGGGCCTCCCATCAGTCCGATGCATCCATCACCTCCCCACCTGGACCCATCCAGCCCAGGGAAGCATCAGCGCTCAACCCCCATCCCAGCCCGTGGGTCCCACCCCCAACCCATCGCCCCCCAGGGCAGGGAGAACTTTGTCAGAGCCTGGTTCTATAAGAGAACTGGATCAAAGGCTCACCACCCTGTGTGTGCGTCCCCCCCTCCCCACAATGGTCTCGTGTGCCAGCCCTGTGCCCACCCCCCTCAGCCACAGAGCCCTGCCTCGTCTTCCCACCTGGGCCGTCTTGCCGTCGGCCAATAGCTTCTCCATACTGGGACTGTTGGCCTTCAGGAACTCCTTCAGTACCGGGTTATCATCTTGGCGCATGAACTCCCTCCTTGCCAGCTCCATGCCCCGCTGGAGAGCTCGAGTGTCCTGGAGGACACTGTCCAGGGACACTGGGGGGAGAGGAGGTAATGATATGTCAGGGAGAGACAGAAGCTCCCTTGCCCTCATGGTGTTTTTGGAGACAGTCAAGGTTAAGTGACTTGCTCAGGGTCATGCAGCCAGTAAGTTTCTGAGGCTGGATTTGAATTCAGGTGCCCTCATTTCTTACTCTTTTTTTTTTCCTTCATGGTCAGTCGTAGGGAAAAGTAAGTTTCCAAAGTTCTTGGTTTTCCCCTTCCCCTCAGATAAACCCCAAGTTCAATAAGCCACAGGGAGCCCCCTCTCTCAACCCCTTTTTCCCAGCCTCATACCAGCCCCAGCCTTGTCCAGAAAGTGCAGGTCAGCATGGAAACAGGTGAGTTTGGGATACTTCTCTCCAATCACCTTCACCAGGTAGTGCAGCAATGTCTGTTTCCGATCTGTCGACTTCATCTCCAGCAGCTGTGGGGAGGAGAAGTTATAGAGAACTGATCCCCAAGACTCCAGCCCCATTGACTGCAAACGGGGGGACACCCAGATGTGCCAGGAAGGCCCCTTCAGTCTTCCCTCCCCCGTTTCAGGGTCTAGTTGAGTTCCCTTACTGCATCAAGGCTCTGTAGCCTGAAACCATAGGCTGCTCCACGTTTACTGCTGTTCATGTAATTCCCAAAGGCCAGAACAATCTGGGGAGAGAAGAGGAAAAAAGAGAGGGCTCAGCAGGAGTGCACTAAGAAGGGATTTTTTTCTTTAAGAGATAGATATGGAACAGAATTTTCTGTGTTCTGAAATGAGTATTCCCTGGAAGTTCCTTAAGGACAAAGAACCCCATTCTCTCCCCACCAGAAAGCCTCTAGAAACAGCTGTGCTATGGAAAGAGCCCCAGATTTTAAATCAGAGAATCTAGGTTCGGATTCAACTATGGCACTAACACCTGTGTGTAAGGGGGGGTCTAGGCTAGGGCCTTTGAGCCTTTGGAGTCCATTGATAAAATGAATGGATGCCATTAGACTTTCTTAGCCTTTCTCAGTGTCACAGCATAATACTGCAGGAGACGGGGAAGCTTGTGGACCCTTTCTAGGAACAGTTTTTAAATGTATCAAATAAAATAGTAATATCAAAGAAATCAATTATATTGAAATCCATTTAACAAAATATCTTTAAAAAGAAATTTCACAGACTCCAGGTTAAAAATCCTTGGATTATATGCTCTTTGAGGTTTCTTCCAGGGGCAGCTAGGTGACCCAGAGCCCATTACTTCTGTTCCTCTATCCCCTCACCTCTAAGATGTTTCGAAGCTTGTCAGAAGACTTGAGGGATATGGAAGCAGCAATAATGGCGTTCAGTTGCTGTAGGAAGGGAAACCAAGGGTGAGGAGGTGGACTGATGGGGAAGAGAATGTAAGGCGGGCTTGTGACCCTAAAGTCAGGCAATAAGAAATACCTACTGGCCTGGGGACATTTTGAAATGCTTTCTTTGTAAACTTAAGTCTCCATGCCATATGAATGGAAGTGTTCATTATTGGGGTTTGGCTGGGGGCTCTCCCAAATGCCCCCAAAAGGACCCTTCCCAGCCACCGGCCTCCCTGAGCATCCACACCGGCATGAGCAGCTGGGCGGTGTCCGGGAAGTTGCCCAGGAAAGCCAGAGTAGCCATCCTCTCCGACAGGCGGGGGATGCGGCTGAAGCGCAGCATGAACCGGTCCTCGTCAGACAGCTCCTCCAGGGGCCGCTGCTCCTTCTCATAGCGTCCAATGAGGCTCAGCTCGTACTCGGTGGGGAGGAATCGAGTCAGGAGCTCCAGGAAATCCAGGCTGAGGGCCTGAAGGTCGTACCTGGGAGGGAGGTGGGGCGTGAGTCCTCCCAGTGCTCACACCCATGACCCACCATGCTATGGCCTCCCCTACTAGCCTGCGGCTTCCCTGAGGGCAGGAAGCTTTTCCTCTTTCTGTACCCTAGGTAAATGCTTCGGGGCACACAGGAGGGGCTGGCTGATGCTGCGTCTGGGGCCCTGACATTTGTACCTAAAGCACAACTGGGCTTGCCCTAGCATCCTCAGAAGCTCTTAGAAGCAACTGCCTGTCATAGATTCGAGCAGGGCCCAGAGTCAGGAACACCCAAGTTCAAATCCAGCCTCAGGCAGGTCATACCCATCAGCTGTGTGGCTCTGAACTAGTCACTCAACCTCTGTCTGCCTCAGTTTCCTCAACAGTAAAATGGGTCTAGTGTGAGGATCCAATGGGACTCTATTTGTAAAGCATTTAGTATGGTGCCTTGACCACATAAGGTGCTTAACGGATATTTTTTTCCCTCCCCTCATCCCTTTCTTATTGTCTTCCTCAAATAGGAGGTAAGCTCCTTGAGAGTAGGGATCATCTCTTTTTTGCATACCTAGAATTTGCTTGGTACAAAGTAAGTGCTTAATAAATGCTTTTTCATTCATTAATTCAAGCCATGGCTCTCTTTCCTCTGAATGAATCCCAACCAGGTCTCTCTCTTTACTGTCCCCTATCCCCAGACAGGCCTTCCTTGTGCCCATACTGCATTAGTGTACCCTCTTTCTCCTCCTCCTCAGAGCTCTTTTCTCCATTTTCCATCAATTCTACTCACCCTTCAAAGCCTATTCAAACCCTGTCCAAGCCCAACTCTAGCAAGGCTTAGACATTCCCTATCTGTGCCTGCAGCAATCTGCTAGGGAAGCCCATCTAACATTTCTGTCACTCCAAGCTCCAAGAATGCTGCCCGACAGGAAACAGAGGGTCAAAAAAGGCTGGCTGACAATTCCAGGGGATGAGGAAGACAGAGCTGGGGAAGTGGCCATTTCCCCATGGCCAAAGGGCCCAGCTTCGAATCCTGGCTCTGCCAACAACTACCTATATGATAAGAGGCAAGTCCCTGCCCCAAGCCTCAGCTTCCGTCTCAGTGAAAGGAAAACAGACTGAAATCATCCCAGATTTCCTCTTTCTGTTCCAAACCCAGCTAGACCCAGTGAGGTCGGTGCCATGTCCCTCCATGGGGGGCACAGTGGAGAGTTGGGGCTCAAAGACTTGGGTTCAGACTGCCTGCATGGCCACCGGTTTCAGTCACTTCAGGTCTCAATTTCCTCAATGTGGAAGAGGGCTTTGGACTAGATGACCTTGCAGGTCCTTCCTAGCTCTAAACCTAGGCTCTCAAAGGCCTTCCCATGTTCTAGGTCCGAGATCCTCTGAATACAGGGACAGGAAAGAACATGGCAGGTGGAAGGGATGGGTAGATCCCCATCCGTAGACACATCACTGGGTCCATGCACAAGTTTATATGTGCATGGGCAGAGTCCCATACCCACCAACTCCTGACAGAAAAGTGACGGATTGATATGCAGAATTAGACACATTTTCTAGACATGGCCAAAATGGGAATTTGTTTTGACAATGCAAAAAAAATTGATAGCATTTATGAAGCACTTTATGTGGGAAGTTATTTCACTTTTATCTTACAACAGCCCTGAGATGCAGGTGCTATTATTATGCCCTTTTTACAGATGAGGAAACTGGGGCTTGAGAGAGACCAAGTAAGAGAGATTTCCCATGGGTAAGGTCTCCCATAGGTATCTTACTTATGGGTAAGAAGGGAAGGAGAACCCCGGGAGATCTCTCCCAGTCCTGGAGAAGGGGGAAGGAGAACCCCGGGAGACTCTCCCGTTCCTGGGGAAGGGGGAAGGAGAATCCCGGGAGATCTCTCCCGTTCCTGGGGAAGGGGGAAGGAGAACCCTGGGAGATCTCTCCCGTTCCTGGGGAAGGGGGAAGGAGAATCCCGGGAGATCTCTCCCAGTCCTGGAGAAGGGGGAAGGAGAACCCCGGGAGACTCTCCCGGTCCTGGGGAAGGGGAAAGGAGAACCCCGGGAGATCTCTCCCGGTCCTGGGGAAGGGGAAAGGAGAACCCCGGGAGACTCTCCCGGTCCTGGGGAAGGGGGGCTCCGCGAGAGGTGTAAGGAAGGAGAATGGCAAGAGCAGAGAGGTCAGCGATCAGAGCACTCACGTCTCGATGGCCTGGCAGATCCGGTCAGTGCTCAGGTTGCCTTTGCGTAAGGTGATGGCCAGATTCTTCGCCCGGTTCGCCTCGATGAGCGTCACCTTGCTGGGGGCCTTGTGTGCTGTCTTGGCTTTTAGGGCATTCAGGTCCAATGAAGGGCCCTGGGACTTGGTCTTGAACTGTTCCTCAAAGTCACTCATATCCAGTTCCTAGCACAGAAGAGAAGGGATTGGTGGATTCAGGGCCAGAGACCGAGCGGGGAGACGCCCCAGAGGAGCACGGCGCCAGTCCTCCGCCGGTGAGGTGGGCGCCGTGTCCTGGAGGCCGCAGGCCATCCTGCCCCAGCCCAGGCTGGCTCCACGCCGTAGCCGGTAGGTCCTGGGTTCGACCCCCAAACAGTAAGAAAGCCCCAGCTGTTGGCTGCCCTGCCTGGAGACCGAGGGGGAGCCAGAGCTGCCGTGGCCAGGCCGGGTTTCCCGGGCCGAGGAGGAGGGGGCCGTACCTGGAGCACCTTCTCGTCGTTGATCTCGGTAAAGACGGTGCCTGTGATCTGGCTGGGCTTGAGGGCCACCCAGTTGAAAACTGGCATCCGGAACTTGGTCTGAATCGGTTTCTTGGCCTTCACTGCACAGAGCAGAAACGGGGTGAGTCGGGGGCGGGGAAGCCGGTCAGCGCCCGCGGCCGGAGTTGGGGACAGCGGCCCGGGAGATGAGTTGGAGACGGGAGGTATGATACAGAGGGTCGTGGGCGAGAAATAAAATGGTTTTTATTTCAGGGGAAAGATGGGCCAAAAAGGAAGAAAAGGGGGCTGACAGATGGGAGGGAGTGGGGGAGGGACGCAGTCTGAGACCAGCAAAATGCAGGTTTCCCCTCAGGATCTCTGGAGCAGAGCCCCCGGACACAGGGACACCTCACCTCTCCCCTGCCTGGAGGGGGCGAAGGATACCAGAGTCACTGCCCGTATCCACACCCTGCCTAAAAAAGAACCCCCTCACTCCCGGCCCACTCACCTGCACCAGTTTCTGGAGTGGGTCCCCCAAAAGCCCCGGGAAGGCCCCCGGGAGGAGGAGGGGGCACCGTCCCACTGGTCCCTGGCGGAGGCGGAGGCGGAGGCGGCGGCGCTGGGGACGGTTCAGCTCCAGGTAACGGTGGGGCAGGGGGCAGATCCAGGTGACCGGGAAGGGGTGGAGGGGGAGGGGGTGCTGAGGCTGGGGTTTCCTGAGGGGCAGGAGAGGCAGAGACTGGGGGGGACTGTGGCAGCGGCGGCGGCGGCGGTGGAGGACAGACAGATGCAGCGGGAGGAGTTGCTGGAGGAGGGAGATCTAGAAAAAGCAGCAGAATTGGACAGTCATCTTCCCCTTGCAGGCAGATTGCAGATCCTGGCAACGGCACAAGGTGACAGAAGTTTCTCGAGCTTCCTAGGAAACCCAGATTTCCTGGTGCTCAGGACTCCCGGGGGCACTCTGCTTGAGGATCTGCCCCTTCCCAACCCATCAGAGGCACCTCTAAGCCACGGCCGTCCCCTTCTCCCCTGGTGCTCCTCCCTCTCCTGGGCCTGGCCTGACCCATGTGTCCACTACGCCCCCGCCGATCCAGGGCCACCTTGGCCCATGCTCCGGTCCCAGCAGGGGACTTCGAGGAAGCGTTGGTGAAAGCCCCCCTGTGTCTCCAGGAGGCTCGGGGGGCACCCAAACGTCTGCTCACAGCATTGGACGCAGTGTGGGAAACAAACGAACTCATCCAGTCCAACCTCCTATTTGAGGACGAGGAAAGTGGGGCCCGCGGCCACTGGCCCTTCACCAGGAGCCCGATTCCAAGGCGGGCCTGCTGGCACCCAACGGGCGCTCTTGCCCCAGCCAAGCCCGTCCCAGGGCACCGCTCCCCGTAAGGGAGACGCGGGCCCTCTCCCAGGCCCACCCGGGCCCCCGCCTTAGGGGGAGAGCCTCCCAATGGCCCCGCACAGAGCCTGCCTCTCTCAGCCCATCCCTGACCCCGGCCTGTAAACACCTGTGCCCGAGGGGGAGGCGGGCGCCCCAAGCGTCTCCGGTTTTGTCGTCATCGTCATCGTGTCAGGTGGGGTTGCCACAACAACCGGGATGATCTCAATGGTGATGTCTTCTCCGGGTCCTCTCAGGATTCGGATTAACCCTTTCCTCTCCAGCTCCTCCAGCTTAAGCTCCAAGGCGGAGGGCTGGGCTGGGACGGGGCTGAGGGCCGGTACCTTCTTGGGGTCCGGGGGCAGCTGGGAGGTGCCCATGCTGGCACACTCACTGTGGCGCTCCTGGGTCCCACACCCCCAGAGAAGGACGGGATTAATCGGCCCTCGGAGGGCATCAAGCCCCCGCCACAGCCTCACCTGGCAGTGCCAGCCTCGCTCACCGGCCCAAGCCTTGCCCTGCCGCCCTTCCCTTTCTCCATGCCCCCCGGCCACTTCCGTCCCCTCCTTCCCCCACCTCCGGCCTCGGGCCCTCGCTCACCCGCAGCAGGTCCAGATCCTTTCGGGTACTGCTCAGCTGCTTCTCCAGCTCAGCGATCTTGGCCATGGACTCGTTCTCTGCCTCCCGGAGCCGCTCTGTCAGCTATGGCACCAGCACATGGTGAGCACACCCACCCGTGGCTGCTGACATCAGGCGAGGGGGTGGGCACCCAGGAGGGGGGAGGGACAGGAATCCCTCGCTTCTGGGCCCTTTCTGTCTTACTCTCCCGAGTGCGGGAACTGGGAACAAGGAAGCCGGCTGGCAGGAGCCCCCTCCTGGACTGCATTCTCCAGTCCCCCTCTCTTTCTGGTCCAAGAGCCGGCATTCCACTCAGAGACCCCAGAATGTGTCCTCTTCCCTGCCAGCTCTCCTGCTCTCTCTGTGGGGTATACCCACCAATGCGGGTACCATGCAGAGTCCTGGATGCCTGTGCACCAGTCTGCCCGGGAGGGAGGCAGGGAGAGCAGGATCAAAGTGGGAGACAGAAGCTCAATGGGCTCATCCATCCCCCCAATCCTCCTCCTTGTGGCAGAAGTCAATAAACCCCAAAATTTTCTCCCAGGGGACAGGGGAGAGCCCCTAATGAAGAAGTCGGTACCTGAACAGGAGTTCTGACTCCTGGGCTCCCAGACTCACCACTAGGTGTTCCGGGTTCCTTCCAGGGGTCCTTCCTTCTATGCCCTGAATCTTGCTGAGTCTGGGGGGCTGCAATAGAAGGGGGCCTCCTCCCTGGTCCCCCCCTCTTACCAAGGCCACCTGCTCCTGCAGCTCCTCCATGTGCTCCAGAACGGCGTTCTTGGTTTCCGTGTCCTCCAGGAGGGCACCCACATCAAACACGTTATCCAGATACGCCTGGATCTGCACCTGCAGCTTGTCACTCTCTGTCAGCCGCAACCTCTACCACCGGGGAAAAGGGGGAGGAAGAGGATGAGGTCCAGGAAAAGCCCCTTCGCCCAAACAGAGAAGAGAAGCAAGGCCTACCAATCCTCCCGTTTAAAAAATTACCCCAAAAGATTCCTCCTCCAGAAAGCCTTCTAGAATTGATCAGAAAACTTAGACTTAATAGTTTACTTTTTTATTCCCTACTCAGGTAGGGCACAAAGTCCCCCAAAGATGACTTCCTCCAGACATCCTAGCTCTTTCTTCAAAAAGCACACATAATTTTCAGCCCCAGGCTTTACAATTTACAATCAGCAAGCCCCACTGTGGATTTGTTTCTCCTTAGATGTCCATATGTCCTGCTCTCAAATGTGTAGTCAGTTAATGTCTAAGACCATCTCATGCTCAGGCTAAAGGGCACAGTCTGTAAGAAATGACCAGCAGGATGAATACAGAGAGGACTGGCGAGACCTACATGGACTGATGCTAAGTGAGATGAGCAGAACCAGGAGATCATTATACACTTCGACAACGATATTGTATGAAGACATATTTTGATGGAAGTGGATTTCTTTGACAAAGAGACCTGAGTTTCAATTGATAAATGACGGACAGAAGCAGCTACACTCAAAGAAAGAACACTGGGAAACGAATGTGAACTATCTGCATTTTTGTTTTTCTTCCCGGGTTATTTATACCTTCCGAATCCAATTCTCCCTATGCAACAAGAGAACTGTTCGGTTCTGCAAACATATATTGTATCTAGGATATACTGCAACATATCCAACATATAAAGGACTGCTTGCCATCTAGGGGAGGGGGTGGAGGGAGGGAGGGAAAAAAAATTGGAACAGAAACGAGTGCAAGGGATAATGTTGTAAAAAAAAAAAATTACCCTGGCATGGGATCTGGCATGGATATAAAGTAATTATTAAATAAAAATTTAAAAAAAAAAAAAGAAAGAACGAACATGGGGCTCGGGGCCTTAAATTACAGTCCAGTTTCTAACGCTAACTCACTGTAATCTCGGGCAAGTCACTTCTTCCTTGGACCCTCTATAAAATGACAGGCTTGCACTGGACAATCTCTTCCAGCTCTGAATTCTAGGATCTCATGAGCCAAAGGCAAGGGCCAGGGCTTGGCCTGGGTGACCACCTATGCTTCTAGCCCAAGGTTACACCTTCAGACAACAGCATGGCTGAATAAGGTCTCTTGCTGCTAGTGCTGGATTGCCAGCACCAGGGCTCACCTCCAGGTAAACATCCAGGCCCAGGTGTGTGAACTCATACTGCAAGAAGACTCGAAAATTCATGTTCTCCACGGAATGCACCACGATGTTGATAAACTGCATACAAGCCACCTGGGGACAGGGACAGTCGATGGTCAGTTTCTGAGAGTGGCAACTGGGTAACTCGCAATTGCCAGCCCATTCTCCTAACCTTCTTTTCCTCAGTTTCACCTGCTCCCTGTTTCCCCTCCCCATTATTCCGAATCCATTCAAACTCTCCTCCCAGTTCTTAGCATCCCCGTTCCTCAATACCCTAAAAACTTCAGTTTTCCCTACAGTACAGGCTCCCTGAGGCTTCAGGCCTTCCAAAGAAGCCCCAGGAACCAATAAAGCTTCCCCTGGGGAGATAACATAGGTCCGAAGCCAGCCAGAGAATGAGCTAGGAATTCAAGTTCCCAGCTTGAAGCTTCTAGTGTGACCCAATGGACTTGGCTAGAACAACTGTGTCTCCCCCAGCCCACTGCCCCCCACTCACCATGAAGTCAATGTTGCTATCTTCATTCCGGAAATACTCCATCAGCCTCTCAAACCTGTTCTTCTCACCACACACCTTGCAGGGCAAAAGGCAAAAATAGAGCCTGAGTTAGGGTGCTAGAGGATGTCTGTGTCCCTGGATACCCCCAAATCACTGGGATATCATGGGAAATTTTTCAGTCTTAAAGCCAGAGAGACCTAAGTAGAATGACACTCAGCTCAGCTTCCTCATCTGTAAAATGGAGATGACCAAACTCACACCATTTAGGTCACTAGGTTGATGGGAAAAGAGTCCTTTGTAAATCTTGAAGCTCTATGTAAATGAGGATGTTGATGGGTCTTCTTTAAGTGGCAGGACTCTGACAGAAGAACCATTTATTCTATCCCTCTACTGATTTCTTCTTCTTCAACTAGGGATCTCAAGATATTTTCCTTCTAGGCTAGGAAATGGAGGGGAACACATTTTTACAAGGTAGACAAGCAGCCCTGTTTTACAGGGGGAGAGTGACTCAGCTGTGACTGAGGCCTTTGACATCAGGAAAACACACACATACACATCTTTTGTTCTCTCATAACTTAAAGCTGCTGAATTTTGGAAGTGTTCCTATATTTTGGAAGTGTTCCAAACATCAAAGGATCATAGATGTACAACTACAAGGGACTTCAGAGGTTAACAAGACTGATTCTCACATTTAGCAAATAAACTCAGCTGGGTGACACAATGTTAAGACTTGGAATCAGGAATTCTGGAGTTCAAATCCAACCACAGACCACCCAGTTGGGGGACCCTGGGCAAGTATTTAACTTTGTTGTGCCCAATGTTCTCATCTGTAAAATAGTGATAACAACAGAACCTACTTCCCTGGATTGTTGTGAAGATCAATGAGAGATTATCTGTAAAGCACTTTGTAAAGCTTAAAAAACACTTTTAATTAAGGATGAAGGAGATGAATGATTTATTTGGGATCAAATAGCTATTAAGTGTCTAAAGTGGGATTCAAAGTCAGGTCTTCCTGATGCTATATAGTATCCCACACAGAAGCTGCTGCTCTGAGTTAGGTTAAGAGGAAGGAGGAACTGAGCCAAACTTCCTCAGTTCCTCCTTCTTCTTAACCCAACTCAGAGCTTCCCTATAGAGGCCTGACTTGGCTGGCCCTGTCCATTCCTCTCCCCTCCTGTCTCCTGGGGAGCTCTAGGCTCTGCGAGTCCAGTCTGGTCATCTGATACCATGCTCAGAACCAGAACCGCAGGCCCAAGCTGCATTCAGAGAAATCGGTGTCCTAGGCCATGACCTGAATAACCCCAGTCAGGAGAGTTCGTCCTGTTCTCCCTGAGAGACCAGGGCGCCAGTCTGGGTACCATTCCAAGACCTGAATACTTCATGGGCACTGCTGGTTGCCATGGTCCCCTCTGTAAACCTCACACTGAACTCCTTCACAGCTGGGCCAGCCTGCCCGCCCTCTGGGTTCACTTTTCTAGGCTAAAGTGCCAATTCACAGAGCAGGCAGAGAGGCTGGAACCCCCTGGGGCTTGTGGTCACCAAAGTGCCAGGGAAATCTGTAGTCAGGACTCAATTCTGTCTGCTCCATCTACTACTACATATTACTATGACTTTAAGGCAAGTCATTGAGCCTCTCAATGAGAGGATTAGACTGGTTGATCTCCATAGTCCCTTCAAATAAAAACTTATAATAAAAGAAATTGGGGAAATAGGTATAGTAATACCTTATTGGTGTAATTCTGAAGTGATCCGCCAGAAGGCAGTTTGGAACGATGCCCCAGAAGCTATTAAATTATATGCTCCTTAGAGATTAGAGCACCATCCCTGAAGTCAGGAGGACCCAAGTTCAAATCTGGCCTCAGACACTTAACACTTCCTGGCTGTGTGACCCTGGGCAAGTCACTTAGCCCCAATTGCCTCAGCAAAAAAAAAAATATATATATATATATACCCTTTGACCCAGTGATATTGCTACTAGATTATATACCCTTTGACCCAGTGATATTGCTACTAGGTTTATGCCCCAAAGAGATAAAAGAGGAAAAGGACCCATAGATACAAAAATATTTATAGCAACAAAAGATTGGAAACCAAGAGGTGCCCATCATTTGGGGAATGGCTGGGCAAGTTATGGTACATGAATGTGATGGAATGCTATTGGGGGGTAAAAAATAATGAAAGAGATGGTTTCAAAGAAACCTGAGAAAACTTGTATGCAAAGTCTGATGCATTAAACTGATGAAGGGAGCAGAGCCAGGAAAATCATACTGTAAAGATAACATGACTTTGGGAAGTGATCCACACAATGACCAACCACAACTCCAGAAGATTCATGATGAAATAAGGTTCTTCTCTGCTGACAGAGAAGTGATGTACTCTGAGAACTTGGGGGGGTCTAGCTAATGAGGGAATTTGGGGACAGCTAAGTGGTGTGATAAATAGAGCACCAGGCATAGAATTTGAAAGATTCCTCTTCCTGAGATCATATCTGGCCTCAGAGACTTACTAGCTGTGTGACTTTAGACAAGTCACTTAACTCTATCTGTCTCAGTTCCTTTATCTGTAAAATGACCAGAGAAGGAAATGGCAAATCTTTCTAATATCTTTGCCAAGAAAACCCCAAATGGGGTCACACAGAATTAGACAGGACTGAAAAACTAAACAACAAAAAATAAGGAAAATATTGTACATGTTTTAACATGGGTTTTGTTTTTCTTGCTTTTTCAATGACGGGGAAGTGGACTTTTGTTTGAAAACAAAATAAAATTTAATTTTAAAAAAATCAAATAAAATCCCTACTCAGTCCCACAGCAGGGACCCTCTCCTCTGAGCAATCAAAAGTCAGTTCCATGAGGGTTCTGAACAGTGGGTGGTTATGTCTCAGAAAAATAAGATTCAATGCCTGGAGAGGCATTAGAAGGAGGCCAAAACCCTCTCTAACAAAATGGGGAGTGGGGGGAAGTGTGGATACCCATGACAACATCTTACACAAACATTCATGTATACATCTTGTCTTCCCCTTCTGGAATGTGAGCTTCTTGAGGGCAGGGGCTGTTTCGCTTTTATTTCTGGGTCCCCAGAGGTTGGCTCAGCCTTGCATGTAGTAAGTGCTTAATAAATGCTTGTTGATCATTGTCTGATTACCTGATCCATAGATCAGGGGCCTTCCCCCAACAGTCTCTAAGTAGGGCAATTGTACTCGTCCCTTATTTCCCCTACACAACCACCAGGAAAGCCCATACCACTCCCCCAGCTATGAGTCACTGTACTCCCCTCCCATATTCCTTTTTTCTCTGGAGGCTGACAATTTCTCAGACACTACCTAGCTTGGATGTATTAATAGCTGAGCACAGGCAGAATGTGGGGGAAGGAGGCTACTGAGTGCCAGGAGCTGACTCCTTTAAAGGAGCAGACTTTTCTAAAAAGGAAAAAAAGTTTAGAGGGGTAGGGGAGGAGAGATTAGAAAAGATGAAACAGTGGAAAGGGATAAAAGAGGGGAAGGGAGGAGAGAGAGGGAGAAGGAGAGAGTGGGAAAAAAAGAGGAGGGAGAGAGACAGATGGGGAGAGAGTGAGGAGGGGGAAAGAGATGGAGAAGAGAGGGAAGGAGGCAGGGGGAAAAGAAGAGAGAGGGAGGGAAAGAAAAGGGGAGAGAGGGAAAGAAACAGGGAGAGAGAGAAGGGGGGGAGAGAAGGAGAGAAAAGAAAGGGATGGAGGGAGGAAGGAGAGAGAACTTAGCTCCCCTAGGAGCAGAGAAGGTCAAGCCCCACCACAAGGGACTGAGGAACAGGAAGTGACTCAAGCTAGAGGCAGCAAGTTCAATCATTGAATATGGTTTTGATTAGGAGAAGGAACATCAAGGGGAAAAATTCTGGCTGTGTAATTTTGGGCAACTCAATTAAGCTCAACAGGAGTCGGTTTCATCATTTGTTAAAAAAAGAAAATCAGGTGTGATGGGATGAGCTCTGGGGTCCCCTCGAATTCAAATTCTTTGATTAACCATTTGGGGGTACTCACAGGTTTTGGAGTAAGAGATTAGGGACAGAAACAGGGAAGAGGGAATAGGGCCACAGGATGGAGCAAAGAGGGGGTGTCTTGGAGGTCTGGAGAACTTCTGGACCCAGCCTTGATTCACTCCCTTCTTCCCAGGCCCATTCAAGATCCTAAGTGGGCCTTTACAAACTAAGTCATCCTCCCTCATCTGTCTGCTCCATTCCATTCATTCACTCTCCTCGGATTTCCCATACACTTGCCTCCAGAAGCCACACTTCCCCTGTCTGATATTTTATGGGACAAGCTGGGATGAGAGGTGTCTCGGCAACCTGGTCAGACTGAGGGCTACTGGATCTCCCTCACCAAAGGGGGAGCCCGTAACTATGGAGACTGCTTCCTCCATGGTCGAGCTGGGAGCTCCCTCCTCTGCATCCAGGGCACAGATTGGATCATACTCTGAGTGTGGGGCTGGAGGGGCCTAGACAAATGCAGTGATGACCCCAAGAAGGGGCTCTCAGACCCCACCCAGGCCTGTTCTCCCCCAAATAATCCATCAAGGTAGGGAGGTAGTGAGGGCCAAAGTTTGAATCCTGCTTCAGACCTTTCCCAGACTCTAGACAAGTTATTCAGCCTCTCAGCCTCAAATGTTCTCATCTGTAAAATGGGGACAACAAAAACACCTAACTTACAGTGCTGCTGTGAAGATAAAATGAGGTAATATATACAAAGCACATTATAGAACTTTCCTTGAGGTGCCCTCTAAAATGCTATTATTGTTAATACATTTAATAAGATATTAGCAACCTCAGGAGGCACTATGCTAGGTAATGAATAAAACAAGATATATGTGCCCTGGTCCTTAGCTGAGATAGGTACTATGACTTTTTGACACTGGGAAATCTAAAACGTTGCCATTTATAGATGGTATTTTAGTCTCCTTGCAGGGAACCTGACCAAAGCTACACAGTTAAGAAGGTGAACAAAGGCGTGCCAGGCTCTGACCTGCTGCCCCACGCATCTCTGGACCCCCGAGCTTCACAGAATGTCAACAGCCAAGGGACAGCAGCGCCCCCAGACTCAGGCCTTTGCCTAGAGGACCCAGGTAGCCAGTCCCTCGGCCTGCAACCTCCTTGGAATCCAGGCCTCCAAGGCCCGGGGCTGGGATCTATTACAGAACACCCCCCCCCCACAGCCCACCGGAGTAAGGCTGGGCCTCCCCCGACCAGCCCAGAGCGGCAGAAAGGGGTCTGACCGAAGGGCCGGGGGCCGCCGTACCTCTTTGAAGTTGTCAAAGGCAGCCAGAATGATCTCGTGTCCCCCCCGCACCAGACACACGGCAGCCAGCAGCTCCAGCACAAGAGCCTTGGTCCTAGAAAGAGATTTGGAAAGAAACGTGGGCCAGGCTGGGGAGGGAGGCTGGGGCAGAAGAAACAGGGCGCTGGGTGGGAACCAGGAGTCCGTGAAGGGGACACTCCAGGGCAGGGGGGCAGACGGGCTGAAACGGCTCACCTGGGACTCTTGTTGTTGAGACTCAAGGTGATCTCGTTGACACAGGCGGGATGGTTCATGACAAGGCTGAAGCCAGACTGGGGAGAGAGAAGTGTCCATCACTATAGCATGGCCCATACCACAAAACTCTCAGATGAAACCGCCACGGGAAATGTTTAACAAAATAAATAAAAGCACAATGCAGAGGCAGTTAGGTGGTGCAACAGTGAGAGCACTGGTCCTGGAATCAGGGGGACTTTCAACTTACCAGCTGTGTGATCCTGGACAAGTCACTTACCCCCAGTTACACCCGTAATACAACATAATGTTAACTTGGGGTTTTCTAAGTCAGCACAAGGCCCACAGAGACCTGTGTACATAGTGCTAGGGTGAGTATTCCCATTATATAGATGAAGACTGAGGCTCCAAAATCTGAAAGGTTCTGCCCAAGGCCACACAACTAGTATTTGTGTTGGAATCAGGATCTGAACCTAGACTTCTGACTGACTGAGTCAGCTCTTTCTTTGTCCCCTCTTTGGGCAGGAATATGGTCAAATTTCCTCCACTTTCTACTTTCTCCCTTTCACCTCTAAGTAAAATTTCCACAGCGGCCCTCAGTCACTCACTGTCGACCCCTCATGATTATAGTAATCACCCAATCTCATTCAACCCCTGCTCAAAGACCCCACCAAGGGAGAGCTCATGCTCTCCTAAGGCCTCCCTTTGAGCTTTCTGGAAGCTCTCATGTTAGAAAAATTTTCCTTCTATCAAGCTTAAATTTGCTTGTTGGCAATTCATTGCAACTTGTTCTGCTCCCTTAAATCTCAAGCAGAACGGGAGTAATCCTTCTTCTCCATGAGCATCCTTTAGACCCTTAAAACAGCTATGGCCTCCCCTCCACCCCACAGTGTTCTCTTTTTTAGGTCACCTAGTCCCAATGACTAATTAATCCCAGCTTCTTTATATAGTACCTCTCTTCAATCTCTTGCTTCATTCCAAGTGCCTGTTCCTTTATAGTCATTATTCTCTGTCTAAACATCCCTTTATCTTTTTAAGAGCCCTGAACTAGGGTATTCTTTAACCTCCTCTAGTCCAGGCTACATGGTCCTAGTTGTTCTACCTATTCTCAATAACAGTTAGGTTCAGGGACATGCTGGAGCCCAGCTCAAACTGGCTCACATGAAAAAGCTGATTGTTAAATTTCCAGTGAGAGCATTTTCACTTTGGAAATCAACAATTGCTATAAATCAGGGATTGATTTATTGTTCATTGATTCTCTAGACTTTAAAAAATAAGAAAGACCATAGGCAATGAAGTAATATCAAAAAAATTTACCACAAGTTTTTCCAATAAAGGTCTCATTTCTAAAATATATACCAAGTATATTACTCAGTCATACTTACAAAAATAAGATCCGTAACCCAACTGAAAAATGGTAAAAAGATATGACCAAGAAGTTTTTATAAGAAGTAATCAAAGTTATCTAAAATCATATTAAAAGTGCTCTAAATTATTAATGGCTAAAGGCAAATTAAAAGAACTCTGAGGCACCACTTCACACCTACCAAAAATGACAAAAGTTGGAAGGGTTAAGGGGAAAATAGGTCTATTCATGGAGTAATGAAACAATCATTCTGGAAAATAATTTAGAAGTAGGCCCAAAGGATTATAAAACTATGAATACTCTTTGACCTAACAATACTACTATTAGGTCTTCACCCCAAAGAGATAAGAGAAAAAGGAAAAGTACCCATATGTACAAAAATAAGTATAGCAGCATTTTTTGTGATGGCAAAGAATTGGAATTTGAAGGGTTGCCCATCAATTGGGGAAAGGCTGAATAAGTTGTAGCATATGACTATGATGAAATATTGCTGTGTTATAAAAAAAGAAATGATGAGGGAGTTAGTTCCAGAAACAAACAATCAAAAAAACATGGCAAGACTTATATAAACTAATTCAAAGTGAAGTGGATTTTTTTCCCACTTCATTGTACACAATAACATCAATATTGTACAATGATAGACTGTGAAAGACTTGGCTACTCTGATCATATGATGATCCAAGATAATTCCAAAGAACTCATGATGAAAAATGATCCAACTCCAGAGAGAGAACTGATGAACCCTGAGTGCAAATTAAAGCATAATTTTCTTTCTTTATTTATTTTTCTTTTTTTTTAAATATGACTAATATGGAGATGTATTTCACATGTATAATTGATATCATATTGCTTGCCTTCTCAGTGAGTGAGGGAGAGGTGGAAGGAAGGGAGAGAATTTGGAATACAAAATTTAAAAAGATTACTTAAAATAAAGAGGTAATAAATTTTAAAATATTTTTAAAAGAGACAGGAAAAGTCCATAATAAAGATTGTACTTAAATGTGTACCATGCATATTTTATATATAAAAACATAGATTTATATAATACATATTATATGCAAACTATTTTATATATATATATGTGTATATATATATATATATGTATATATATATATATATATATATATATTTTTTTTTTTCTGGAGAGTCAGTTGTTGAACATTTGCCAGCATACCACTCCTTGGCTTCCAACCTTTTTACCTTCTTCATTCCCAGGAAAGGGGGTAGAAAAAATGTCAGATGGCTGGAGAGAGTATGAAGCTGGCAGGGGAGTGTTTAAATAGAATTCCAGGGCTCAAAGTACCTCCCTTCATCCCCAAATTACAATAAAATGATATGAAAGTATGGTGTATTCCACAGAAATAAGGACTGGGACTCTGAAGGCCTGGGTTCAGATTCTGAGCTTCTTAGTTGAATTATAGAAGCTCATTTAAAATTATGAGGGATAGTATTAACTATGTCACTGACCTCAGAAGGTTGTGAGGATCAAATATAAAGGAAGATAGACATTTAATTTATGAATCCCTTGGCCTAGGAAACTCCTGAAAGCAAACAGATCCTTTAAAGTAAAGATTACTTTTGAGCCGATTTTTTTTATTTTTTTGCACAGCATGACAGATAAAGAAATATGATTAGAAGAATTGCATGTTGAACCTATATTAGATTGCTTGCTGTCTTGGGAAGGGAAGAGATGAGCCAGGGAGGGAGAAAAATTTGGAACACAAAAGTTTTACAAAAATGAATGATGAAAATTATCTTTGCATGTATTTGGAAAAGTAAAATACTATTTAAAAACTAAAAAAATAAAATAAAGCAAAGATAAGTATCTTCTATGCAGCTCATGGTCATAGTGTCCTAGAATACCAAGTTATATGATTTGCCCACAGTCACATAGCAGGATAAAAGACTTGAACCTAGAGCTTTGGTTTTCTTGGCTCTACCAGGCATAAAAGAAGTGCTATATAAATATTAGCTATTATTGTTTTTTATTTATATATTTTACATAGTAATTATTATTATGAAATAAGTTAATGTTCGTTATTATTATTGTTAAGCATCTGCTATATATCAGGCACTCTTCTAAGTGCTTTTATAAATATTATCTCATTTGATCCTTACAACAAGCCTTGGAAGTAGGTGATATTATTATCCCCATTTTACAATTAAGGAAACTGAGGCAGTCTGAGGTAAAATGACTTGTCCAGATTTATCCAGATTAGTAAGCATCTATGGCTGATTTGAACTCAGTTCGGTCTGACTCCAGACCCAGTGATCCATTCATTGTAAAATATGGACAATAATAGCACCTACCTCATAGAGTTGTTGTAGGGATGAAATTAATTTTGTCAAGAGCTTTAAGCTTTAAGCTAAAGCACTATACAAAAGGTTTCATTCTTATGCATATTAAATTATTATTACTGTTTTCTAATAGTGTAGATCATGTCTTCTCACCTTATATTACCTTGCCCATGGATTCCCATAAAACTTCCATAAGAGGTCTGCTAGATCATCCTAGTCCCTTGACATTACCCAGATATCAATGAAGAACATGTTATCTCTGTCAATTATCCCTTCCACAAGATCAACTCACATCCTCTTCTGGCCATAGATGTCTTTGGATGCCATCTCCCACAGTCTCATGCATAATAGCTTGCTGGTAAAATGCTACAATCTTCCTATCTCCTCCCTGGGCCTCTCCCTTGTTCTTTGGGTAACCCACTATTTAATTCTTAAGAGAGTAATGAAATTCCATGACTCACAGTTAAAGAGCATCAGTTAAAACACTGACTAATTTCCCAAATGCAATACAGCACATTTTCTTCCTCCTGCCCAATTCTAGACCCAGGTCAGTCTCCATCAGTTGTGTCCATTCAAAGTATATATGCACATTTATGCCAAACTCCTTTGGATGATTACAGACTTCATTTAAGAGGCTTTGCTGCATGCTGGGACTTACTGTAATCAAATTGTTTCAAAACTGTGTGATTCACAGTTCCCTCTACTGCCTTTTCCCGCCACACTAACAAAGTCACTCCTCAGAGCTAAGGGCCATTTTGCATTTTCTTTGTTTCTTGGGTTGCCATGGCCAAACAATTTCAAGCTGGGGGCCAAGCTTAGAGCTGATAAGCTTCTGAGCTGTTCCTCTGGATCATATGTGAAACACTTCTCTCTTAGCAGGACTGGTTAGAGGTTGGGTTCTGCAAGCACAGCCTCTAATAATCCAGAGCCATCTCCAAAGCAAAGATGAAGAATAAGAGGATTTTCGCAGAATGGGAGGGTAGGTAGGAAGAAAGAGTGCAAAGGGCCCTTTGGGAAGAGTTTTATTTATATGTATGTAAATGTATGCATGTATACATGTGTATATACATGTGAGTATGTGTATATTTAGATTTAAATATTAAATTGAACATTTTATTAAATATCTATTTGTATCAATATATTTTAATATGTTATTATATTCCACCATAATCCTCCTCTGATGTGTTACTATGATATGAAAGTGAAACTAGGTTCTCTAAGACCAAATAGGTCAGCAGAAAGCAAGCTCTGGCAAGTCCTACCGAGCTTGCCAGTAAGTTTCAGCAACAGGGAGCATCTGTGTCTGAGATAAGTACAGAGAGGTTTATCACCCACATGACCATGGCAACCTCATCATCAGTATCACCTCCTGTCACCCAAAGTAGGCTCTACTGGCCCAGAGCCTTAGCAGGAGCCCTCTGTCCTACCCTTGGGCTGAAACCCACAGGCTGGCTTTTGCCTCTGCTTGGGAAGGGGCAGGGCCCTTCTTGGTGGTCCTGACTGTGGAGGAGAGGGACTTCCCCAAGAGTAGGGGATGAGCAATCTCCAACCACAGGCCAGGCTGGGCTCACCTGGTAATTCATGATTGCACGGAGACACATGATGCACACATGTACGTCATCCTTCTGGCTGACGATGCGGGAGTTTCTCAGGGTTTTCCGACTGTGAGCTGGGTTTAGCCTAGGCCATAGAAGACAGAATCTCTTGGGACCCCTTCCCCTGTCCCTACTGCAGCCCAGAAGTAGCTCTAGGATGGAGATCCCCTTCTTCCTCCCATCAATTACCAGCCAGCCACCACCCAGACCTAATTAGGACCCCAAGACACTTCACTCTTCTCTGGAAAAGGACAAGTTGCCCTCTTTTACCCAGACACATCAAACCGTCTTCTAGGGGAGATCTTGTTCAACTCTACAGGATAGAGATTAACTCTGAGACAGTTTATGCTAGTATCTTGTAAACTCCTTGAGGGCAAAAACTGTCACCTTCTGTTTTATATCTCCCAGCATATAGCTGGAGGTAGGGATCCAGGGATAAAAAGTACATGCATAATAAAAGCACTTTTTGAAGTGCTTATTGATGGCTTCTTCTCTTCTTATACTTCAACTTTTAAATAAGAAGATGGCAGGAAGAGAGGAAAGATTTTTAGTGTTTAGGGTCCTGGGCTCTGCTATTTAACACCTGACTAACCTTGGGCAAATCAGCTTCCTCTTGTTGAGTCTAATTCTCCTTATCTGTAAAATAAGGTGGAATAGACTAGATGGCCTGTAAAGTCCCTCACAAATTTATGTCCTTCTGGAATGTGTGTGTGTGTGTGTGTGTGTGTGTGTGTGTATACACACACACACACACACACACACACATTCATGCCTGACTCTAAAACATGAAATTAAGTATGTTTGTATCTGTTCACATACCAGACCCCAGAAACCACCTTTAAGCGATGGGCTGATTTACTCTTTACAATATCCAGCTAAGCAGGATAGTAAAGGACCTTGGTGCTTAAGCAAGTTTGATAGGCACCTCTGACATAAAGGGAGTAAGTGTTGCCCCTTCCTTTCTAAACCAAGAGGTCTTGAGCTGAACATCCATGTGAGTCTGATCCCCTCAGCCAAAGCGGTGATGGAGAACTAGGATTCGGTACCCAAACAGGCTGAAAGGATAGTCTCTCCTTCCTACAATGACCCTGGTGGCAATGCTCCTAGATTTGGGATGGGGGACAGATCAACGACAGCCTCCCAATGATGCTAAATTAGGAAGATGACAGCTTCTATTTTCCAGCCCCTCACACTAGAAGTGACTCCAGGGAACAGAGACAGGACCCAAGCATGCACCCCATTCCTGCCAGAACGTTACATACCGGGGAGAAGGGGGACATCTAAAGCAGCAGGAGAAAAGAAAGAGTTAAGAAGGAGTAAGAAAAGAGTAGTAGAAGTCTCCCTTCCAATTCAACATTTATGGTTTTATTATTAGGCATGGGATAGCTCTCCATCACCAGGCCAGAATTAACCACCTGGCATAAGCACTGCTACCAACCCTCCCTTAGCTGCTTTCCTTCCATTATCACCACGTGCCCAGCGAGCATGGTTTATTATTCCATATCCATTCCCTGCAGTTCCCAAATGTCTCAAAGGTCACCTGCTTTCCACCTCTGGCCAAGCGAGGCAAGGATGTCCCCCCCCCCCAGGCACTTCTTGGGCAGGCTTCCAAGGGCTCTGAACATCATCTCAGAGAGGTCCTAATCAGATCGGCCCAGTCCTAGTTACCTGACAGTCAGGTGGCGACCCTTGCCCTGGGACAGGGAGGAGGAGGAGGAGGAAGGTGGAGAGCCCTTGCCGAGATCTTCCACTGACTGGTCCAAAGGCTTGCTCTTTTCTGGGCTGGGGCTGCCATTATCCATGCTCTCCATGTCATACCTGCGGGGCAGATGTATTAGTGAGCTACAGACCCAATGGTGCAGGAGCACTGGGTGTTAATCTGAAAAGGCAGGAGCCAAGAGAGAAGTCAGGATGCTCAGGCAAAGAGGGAAGGAAAAACAAAGAACGAGGGCACAGGTCAGTAGAGAAGACGCAGGTTCCACTCAACGGACCTATCACTGGAACCTGGCACATATGGGAAAGAGGGAGGGGAAAAAGCACCGAAATAGCCCTGCCAGGAGCCAGGCACTGCGGTGAGCTGTTTACAAACACTATCTGATTTTGGTCTTTCTAGCCACCATTAAGTGCTGTAATTATTCCCTTTGACATAATTAAGCAAGACGAACAGGGCTAAGTGACTTGTCCAGGGTCACATGGCTATAGAGTGTCCAAGGCTGCCTTTGAACTCAGATATTCCTGCTCGCAGGCCCAGGACCACCCAGCTGCCTCTGATGGGGATGTTGCTGCTGATAACAACTAACAGTTAAGCAGCACTGATGATGGACCAGGAACTATGCTAAGGACTCCACAAATACTAGCTTCTCAAGACAACCTGGGAAGGAGGTGCTATTTTTATCCTCTTTTTACATTTGAGGAAATTGAAGTAAACAGAGCTTAAGCCCAGGATCATATAACTAGTGAGTGTCTGAAGCTAGATTTGCACTCACTGCCTCTGGCATTATGGAGACCACACAGGGACTAGAAAGAGACAGAAAGAACCTTATTCCTGCTCATCCAATTTTATGGATGACGAAACTAAGGTCCCAAGAGAGCAGGGAGGATATGCCTGGTAAAAACAATTTGTATTTTACTTATTTTCTATGAGATATTTCCCTTCCCCATCTATCTAGATTTTTTCTTATTTTTTATTTTAGACAATTTTCGATTGTCTTTACTCACAAACCCCAATGGGATGAAAGCTCCTTGAGGGCAGGGACTATTTTGTTGTGTCTATAAATCTTCAAAACAGTGTCTGGCACATAGAAGAAGTTTAATAAATGCTTGAAGAAAAGAGGGAAGGAGGGAAGGAACAGCTCTGGGATTTGAACTCAGATCTCCAATTATCAAATCTACGTTCTTACCATCAAGGCTCAATGCCATGGTAACTACCCTGAGACTGTGGTTTATTCTTGGGTCTCCCCATTGCTATTTCTCACACCACCCAAGAACAGGGCTCTTAGTCCCATGAGACTATATTGAGTGTAAATGTATGTTAAGGGATGGGGAGTTGGAGGGAAAGGCCAAAAGAACCACTCAGGCTTCTCTTCTGGATTAGACAAGGGGATAGAACACCAGTGTTGGAGTCAGGAGGACTCGAGCTCAAATTGTGTGACTGTGGGGAAATCACTTCACTCCAATCTCCTCAAAAAAAAAAAAGAAAGAAAGAAAGAAAGAAAGAAAAAAAAAAAAGGAATGCTTAAGTACTATCCCAAGGCTTGAGGTGGAGGGAAGGAGGATATAATGTCAGAAATACCTACCTTCACGATCTCCTGGGTGGGTAAAAGGGGGCAAAAAGCAGATGAAGAAAAAGTCTTACGTGACTGAACACTGGGCAAAGGCCAGGTACTCCAGCAGCACATCCAGGCCCTGGTTCTCTTCATTTAGGAACTCCTGCACCCACCTATTGGAGAAAGGACATAGAACAGGGAGGCAGCTTCCTTAGAAGCTGCTACTTGTCACTCCTTCTTCTACCCCAACCTAAGGGCGCAGTGAGGTGGAGAAGAAAGGGAACAGTTCAGTGCCATCCTCCAGCTTCCCGAGGAAACTGTCCTCATGGTGGCTCCCAGGTACCAGACATACCCTGGCAGCGAGTTCCAGGCACTAGCTGTGGTGCATGCCAGGAAGTTCAGTGCACAAGGTCTATTATCATCCCTGCTTGGTATGGGGGGGGGGGTTTAGATAGATGGGGAAGAGAGAGAGTCCCTCCACATCTCCTGCTGGAAGAAAAGGGAGGGAGTCTATGGCAGAATACAGAGTGTGCAGTAAATTTTAAGAAAGAGGTTCTTAATCAAAGGTTTGTGAACTTATTTAAAAAATATTTTGATAATTATATTTATTTTGAAAGTTGTATTTTAACAATATAAGTGGTTTTATGTTTTTATTTTGTGCATTTATAAACATTAATTCTGAAATGGATACATAGACTTTACTAGACTGCCAAAGAGATCCATGATATACATAAATGGCTAAAAATTCCTGTTTTCAATGGATATAATTCCTCCCTCTCCCTTCAATACAGAGACACCTCAGCTCCCTTGGAACAAGCCCCAAGAACAAGGGATCTAGAGACTTGCACCTTAACTTAAGGGTCAGCCAGATCTGCTGTGACAGGGGAAGTCCAGGGGTCCTCACTCACCCAATGTGGTTGGTCCTCAGTGAAATCTCTAGCTCCCGAAGGACTTGTGTGGATTCCTGGACTCGCCTCTTAAACTATAAAACAAAGGCAGAGGAAACCTGGTAGGTAGGAATCCCAGGTCTGCCCGTCCTCCCTCTTTTCAAAGTTCACCTAGGTTCCTCAGATGGCAGCAGGAAAGCAAACACACACTCACACACACAGTCTCTATCTTTTTCTCGCTCTGTCTCTGTCTCTATCTCTCAGTCTCTGACACACACACATACACACAGTCTCTATTTCTCTGTGTCTTTCTCTTCTCTCTCTCTCTCTCTCATCTTTTTTTCTCTCTGTCTCTGTCTGTCTCTCTGTTTCTCTCTCTGTCTGTTTCTCTTTCTCTCTCTCCTCTTCTCTCCTCTCTTTTCCTCTCCTCTCCTCTCCCCTTCCCTCCCCTCATCTCCCCTTCTCTCTCTCTCTCTCTCTCTCTCTCTCTCTCTCTCTCTCTCTCTCTCTCTCTCTCTCTCTCTCTCTCCTCTCCCCTCCCTTCCCCCTCCTCTTCTCTTCTCTCCTCTCTCTCTCTCTCTTTCTCTTTCTCCCTTCTCTGTCTCTGTCTCTCTCTCCTGTCTCTCTCTCTTCTGTCTGTCTCTGTCTCTGTCTTTCTCTTTCTATCTCTATCTCTCTCAGTCTTTGTTTGATTCTCTTTATCACACACAACACACACACACACACACACACACACACACACACACACACACACACACACACACACGTGCTCCTGCCTCCCTTTCCTCCCTTGTGAGTACTAGGACACTTGCCCCAGCTACGGACCAGCACAGATTGCTCCTATTTGTGCCAGACTCCTCTCTCACTTGTACATACACACGCATGCCTCCACACACATTCTCTATTCCTGATGCCCAAGGTGTGAGAGAAGCAAGACCATATAAGAGGAGGAAGATACCCCTAGGTTTGTCATCCAATCAGCTGTCACCTTTCTGCTGACTCCACCTGTCTCCAAGTAGCTCTTAAGCTTTTGGATATAGGCAGCTGGGGGGTTCTTGACTTGAAACCGCTCCTGGGAGGTAGGGAAAAGAAAGGGGGAGAGTCTTTGAGTGCTTCCACAGACCGGCTGTACATCTGCCTTCTCCAGCACACACTACGAAACCCACCTGGAGACCCCAAGCACAGATGGGGAAAGCTGAGCAAAGGTGGTGGAGGAGAAAGAAAGAAGGGCATAGAATGATAAAGTCTGAGCTAAAACAAACTTCAGTGATCACTCCAGCCAAACTCCTCATTTTACATATGAGGAAACAGAAACCCAGAAAAGCTAAATGATTTGCCAAAGAAAAGTAGGGGGGAAAAAACACATAAAATGAAAAAACAAAAACTGAGGATCTGACATCAAAGGAAATGGATTCAAAACCTAATATAGTCATTTACTATCTGTGTGACGCTGGACAAGTGATTCAAAGCTAAGGTCCTCAGTTTTCTCATCTGTAAAAGGAAAAGACTGGGCTAGATGACCACAAAGATCCCTGAAAGCTCTAAGTAAAACATCTGGGTAGCAAACTACATGGAGCACTGGCTTGGAATCCAGAAAACTGACTTTGAATCCTGCTTCAGATATGTGTGACCCTGGGCATGTCTTTATTTCATCTGTAAAATGAGAATAACAGTAGCATCCATCTCCAAGAATTGCTATAAGGATCAAATGAATTACTTTAATGTTGTTAGTAAATTCTCAGTCATGTCTGACTCTTCATGACCCCATTTGGGGTTTTCATGGCAAAGATATTAGAATGGTTTGCATTCCCTTCTCTAGTTTATTTTACAGATTAGGAAACTGAGGCAAATGGGATTAAGTGACTCCCCCAGGGTCACACAGCTAGTAAGATTTGAAAGCCCAGCATCCTACCCACTAGGCCACCTAGATGCCTGCAAACCTTAAAGAGTAACATAAAAGCCATTAATTAAAACTGGTCCTATGAACACAAAGAGAGGATTTGAATTCAAGTCTTCTGGCTTTAAATCCAGGGCTAATCAGTCATAATCTGTTCTGTAAGAAATCCTAGATCTGCCATCCAGTCCAGCCTCCTCACCACCTCCTAACTACCACATGTGAAGGAAATGGAGGTGGGAAGGGAAAAAGGAATGAGGGCATCCAGATGTGTGAAGCCTTAAAAAGGCAGGCTCAAAGAAAGGGACATGAAGGGCGGAAGGGACCCTTTGTTGCTGTCCCTCAGTCCCTTCTCTGAGAAACAGAAAGGAAGCCAGACTCATGACATCACCTTGTATCTGTCTCAACTTCTTGTTTGGTAAAAGGCCCTGTGATCCTGAACTTGGATGGTAATAATTCTTTTTTTGTTTTGTTTGTTTCTGAGGCAGTTGGGGTTAAGTGACTTGCCCAGGGTCACACAGCTGGGACGTGTTAAGTGTCTGAGGTCCTCCGCGTGCCGTCTAACTGCCCCGTGAGTAACAGTTCTTTGCACAAATCTCTAATATTGGTTCCCCTGCTTTGCCCACGCCGTCCCTGGCCCTCAGCTCGGCCAAGTGGCTCTCCTTCCACTCGGCCCTTCTCCTAGCACTTAGGCTGCCCATTCCAAGCGTTCAGGACGCAGAGGAGCTATTTATAAGGGAGCAGGAGAAAGGTGGCTTTGAATCCCAGTGTTCTCCTGGGTTAGAAGGGAATAGCCATGGTCATGATGCTTACTTTGGTGACTGTGGGGAAAGGCTTTTCCTGGCTCCGAACCCCCCACCCCATTCGTATTAAACTCAGATAGATATCATTTATATGTATATAAAACCCCCCGAGACGTGGCGTGTGCGCGGAGGTAGAGGGCGCTGTTTAGTTAAAAGGGATGTGCAAAAGCGCCTCACCTTCAACCTCTGACCACACCCTCGTCCCCAGGAAAGCCCTAGAGGCCTTGCCTTGTAGTGATGGGGAAACACCACTAGATGGCTCCCTCAAGCTTCCCCACGCTGCCGCCTCGGGCAGTGGGCCCAGATGCCAGGCTCCTCCCCTGCCCAAGGGCAGGGCTCGGGGCCAGGGGGGCAAGTTCTGCAGCCCCCGCCCCGGCCCACCTTCCCATGGTCCGCGCGGCGCATCCCTAAGGCTGGCGCTCCTGGGCCCCTCTCCTTCCCAGTGCCTTCCACCCCCTCAAGCCATCTGCCCGGCCCAGGAATGGCAGCTGCAGAGGTCTTGGTAGGCAGAAAGCATCACCCCCCTCCCCACACACTCACTAGCTGTTGCAGGCCCCTTCCTGGGGATGTACTCTCAAGCTAAAGTATATTCCCAAGTCATGGGGACCCATCAGAACCTATTCCTAGTGCCCAGACCTGCTTCTTTCTAACAGGACTGGCCCATGCCCACCCCACCCCCCTCCCTTTATGCCAGCCTCTGCCGTGCCCCCAGATCTGTGGGTCGGGACCCCCGGTTCCCAGCTTAGGTCCTTGCTAACCATCCCCCCATCACACCCCCCATGGAGATTCTCAGCAAAGCAGCTCCACCATCCCATTAGCAGGAGAGCCAGGACCCAGCCCTGGGTCCCCGGGGAGCTTTCCTTACTCAGCCTTCCCCCCCTCCCCCCGCTGCTTGCTGGGAGAGAAGGCTCCTTTATGTCTCTCCATCCCTCACTGTAGAGGCCTTGCCAGCCCCGCCCTCCTGAGTAACTGCTAACAGCGGAGCTGCCCGGCAAGGACAGGGCAGAGCAAAGATAAGGGAAATATCAAACATGGGGAAAGAACCTCAGTTTCCCCATCTGTAAAATGAGGGTATCAGCACCTACTTCCCAGGATGGCTGCAAAGATAAAATGGTTCTTTGCAAATCGATATAAGTGCTATATATGCTATAAGTGCTATATAAACGCTAGCCATTATCACTTATCACTCTCTGAAGCACATATTCTGATACAGCAATACCACTATAAGGTATATAACCTCATATGACTTTCTCTCTCTCTTTATATATGTGTGTGTGTGTGTGTGTGTGTGTGTGTGTGTGTGTGTGTAAATAACTCATATAACTATAAGATATATAACCTCAAAGAGATTCAAGAAAGAGGGAAATGGCCCACATGTACAAAAATATTGCAACAGTTCTTTTCTTAATAGTAGTCCTTTTAGGGCAGCTAGATGGTACAATGGATAGAGCACCAGCCCTGAAGTCAGGAGGACCTGAGTGCAAATCTGTTCTTGGATACTTAATACTTACTAGTTGTGTGACCCTGGGCAAGTCACTTAACCCCAACTGCTTCAGGGGGAAAAATTAGTCCTTTTAGTAGAAGCAAAAAGCTAACAAATAAGGGAATGCCCTCCTGTTGAGGAATATCCACACCAATTATGGTATAGAAATGTAAAGGACTATTATTTTGCCATAAGAAATAACAAAAATGGACAGCTCAATAGAAAACTGGGAAAATCTGAATGAATGGCTATGGAGTGAAGTAAACAGAGCTAGGAGAACAATATGTACAATAATAACAATATTACATTAAAAAAAAAAACTAAATCACTTTGGTGATTTCTTCTTCAATGCATTGTCAAGCCGCCATTCCAGATACATAAAGATGAAACATGCCATCTTCTCCTGATGGAGAGACGGCAGACTTAAGAGGCAGAATGAACTATACATTTTAACCAACGAGGGAATTCACTTTGCTTGACTATGAGTACTTGTTAGGGTTTAATTTTCCTTTTTTGTGTTTTAATTAGTGAGTGGAGGACGAGAAATTATAGTAGGAAAGAAGGAGAATGCAAAGCATTCTCCCCCAAATAAAATAAAAATCACTATCTTGTGCAATGGGAAGCATTCTTATCCACATTTTACAAATAAAGAAACTGAGACTGAGGGAGGTCAGATGCTTCCAAGGAAGCTTCAGATCGAAGTCTGAGTATTCTGACTTCATGTCAACTGTTCTTCTACCATGGTAGATCTTAAAGTTGCCCTCTGCTCTTCCCCAGACCCTTGACGGAGAGAAGGCTTGGGTCTAGCTGTGTAACCCCGCCGGGTGACTCTGGAGGCTGGGAATAGGCTATGTCAATGTGGTGGTGTTCTGTGCCCTTAGAGAAGGTGGCCTCTTTAATGAGAACACTGAGCCACCAGAATATTGGCGCAATGCTTCTAACTGCTCTCAGGGCAGCCCTGAGCTCTTCAGACTAAATGTTCTTTATCTAACCAGTTAGTGACTAAATTGGTGCTCTATATCTCATGGGGGAAGTTGGGGGGGGGTTCCTAAGATCTGCATAAGTCAATCCACTCTGGGCTCTAAATCTAGGTCATAACTCCTTCCCTCCACCGGCTATCCCTCCCGCCAGACTTTTGTTTCCCCACCTTATACCAGCTGAAGGACTATTAGAGCTTCCTGCCCTGCTGCTCCCTTCCCCCATTCCCCACTCCTTCCTCCTCACCCCCACATCCTACAGGGCAGGGTCCCACTTTGCTCTTACCTGGTCACAGATCAACTCCCACTTTTTCTCGCTGTCATACTGACTCAGAAGCTGTATCTTGTCCGGGGGAAGGTTCATACAGTTCTGCCAGGGCAAAGAGACAAATCAACAGAAGTATTAGTGTCTGGGGAAGAGGAACAAGCCAGATGGGCAAGACAGAGTCCCCCCGCCCCGTCCCCCCGAAGCCCGTGATCAGGATCCCACAGCAATAGAGCCTGGGGTGAAAGGGGAGGTGGGGATTCCAGCAGCTCCCTCAAGAACCTGTTCTTTGGAACCTTATAGGCCCCAGCTTCTCCATCCCTAACTCAGGTATGGCCTACTTTCTCCCTGACCTGGTGTGAGGACTATGCTATGTATAGGGGGCCAGCCCTGCTCATGGGCCACCTAAACACCCTCGTGCACATGTGTGTAGCCCCCCGTACCTGCCCAAACACTCTCCCGAATATCATTCATCTTACTCCCAGCAAACCACTTTGGGGAGAGCCTCCTCCCCATCCCTCAAAACCCAGTGCTCTACTGTAGGCCTTTCAGTGTTCCTTAGGGGCACAGAGTCGACATTTTGTTTGGAAAATGGGAGAAGCTCAAGTCTGGGGAGCTGAGAAAGGTGAGTCATGGTTTCTCATGTGGGAAGGGGATTTTGGAGAGGAAACATACCCCACAGGAAATAGACAAGCCACCGGGCTGGGGCTTTCAGCTTCTTGGGTTTGACTCCTAGCCCCTACGTGGGAATTCCCTTGGGTGAGATTGCCCTTGGAAATCTGAGTCTTAGGGGAAAAAAGATCAAGCAGTTTCTCTCTCTCATCCACCTTCCATAACCGACCCTCAGTGAATAAATCTGCAAGCTCAATTTACACTCTCCTGCTCCTAATCACAAGGGCCTCTTTTTCCCAAGGTTGCTGAACTAGTTGGGCATTATAAGGACCACCCGATGAGAAATTCTAGGGGCCCCGAAGACTTTTCAATAGGCCTGGAAGGCCAGGCTCATTCTATCTCAAAGGTCAAACAGAAATTTAAATTCCCAATTTGACATCCCTAAAGAGAACTCCAGGTCACAACTCTTTTTCTTCCTTTGCTCCTCCCCCACACAGTGCACCATCTCCCTTTGATCATGTACACTTAGATATACCCCTTCACTTAGAGATACCCCTATCAATCCATTCACACACTTATATACATTCTCTTTGCTTATATCCACATCCCTTTCACTTGGATATATCCCCATCAACCCGTTCACACACACACACACACATACATCCCCTTTGCTTATATCCACATCCCTTTCCCTTAGGATATATATCCCTATCAATCCATTCACATGTGTATACATATATATGTATATATGTATACATCTTTGCTTCTTTGCTTATATCCATATCCACATCCCCTTCACTTACATATTCCCTAACAACCCATTCATATACATATATACACCCCCTTTGCTCATATCCACATCCCATATATACCTCTTTACTTAGTACAGTACAAAGAATTTTAATTGGAGCACCTAGTTTCAAATCCTAACTCAGACTCTACCTACTGTAGGACCCTGAACAATCAATTAACCCCGTTTCCTCATCTGTAAACTGGAACACGGGGTTAATAACAGTCCCTGCTTCCTGCAGTTGTTGTGAGGAACCCATAAGATTAAATGTCAACTCCTGGCAAACTCTTAAAGTTTTGTATGATTGTTGGCTATTGTTATTGTTGCCCAAACACTATCACACACATTTCCACATACTAATTCTCTTGAACATTCCCCACACACAATAGTGTCCTGATATATACACATACAATGCTTTCACACATGTATTAATGTTCTAGTATATACCCCTGGAACATCAATGCTCTCCAACTTACATGCCCAATACGGATTCCCACACACTCCAAAATTCCAAAGTTTTCATGAGTGCAGATTTTATCATGAGCCCTCCTGGCCTGACCCCCTTGCAACCCAGAAGTTTTTCTCTCTCATAGACCCCTCTGATAGTCTGGATAAAGTCTATGGATCTCTTCTCAGAAGAATGTTTTTAAATAATTGAAGGAAATGCTCAATAAATGTTAAATTCTAAATAAATGAAAATAAAAGTTTTTTTTTTTGCCCATTCAAGTTCATGGACACACTGAAAGCCATCCATAGACTCCCCCTTAGAGAGATGTAAAGAGACCCCCTTTTTGCCACATGTGTCTGCTTTTCACAGGGGGAAGAGTTTGGGCCACAGTGTCCCATGGAGCCTCTCTCCTCAAATGGCCCCTTCCGGGGGAAGACCCATAGCTGAAGTGTGGCCTAGGGAACCTCTGAATATTGGAGGAGGTCAAGCCTTCTCCCCAAATCACTGCCTGGGGGACTGTCCTCCTGATAACAGGAAATGATGCCTTTGAAGCGCCATTTTCTAACCGTTCCTCCTGGGCCCACCCCCACAGGATATGTGGTAATGTTCCAGGCCCGGTGGCCTGTTCCCCACAGACAGACCAGAGCCAGGTTGGGGAAGAGAGTGGGGGAACATCTTCCCTCTCCCCCAGTTATGAAACAGGAAACGACTTGTGTCTCCTCTGGTGGCTCTCACTCTGCAACCCCAAGAGGAATGGCCCAGTGGCTGTAGGGCAAGCTTGGATGGCTATTGCAAAATATTTCATATTTCATGTATACATATATTGGATTTAACATATATTTTAACATATTTAACATATTTTGGACTACGTGTCATCTATGGGGAGGGGCTGGGGGGAAGGAGGGGATAATTTGGAACAGAAGATTTTGCAAAGGTTAATGTTGAAAAATTATCTGTGCATATGTTTTGAAAATAAAAAGCTTTAATAAAACTTTTTTAAAATGTTCATATTTCTGCCTACCCTCGCTACTCAAGTCTACCTTTGTCCATCTCACTTCACTGAGAGGGGGCCCAAGTGGAAGAGGAGCCAGACATAGACAGTGACCAACAATTCTAGAAACAATTATGGTGAGATCTTTGTACATGGCAACGGCAAGACAACATAATGATCCATTCTGATGGAAGTGGTTCTTGTCAACAATGAGGCGATCCAGGCCAGTGCCAGTGATTTTGCGATGAAGAGAGCCAGTACACCCAGAGAGAGGACTGTGGGGACTGAGGGTGGCCACAACATAGCATTTTCACTTTTTGTTGCTGTTTGCTTGCTTTTTGCTTTCTTTCTCATTTTTTTCCTTTTTGATTTGATTTTTCTTGTGCAGCAAGATAACTGTATGAATATTATACATATATTGGATTTAACATTTATTTTTAATATATTTAACCTATATTGGATTGTTTGCCATCTAGGGGAGGGGTGGGGTGATGTAATATACATTTGAAGTCCCCTGATTTTAGGGGGTGCTTCTGTTCTAGCAATAAGTCAGTAACCCTCAGGGACTTACAGCTTCTCAATTCATCGTTAACTGATCATCAGTAAGAACCAGATTCTGAAGCCATTCTTCTGTTCCCAACCTCAACAAGGGGAAGGAGGGGGAAATTTGGAACACAAGATTTTGCAAGGGTCAGTGTTGAAAAATTATCCATTTGTATGTTTTGAAAATAAAAAGCTTAAAAAAAAAAAGAAAGAAAGAAAGAACTATGACTTTTTGGGAGGAACAGGAAGGCAGGGAGAAATGCACAGTACCTGGGGGGCTTCCCAGGAGTCAAGAGAGATCATCACCAATTTAGAGCTGGACAGACGATCAGAGATCTCCTAGTACAATTGTTTCATTTGTAAGGTAGGAAAAGGTCTACAGAAACAAGGACTTGAGGAGCTTATTTCGAACCCAGGACTTTTGACTCCAGAACCACTACTCTGCCATTACACCAGGAAGCCGCCATTAGTGTATAATGGATACTGAGAGGTATTGAGCAGGTTTCTCCCAGAATCACCACCAACCCAAGGGGGGAATCAGGGAGAGCTCAGGTAGGACCTCCAGGCGCGGGGCTTGGGGGAGACATACCCACACAAGCCTGCCAGCCAGGCTAAATTTAGGCCCTGGCATCAGAAATAACTCTAATGGAGCCAAGTGCTAATTAGCAGCTGCTGTCCTGGTGTGCCCATAGCTACAATGGGGCATCTCACAGGGAAGGAGCCGCCTCTGTCCTGACTGGGGGGGGGCACAAGCCAGAGACGGCTCAGCATACGGGGAGCGGCAGACCGGGTTGGGGGGATGGGGAGAAGGGCACCCATGCCCGGCTGGCACTGTCCCCTGCCCGCCACCCCCCCGCCCTCTGAACCCCAGGGACAGGTGCACCTTGGGGCTGAGCTGGAGCGGCAGGCCCCACTTCCTGGGCAGGGAATAGAATGAACAGTTGTCCACTAGAGGGGGAGGGGGGCTGGGCACAGCCAGGGAGATGAGTGTGTGTTCTAAGAAGTGGATACCACAAGTGGAAAATGGCTGTCACAGGAGGAGACCTCACTAGGAAGAAAGGGAAGGGAAAGGATGTGAGGCTCTGGGAACCCCCTCGCCATTCAAGGGTTATCCCTTTAGGATGAGGAAAAGGGGAAAAAGCACCTGATGGTAGGATTTAATTTTTAAGAAGTAGCATCAAACTTTCCTATCAAAGATAAGTTGAATATATATTTTACCATGTTTAACATATATTAGATTACTTGCCATGGGTGAGGGGAAAATTTGGAAAACAAGATTTTATAAGGGTCAATGTTGAAAAATTATCCATGCATATATTTTATTTATTTTTTATTATAGTTTTTATTTACAAGATATATGTATGGGTAATTTTTCAGCATTGACCTTGCAAAACCCTCTTTTTCAACTTTTCCCCTCCTTCCCCCAACCCCTCCTCTAGAAGGTAGACCAATACATGTTAAATGTTAAAGTATATGTTAAATACAATATATGCATACACATCCATACAGTTATTTTAATGCATACATTTTATAAATAAAAAAACTTTAATTAAAAAAAAAGCTCCGTTGAAAGAAATGGGAATGTTTAATCTGGAAAAGAGAAGATTTTGGGGAAGGTAGAACATGATCACTATCTTCAAGTATATGAAAGGCTATCAATGAGACAAAGTTCTTTAGTATAGCTCCAGAGACTTAGAACCAAGAGTCTTGGATTGAATATGGAGTAGGTAACTTCAAGGGGTAAAGAGTATAGCCAAGCAGGATAGCTTTGAGAGCTCCATACTGAACTCACTAGATACTTAAAAATAAAATAAAAATTTTAAAAGACAAGTTGTAGATAGTGTCTCTACTGGGTTTGCATCCCAAAGAGATCAGAAAAAAGGGAAAAGGACCTGTCTGTCCTGGATGTGTGCAAAAATGTTTGTGGCAGCCCTTTTTGTAGTGGTAAGGAGCTGGAAACTGGGTGGATGGAGAATGGTTGAATAAGTTATGAATACATATAAAAGAATGTGAATGTTATGGAATATTATTGTTTTATAAGAAACAAGTAGCAGGGTGATTCCAGAGAGGCTTGGAGAGACTTACATGAACAGATGCTAAGTGAAGTGAGCAGAACTGGGAGATCATCGTACATCTACATGTATATTGTACAGCAAGATTATGATCAACTCTGATATTCTTGGCTCTTTTCAACAATGGGATGATTCAGGCCAGTTCCAATAGATAGTGATGGAGAGAGTCATCTGCATCCAGAAAGAGGGCTGTGGGGACTCAATGTGGAAGACAACATAGTATTTTCACCTTTTTTGTTGTTATTTGCTTGTGTTTTCTCATTTTTTCCCTTTTTGATCAGATTTTTTTCTTGTGCATCATGATAAATGTGCAAGAATTGCACATGTTTAACATATATTGGATTACTTACTGTCTAATAAAAGGGAGGGGGGAAAGAAAAATTTAGAAAACAAGTTTTTGCAAGGATGAATGTTGAAAACTATCTTTGCATGTATTTTGAAAATAAAAAGCTATTATTTAAAAAAAAACCTATAAAGCCCTATAGTTTATATACAATTCTCCTTTTATGTTTTATCGACTATGTAGATTTTTTTAAATGCTATTCTATTTGGAGTTAAAGTTCAGAATAAAAATAAATTTAAAGAGAAAAGGGTTCCCCTTCGCCTTCATGCAAAGGCTGAATTCAATCAGTGATTTCACAAGTCTTTATTAAGCCCTTACTACATGTCAAGCTCTATGCTAAGAAAGTACTGGAGATAGGAAAAAAGGCAGAAATGTGGTCTCTGCCCTTAAGAGATACCAATTCTGATGGGGGAGACAATATGCAAATGACTGGGGACCCAGAGGCAGAGACTAGCAAAGGTCTCTAGAAGAAGGAGGGATTTTGAGGAAGGTCGAAGGTGAAGGAGAGATGCAGAACAATCAGCAAAAAGGCATGGATAGAGTAGGAGATGGAGTGTCTTCTGAGAGGAATAATCAGGCAACTAGTGGGAGTACCTAACCTGTAAGATACAATTAAGGTGTGTCACAGGCAGCCAATCAGTGCAGAGATGATGTGGGCCTGGAGTCAGGAAGGCCTCAGATACTTCCTAGCTGTGAGACCCTAGGCAAGTCACCTAACCCTGTTTGCCTCAGTTTCCTCATCTGTAAAATGAGCTGGAGAAGGAAATGGGAAAACCACTCCAGTACCTTGGCTGATGAAATCTGCATCACTTCAGATTCCCTTCCCATCCCTAACATGACCTATGCCTAGATTTCCCTAGTCATTGAAGCCCCCTGATATGCCCCAATTTGCCTGGGGAAAATAAGATGTGTCCCTGGGCACTCCCCCAACCTCGGGCCAACAAATATTAAATACTTACTATGTGCTAAGCATAGTGCTCAGAAATGGGGATACAAGAAAAGATTCATCCCCAGAATCTCTTCTTTCAAGTAAGTCACATTCTAATAAGACCCAGAGTTCACTAAATGAATCTGTAGTTCTTAAGCCCTAAAGCAATTTTTCAAGAGGTTTTTTAATGAATTTCTTTTTAAAAAAATTTGAATCACTTTAATTTTTAAAATTGGGTTTGGGTTGGGTTTGGCTGATATTTCTTCTTCCTCTTTTTTTCTTTAAAAAAAATTATTTGTTATATGGCACTGCCCTCTGGGTCAAGGGAAGTTGAGACGATATAAAAATAAAAGGTATCAATAAAATGCATGTTTTAAAAATAAAGTATGTTGCCTTTAGACACTTGTAGGAGGGCACAGGACAAGGGGAAATCAGACATTTCAAAAGGTTGGGACTCCTTCTAAAGGATATTGATAACCACGTGCCAAGGAAGAGCAGGCCCTAATCCCAGCCGAGGCACATGGAGCTGCCCACGCCCATGCTGGCACTCTCCAGCCAGGGAGGCTGAACACAAGCCGGACCTAATGGCGGAATCCGAGGGGAGTGTGGGGATGGAAGGGAAGGGGGTGGGGGGCAGACCCTCCTCCTCACACAAGGGGGTCCCTCCCAGGCCCCCATGACAACAGCCAAGGCCGGCAGGCCCTGAGGCCCGCCACCCCGGGGACCAGGAACAGCCTGCACAATTTCCTGCCCCACCACCCATCTCCCCAAGCTTCCTGTTGTTGTCTGCGGAGCGCTCATTCATAGGGAGCCTCCCACCCCCCACCTCTCTTCTCAGGGGGAAGTGGCGGCCCCCCCAGCCCCGGCAGACACACAACCGCCGTTAGCACGGTTACCCCACCCTTCCAAAGTGGGATGCCTCCGGCGTGGGGCACCCTCCCTCTCGCGGTTTCCTGCTGACACGCTCCTCACCGGGGGTTGGCTCTGACTGGGTGTCCCTCCCCAGCCTGGCAAAGGCCGCCGGAGGGATCCAACTGCTGGGGCCGGCAGAGCCCCCCTGGGAAATCCTGTGACCCCACCGGGCCCTTCTACCCTCCTCTATCTCTCCAAGTCTAAGAATCCTTTCCAGGTCTCCGAGTGGCGGGGCTCTGGTCTCCCTGAAAACAGATTTGCGATAACATCAACTTTTATATAGAGTATGTACCCGGCGGAGCCCCTTAATTTATCTGCTCTTCATAATAACAATTATTCTTATTCCCTAGTTCACAGCCACGGAAAGTAAAAAAATGACTTCTTCCCCCCGCCCCCATCAGAGGACAGGGATTCGCTGATCTCGAACTTGGGTCTGCCGGCGGCTGTATGGAGTTTCCCCAAAACTGCTACATTCAGACAGACAATCATACACCCGGACATCTCCCTTCTCTGGGGGTCTTATTCCCCGAGTTTCCCCTCCGCATTGGAAAGCGCAGCACGAAGCCGGACCGAACCTGCCTGAGCGTTTGGGCCAGCCTCGTTAGCTGGTGCGCCCCCCCCCCCATTCCTCTCTTTAAAGGGCGCGCCACGCTAGGGCGCACAGACACACCCTACGGGAGCAGACCAGCCCCGAGCTGGGGCGCCCCCTCTGCACACCTGCGCTCGGGCCTAAGGCGGACGTCAGGGAAGAAAGCACGTGACGGTCCCCCTCGTGGGGCCCAACTGCGAAGGCCGGCGGGAGCAAAAGTCAAAGGAGTGACTCTCCCGGTGGGAGCCGGGCTTGGCCGCGGGGGGCCGTGTGGGGGAGAAGGGAGTGTCAGGCACTCGGGGAACCTGAAAGCGCTGCATGAATGCGAGCTGTCCTCGTTTCGCTGTTCAGTGAATGGTGCGTGCTGCTAGTAACTCCCAAGGTATCCTAACGACTACCACAAATTGTTAGGGAACACCCGCCCCCCCCCAGAGGCAGAGGGCACGCGGTCCTGCCAGGTCATGGATTATAGGCCTAGGGCCGGAAAGAGCCTTCTAGGTTATTGACTCCAAAAGCTGCCTTTTATGGACGAGGAACCCGGGATACAAAGAATTAAAATGATTTGCTTAAGGATCAAAAAGCTGGTACACTTGTTTGCTTGCGTTTTGTTTTCTTTCTCATTTTTTCCTTTTTGATCTGATTTTTCTTGCGCAGCAGGATATTTGTGGAAATATGTTTGGAAGAATTGCACATGTTTAACATAGATTACTTGCCATCTAGGGGAGAGGATGGGAAAAGGGAGGGAAAGAATTTAGAACACAAGATTTTGTAAGGGTGAATGCTTAAAGTTAAATAATTTATTTTAATTGATTGATTAATTAATTACTTTAATTAAGCTTTAATTTTTTTAAAAAGCTGGTAATCACCCTACCCTGTCTGTGCTATGTTCTGGGTCAGGGGTAGAGGGAGTTTGCTCCAGCCCCAGGGCCACCCCTCCAAGCCTGACCCTTTGAGAGTCCTTCATCCTTTGCTCCTTTCTCAACAGGAGCCCACTGACCACCTGGCCTAGAGAGCTGCTCGACTGGAGCAATCCTACTTGGCAGGGACCGCTAGATGAGCCACATGGACTCTCTCCATCCCTTTGCGTCCTCAGCAGAAGCTCTGGCTCTGGGCACAAGTAAAGCAGCTGCTTTGGGGAGAGACCCTTTTAACCTGGGGTATGACAAAGCATTTCCTGGAGGAAGCAGAACTTTGAGATGGGTCTCAATTTCCAAAGAGTGTCAAATCTGAAAGAGGGGGAGGGGAATAGGTCCATTCCTGTCATGGGGATGATGCAAGCAAAGTCACACAGGCAAGATGAAAACAAAGGCCACAAAGTCATGCTCTTTGCTTGAAGCTTAGAGTACAAAATAAAGCAACAATTGGACTTACCATTTTAGAAATCAAAATTATAAAAATTAAAAATTAAAAATTGTCTTTATATGTAACTGGAGAAAATATTTAAATATGTTATTTTTAAATTACTTAAGTATTTTTAAAATGTTTTTTAAATATTAATATGTAAGACCCATCAGTACAAAGAAAATTAAGAGTAGGGTTTTCTGTTATAGACAAGAAATAGAAAAAATGAATGCCCATCAACTGAAGAATGACTGGACAATTATGGTATATAAATGCAACTGGATGGAATATTGTGTCCAAATGAACAGTATTCAGGGAAACCTAGGAAGATTTATACAAACTGATACATAGTGAAGTGAAAAGAACCAAGAAAACAAGGCATACAATGGCTACCATATGTTAAGAAAAACAATTTTAAAATTTCAGAATTCTGACTAATGTAATCACCAGTCATGATTCCAGATGACTAATGATGAAGCATGCTTTCCACCTCCCAGAAGAGAGATGATGGACTATATACAGATGCAGAATTAGGCATACATTTGCAGTCACAGCTAATGGATTCATTTGTTTTGCTTGACTGTACTTATTTGTTACAGGGAGAGAATTTTTGTAGAGCACTTTTCAAACCTTAAAGCGCTACACAAATACTAGCTATTATCATTTCATGGCTTATTAATAATTAATAGTACATGCTGTTAATAACTCATAATATTCAGAGTTTGTGATGATTAATCATTTTAATTAATGACCATAATTAATAAATTAATGATATTACTATTTTATGAAGGGATGGTAATAATGAGGTAAAGAATGTTTTAAAAAGAAAAATAGCAAGGCATAATTAAAATGATCTATTGACAGACAGATGTTCTCACCTCCATTGCCCTGGCAGTCAGAGTATTATAATTAGACCTAGAAGGGGTTTTAGAATTCCAATAGATTTGTGATGGAAAATGCCAGTCACATCCAGAGAGAACTATGGAGACTGAATGTGGATAAAATCAGTATTTTTACCTTTTTTCTTTGTTTTTTTTCTTTCTTTCTCTTGGTTTTCCTTTTTTCCTTTTAGTTTGATTTTTCTTGAACAATATAGCAAATATGGAGTAGCTAGTTGGTGTAGTGAATAGAGCACTAGCCCTGAAGCCAGGAGGACCTGAGTTTCAATTTGGTCTCAAATACGTAACACTTCCTAGCTGTGTGACCCCGGGCAAGTCACTTGACCCCAATTGCCTCAGCAACAAAAAAAAAAAATTAATAACAATAATATAATAAAACAAAATATGGAAATATGTTTAAAAGGATCACACATATTTACCCTATTATCAGATTGGTTGCTATCTTGAGAAGGGGGAGAGAAAGAAAGGGAGAAAAATTTAGAACACAAAGTTTTACAAAAATGGATGTTGAAAACTATCTTCACATGCATTTGGAAAATAAAATGCTATTTAAAAAAGGAAGGGGCTTTAGAAGTTATTAATAGTAATATCTTCATTTATTAATGAGGAAATTGGGGTACAATGAAGGTACTTGACGAGGTCAAAAAGCTAGTAAATATCAAAGCCTGGATTCTCCATTATATACCATGTGTTCCCACCTCACCCTCCAAAAGGTGCCTCTATAGACTCCTACTCTTCTCACTCCACATTGATTGGGTCCATTCCTAACATGCTATGAGGTTAATTCCTGCCTACTTTGCATGAACTACATGTAGAGAGAGCAAAAGATCCAGAAAGCTACATAGAATCAGCAAAATTCCCTTTGGGAATCAGAGCCAGAGTGTTCTGATTCCAGCTCTATGGCTGCTGGAATCCCCCCCCACCCCACATTGAGTTCCAGAACCCCAGGTTCAACAGCTGAGAACACAAACTTATAAACAAGTTCTCCCTCCTTCCCTGAGGGCCCTCCTCTTCCTAAGAAGTAACCACAAAACATTAGAACCAGAAGGGGCCTCAAAAACTCATCTATTTCATTGCTCTCGCTTAAAAATATACTTTATTTTTTATTGATCTTTTGTTTTTAACACCACTTTTATCTCCATATTCCATTCCAACCTAGTAAACTGGCCCTTGTTACAGAATTTAAAAGAAAGGGGGGGGGATTGGATTAGCAAAACCAAAACATCAACTATATCTGACAGTATAAATAATATCACACTTTTATAGTGTCCCCTCCCTTCCTTTGCAAGCAAGGTTGCCTCTCTTGCAAGTTAGAACGGGAGAAAGAGGTAGCCATGGAGCCCAGAAGATCAGAATTCACATTTAAACTCAATTACTACCTGTGTGAACCTAGAAAGATCATTTAAATCTCCATATGACTCAGTTTCCTCAACTGTAAAGTGAGAATCATAATACTCTCTAGGATTGTTGTGAAGCCCTTAACCTAGAACTTGGTGCTTAAATGTTTATTTCCTACCCTGACTATTCCCTTATTTTCTAACTTTCCCTCAATTTTTTATTTCAGTTTTTTCCCCCTGTCCTTCCCACTAACTTCTCAAGCTTCTCCATCATGAAGGAGGAAGCTGACAGAGGGGAAGTGATTTGCCATGGACAAACAGACAGCTTTTGAAATGGCCAGGACAGGAGAACACCTCTTCTGAATGCTCAGAGCTTTAGAATAGAAGGAGGAACTTTGCAGGTGGGGAGAAGGGGGGAAATTCTTGGAGACTCCCTATCACAACTTTTTACCTTTTGGGAGGAGGGTGCAGCAGGTAGGAGTGAGGGGGAGAGGGAGAGATGGAGCCTCCAAATTCTCTTGGAACAATATGGGCCCACCGCCGTTGCTAAGGCAGCAGCCAGAAACCCCATACTGCAATCTGTTCCTCCTTTTCCTTCCCCCAACATTTTAAACAACAGAACCCCACTAAGTAGCCTCAGGGGTGGTAGCCCCCTCATCAGAGAATGAGAGTGGGAGGGCAGGATTTCCATAGCTACAAAGGGATGGGGGTCTTGGGAGGGCAGAAGATGGGTGACTAAAGAGAGCAGCAGATGGTGTCTCTGGGCCATATGATGATAGTGATGATGATTAGAGCAACTCAAACAGACTAATATTTTAAGGTTTACAGAGTGTTGTCTTCACAATAACCTGCTGAGGCAGGAAGGATAAATACATAGTATTGATTAATTTGTGATTAATTCATTCTTCATGGGGGGAGGTACAATTAGTGATTTTAATTTAGGGAATATCCCAGCCTGGGAAAAACCCTCTACTAAATGGAAACTAGAAGCTTGTCTGTAAAGTTTTTTCTTTCTTTCTTTCTTTCCTTTGAGGCAATTGGGGTTAAGTGACTTGCTCAGAGTCAGACAGCTAGGAAGTGTTAAGTGTCTGAGACCAGATTTGAACTCAGGTTCTCCTGACTTCAGGCCTGATGCTCTATCCACTGCACCACCTAGCTGCCCCTGTAATTTATTGTCTTAGAGAGTTAATTGCCTGGGGTACTGAAGGATTTCCAGGTCACACAGATGATGTGTTTGTGTCAAAGGTTATGACTTATGTCCCTGCTTCAAGACCAGCTGGATGTAGACTCCATTTATAGTTGAAGAAATCAAGAGCCATCTGCCCAGGCTTGGTAACAGTCGTTAGTAATGGAGTTGGGATTTGTATTGTGGTCTTGGGACTTTCCGCTGCACCTAAGGATAATTCTCAGCTGCCTTAGCTGGAATGGTGCCTCAAGAAATCCGACCAGTGTCGGGGACAGGGGAAGGGGAGTCAGAAAAACTGAGAGCACGGGAGCTGACGAAGATTCCAACCACGGACATGGGTGTTCCAGGCAGGCCATGTACTGGAAGGGAGCTTCACTCTGAGAAGCTTTGCCTTGGGATGGGGGATGAGGGAGGAGTGAAAGGGATGGAGAGGGGGAAGCGACAGGTCACCCTTCTTCAGATAATCTCTCAAGGGTGCCCCCCTGAACACCCTTTATAGAAAGGAAGCTAGGCCCCAAGATCCAGCCTTAGAAGTTAATGAGTCTTATTAAGATTATTAAAAATCCCAATATTGTAGATTATATAATATATAATCTTAATATTATATATTATTATAGATAAAGAAAAGACTCAACAGGGCTTGGGCCTGGATTCAGATTCAGACCTAGATTAGGGCTACACACACACACACACACACACACACACACACACACATTTAGACAGGCTTGTTTAGGCAGAGGCTATACCTTTTTGTACCAGAGCAATAGCTATAGAGGATCTTCAAATAAGGTGATATTTGTTGGTAAAATGAACAGAGTTCTTCCTGAGTTCAACTTTGACGTCAGACACTTATTAGCCTAGCTGGGCAAGCCCCTTGACCCTGTTCATCTCAGTTTCCTCCTCTGTAAAATGAGCTGGAGAAGGCAAACCTCTCCACTACCTCTGCCAAGAAAACCCCACTTGGGACCAGGAAGAGTTGATCACAACTGAACAACAAACAGCATAGGGTGCCTAGCACGTAGTAGGTCCTGTACAAATATTTATCCCCTTCCCCTTCCTTATTCAGGGGACTAGTCCTTATTCTCGTAAAATATACTGCCTTACTCCCCAAATCCCTCCGAAAATGATCTTAAACCAAATATTCAGACACCATCCATTCCTGCATCAGGTGCCAGTCCCAGCGCACTTGGACCCAACTCTGAAGGTAAATCTAAGTTGTGTGTCATCCCTCCACTGCTTCCTCCCACTGGTCAGCAGAAATGCTGGGAGAATGTCATCACTGTGTGGTCTGGATTCTCTCCACAAGAACACAGAGCTGGCATTATACAGACTGGCTCTGTACTATTATACACGCTCCTAAGTTTTCCTGTCTGTGTCCTGACTTCATCCTTCCATCCCACTCCTACCCTCCTTAGTCATAATTGTTTCACCAGTTTGCTGTGTGACCTTACTCAATTCCTCATTCTCCCTCTGTGTTTTCTCATCCACAGAAAGTGCGAAAAGATCTCTGGTCCCTCCCACTTCTGACAGTCTGGAGGCCTATAGATTTTATTATACCGGGAAATTCTAGTAGGCAGATTCTATTACATGAGTAAATCCCAGAGGGTTCATTCATCCAGCCTTTAGTAGCTGTGTGATTCTGGGTAAATCACTCAAAGCTGTACCTCAGTTTCCTCAACTGTAAAATGAGGGAGTTGGACTAATAATGCCTCTGAAGTCCTGTCTATTCTTTCTCAGACACGCACTAGCTTTGTGATCCTGGGCAATTCACCTAACCCTATCTAGCTCAGTTTCCTCATCTGTAAAATGAATTCAAGAAGGAAATAGAAAACTACTCCAGGATCTTTTCCAAGGAAACTACAAATGGACAAGACTGAAAAATGACTAAAATAAATGAACTCTGTATCTATTATCAACAATAAACTATACTTTTGACTCTTACCCTCTACCATATTAGGGGACTCTCAGGTGTGTATATATATATACATACTTGTGTATGTATATATACATACACACATACATATACACATATATTTGTGTATATATATACACATACATGTGTATACATTGACATACATATATGTAGGGGCAAATAATCTCTCTAATCACAAACATTTCTATCCACTACCACCCATCTACAAATATCCAGGGCTTCACACTACCAGGTCAATCTGTCTATCCAGTTATTGGCTCTGCTTACCATTAAAAGGAGTTTTACAAACAGAATCAAAAAAACACATCCGGACAATAAAATCCTAATGCATTCCTACTAAAACCAAACATTAATAATTTCTGATTCATTCATTGTTTGGAAAGATCCGTGGGACAGCTCCTTATCATTTAGGGCATTTGATTTAATTTAACATACTGAGTAAGTCACTAAGTCTACCAAAGATCTACTCTCCATCCTTGGGGGCTAGTACAACAGTGACTTAGGATAAAAGGAAGAAGAAAAGGGGGAATCACTAAGGAGGATTAGATGCTGTGGTCCAGGTTGACCCCAAATACACAAGATCTCCTTTGATGAAATGTGGAGGTAAAGAAGGAGGGTATTTTGTACTTATTTATTAATTGCCTACTATGTGCCAGGCAATGTGCTAAGAGCCTTACAAATATGATCTCATTTGGTCCTCATAATAACAACCCTGGAAAGTAGGTGTTTATAGATGAGGAAACTGAAAGAGGCAGAAATTATCCTGGAAAATAGATGTTATTAACCCCTTTTATATATAAGAAAACTTGAAAGAGACAGAAATTAAATGGCTTGCCCAGGATCATACCGATAAAAATTGCCCAAAAACCCATTTGAATTCAGGTCTTCCTGATTCCAAGCTTAGTCCTCCAGTTTATTACATCACAAACATTTCCATGGAGCATTTATGGGTCTGAGATAATGAATATAACTTTGGAGTTTTCTGAAATGTTGCTTGGTTTTTCTGGACTTTTTTTTCTTTCTTCATACTTTATAGCTCTCTCGGATAGAATGATGGAAGAAATACAGAAGGAAATATAGATGATACAAAAACAAAATACAGCAATAAGTTATTTTTTAAAAAGTGGTGTGATCCCCCAGCTCTGGGGAACAAACATTGCCAGTTAGGCGTTGTCAAAGAGCATTTGGAGCCTGATTTCAAGAGTTATTAGTTCATACTGGTTATATGATCTTGGTCAAGTCATTTCCCTTCAGTTTCTTCATCAGCAAAAACAAACTTTTTTTTCTTCAATGTATTGAGCAGTTTTGCTGATTTTTTTCCTCTTCTTTTTCCTCTTTAAATAAAAAATATTCTTCTGATAAGGGATGGCTCTCTGGGAGAGGAAAGAGGGAGGCTGGGGTGGGGGAAATCCAGGCAATGTAAAAACAAAAGTTATCAATTAGAAGGCCTTTTTTTTTTTTTAAATGAAAAAGTGGAAACTTGGTCCTAGAGTTAAGAAAATAAGGCTTTGCAAAGAGGTGAGGGGTAGGGGTGGGGATAGCTGTAGATTTGAAATATTGTACCAGATGTCAGACACAGTTGACGTATTTGCTGAGTGACTTTTCTTCCTCTTTCTTTTTTAAACTTTGTTTACAAAGAACTGTTGCTGGGTAAAAGAGGTATATATTCCGAAATATAGGTGATGTAAAACCAAAAGTTTTTTTTTTTTTTTTAAGTGGTGGGGTTGGCCAAGATTGAAAGATTTCAACTGACTCTTGGCTCTAAATCTACACTTGGGTGTGGCCCCAGAAAAATCACTTAACTTCCCAGTAAAAGGCCACATAATCCTACCTGCCTTGCATGGCTGTAAGGAAAGAACTATAAAGATGTAGACTCATGATTATTCTCCAGCTCCTTCATGTCCTCCTCTGCTTCTGACTTTATCTTTACTCAGTAATCTTACTCCCCAAGGGTACTGGGGAGAAGAATGGAAGGTCCATCCTATTACTTGTTGATAAACAGGGCTGAGCAAGGGTAAATCAAGGGAGGGGAAAGGGGTCGGCAACATCGATCCTACAGAATTAGAACCATTACTGGAAAGAACCTTAAAAGTTATCCAGTCTGGTACATAGCGGGCACTCATTTACTAGGTGAATGAACAGGGAAGCTATAAAAGAAACGGAAGAGATGATCTCTAAGATGCCTCCCAGAATTAACTCTGAGAGATCTGGGCTTAAATGGGACTCCCCTTCTCTCCCACATCCTTCCAAATAAAGCCCCAATAATTTAAACCTGGTTGGTCTCAGTCTGACAGTCCCTTGGCCCAGCCCCTTTATATACTCAAGATCACTGAAGTAACCCACTTCTCTCCAAGCCCTCTTGGGAAGCTGTCCACTGTGGTCTGAGCATTACCACGTGTAGATTGTCACAGGCTGGGTCCCTGGAGGGGTGATCACAACACTGGTAGGTCTTGTCCCAACCTCAGAGACAGGCAAGTATAAACCCACTTCTCCCCACCCCCAACATCGATTCCATGAGGGGGGAGGGCAGATCCCCAGCAATTGGTGGCTCAGAAGGGACCCAGGAGAAGGCAGCTCAGAGAATCATGACACCCTTGGAAGGAACCTCATACGGTTAGACCTAGAAAGGAAGTCATCTAGTAGCAACCGTTCATTTTACAGATCAGGAGAGGAAATTGAGGACCAAGAGACAAAATGACTCTGGTCCAAGGTCAGACAGGTTAGGAAGCAGCATTCAACTTCAGGTTCTCTGACTTCAAAGCCAGCATTCCTTTTTAAAATTACTTTGATCTTTATTTACAAATTATTAAAAAAAATTTTTTAACAGATGAGGAAACTGAGACTCAAGGTCACATAACTAATGTCAGACCTGGGATTAGGACCCAGGTCTCCTTCTTTCCAGCCCCAAGCTTCCCCCAAGGGGAAGCAATAGGAGAAGTGAGAGTAGATGGGCTCCGGTTTTGGAGTCTCTCTCCCCCTCCTCCCCTCCCCACTCTCACCACCTCCTTTTGCCAGATTCCTGGGTCCGAAGACTTCAAGGGAAAGTCTAATTTTCCATACCATCCTTCACCCCCACCCCAACCACTCAACCCTCCTCCTGCCAATCAACCCCTCGATGCCATCGTGCTCCCGAAAGCATCCCTCCCTCATCGCTGCCTGGCTACCCCAGGTGGGGGTTCAGACACCTTCTGACTTTGGGAGACAGGGTCTACTTCCTACCTGAATCCCTTCAGGGCTGGCCTAGATAAGGGCTCGCAACCTCCCCGATGAAGGGGGTGGGGGAAAGAAAGGGGAGCCACTTCTCCCGGATCCGGCCCAATTACCTGGGACAGCCACCAGCCCCAACCTGATCCCAAAAGGAATAAAGGAGAACACCGGCTCCCGGAAGGTTAAAGTCGGCGCCGGGGGTCGCGGATCCGGAGGCTTTCCTCCTAGGTAACCCTTTGCAGCCCATGGCGCCAGCCCCAAAGCTAACGGTCGGCATTGACCTCCTCTGACTTGCCTAACGTCAAGGAGGCTGGGTTCGAAAGGGAGGGGAACACCTTGGCTAGCACCTCGCTCGCTCTCAGACACCAAGGCACAGGGTCGGATCCCCGGCTGGGGGCGGGGTGGGGTGGGGGGAAGGATTCGGTCCCCTCCCCATTCTGCGGTCCTCCAGGCAAAGCAGGTGGGGAGCGTGAAGGAGTCAAAAGTCAGCAGAGGAAACAAAGTTTGGGGTGGGGGTGGGGTGGGAGGCGAGGGGAGGGACTGACATTGACGCTGACTCACTCTGGCTGGAGACCCCTCTCCCCTCGGGTCACTGATGTCCTGGCGGCCCCAGAGCCCAGCGCCCTCCCCGGACCCCCCATCAGGGCGCACTAACCAGGACGCGGTTAAACCTCTCCTCCAGCTCTCCGGCTCCGGGCATCGGCTGCTTCGGGGCTGCAGGCTGCTTGTGGGGCAAGGCGGCTGGAGCCGGGGAGTGATCCCCGCTGCCCGCCGCGTTGCCCATGGTGCTGCCCACCCAGCCCGCCAGACGCCTCCAGGCTCCGAAATCCAGCTTTCCAGGAGGTGGGGGCTCCAGACCTGCAGGGGTGCCCGTAGGCAGTAGCTCTGGCGGATGGATGTCTCGGCGGCCCCCAGCGTTCAGTGCATGGTGCCCGGGGCGGCTGGCAGCTTGGGGACCTTGGGCGCCGCGGGCGTCCCGTCCAGGCGGGCCCCGGGGGAGCGGCTAAGTGCAGCCGGGCGGGCGGGGCGGAGGAAGTCAGGCTGCAGGCGGCCAGGCCGGGGCTCGAGGGCTGGGACTGGGGAGGGGGTGGGGGTGGCAGGAAGCGGCGGAGGCTGCCTGCGCCGGCTCCCCCCTCTGCGATCTCCTAACTTCTGGTCTCGTTCCCTTTACGCGCAAAGCCAAACCGCATTTCACTGCGCACCCAGCCCCGGGGGGGCGGGCGAGAGAGAGGGCGGGGGCCGAGGGGCAGGGCGCGGCCCGAGAGGAAGCCCGGACCCCAGAGCCGGTCCCTAGGGGCGGGAGCGCGGGGCACCGGGGGGCCATGGCCAACCAGGGGGAGGGGGAGGCGACCGAACCCGATTCACCTGCTGAAGAGGGAGCGGGGAGCTGGGCGGCCGAGCTGCCGCTGTCGGCTCGGGCGGCGCCGCCGCAGGGTCCTAAAACCTGTCTTTCCTCGGGTCCACGAGGGGCTGAAGATTGGAAAGGGGGGCGGGGACTACGGGCCGAGGATGGCACACGTGAAGGGGCACCTGGGGAATGGGGAATGAGCAGGAGAAGAGGAGGAGGCTGGGACCTGGAACAGTCCCCGCTTCCTCTCTCCTTGCCACTCCTTCCTGAGATCTCTTGGGGACCCCCTGGAAGGAACACAGATTCAGTGACCTCTTCCCCCGTCTTTGGGAGAGAGCTCCTGTGACAACCCCGAGCCTGGAGTGCCAGTCCCTGGGATCCACTGCCTCCTGCGCTCAGCTTCAGAGCATCCCTCTCTCCTTTCCATTGAGTTCAAGCATCACCTTGTTTCCAGGAGCCTTTCCCTAACGCTAGTGTCCTCTGGCTCTCAGTACCTGATACTGCATGCACTAAGAGTTTTGGTACTCCTTGTACCTGCCTGCATATGCCCATGCCTTCTCTCCCGGATAGAAACGCTTTGAGATTAAGATTTTTTTCTCATTTTTTAATATTTATAATCCCAGAATTTGGCCTAGTGCCTAACCCTAAGGAGAAGAGTAATAGTCTTCTAGCAAGGGTTTATTAAGCTTTATTCCACACCTGGCACTGTGCTAAATTATGACAAAAACACGGGATTGTTCTCTAGGAGCTACTGGGGAAGAACACGATGCAAATAACTGTTATTTTTTAAGAAGGTTATCTCACATAAGGCATCAGCAAGCAGAGGACCTCTGGCCGAAGATGGGGTTTAAGCAGTCTTGAATGAAACTTGGAGGCAGAGGTGAGAAGCAAGAGTATTCCAGGCATGGCAGACCTCCAAGGCAAAGACACAGTTGATTGATTAATTGATTGATCGATTAAGGTCAAGCCTGCCAAGCTGCAGGCCTGGGGTAGGTAGAAAGGGACACCCAAAGATGAGTCACAGCTGCCTACACTGACTGAAGCATCCTTTTCCAAAGAATTGCTGCCCTGGTTGTAACATAAGAGGGAGGGTAGGAGATGGGGGGGGAAATGGCTGTGCAATGTGTGGTTCTGCTGCCTTAAGTCCCTCATCACTCCAACCCTCTCTCCACTCAGCCACTAAAGGGATTTTCCTAAAGCACAGGTCTGACCATATCACCCCACTCCCTCCTCAATATACTCAGTGGCTCCCTAGTCCCTCCAGAATCAAAAACTAAATGTTCTGTTGGCATTCAAAGTCCTTCTTAACCTAGCCCAATCTTCCTATATTTTACTTCTGACACATAGGTTTCAAATCTCTCAGCTCCAGGTACTTTCATGTTGTCCCTAATGCCCGGAAATCCCATCTAATATAGGAAGCCTTTCCTAACCCCTCTTAGTTCTCATGCCTTCCCTCTTTTAATTATTTGTTGTTGTTATTATTTATTATCTATCATCGCTTGTAGTAGCCTTTATTAGATTGAGCTCTTTGGAGGCAGGGATTGTCTTTTGCCTCTTTGTATACCCAGTTCTTAGTATATGGTGAGTACTTAAATGTTTAGTGACCCACAGTGGGATTCCAGGACCCTGCTCTGAGTCCTGTGCTGCCAGCCACTCAAGCTGAAAGGAGGATGGTTTATAGGACCCAGCTAATTGGATTTAGAATCAGAAGGATCTCAGACCAAGCTTTCCTTGAATTCCCCCTCTTCCCCTTACTATTATATTAGCCACTGGTTTCAACATCTAAAAATCTCAGTTGTTTCTTAAGAAGATGAGGGAATATGATTTGATGTCTCTACTAAAGTCCTACTACTGAGATACCTCAACTATCATGAAGATGACCCAGTGGAACAATAAATTCTGACAGGTTTTATCAAGCTGGAAAAGCTTAATGATAACAGCTACCATTTATGGAGTACCTACTGTGTGTGCCAGGCACTGTACCATACATGCACCTGGCAAATATCTCATTTGATCCTCACAAAATCCTGGGAGACAAGTACTGTTATTATCTCAATTTTACAGTCAGGAAAAATGAGGTTAAGTTAGTTGCACAGGATTACACAACTAATAAAGTGTCTGAGGAAAAATTTTCACTCAGGCCTTTCTGACTTCAGCCCTGGTATTCTATTCATCTAGCTGCAGGAATGGGGAGTGTGTGGGGATGGAGTGAGGGTCTAGCCTACTCTGTATGTGGTCTACCTACCTAAGTCCAGAGAGAGTCCTCACTATGATGACCACAGGAAGATGTTGTATTTTGTTTGGTTTTCTTAAGATCTATCCATGATGTAATAGAGGTATGTATTTTTCCCTCCCAGAGAGAGGACCCACATAAAAGAAATCTCAATTCTTTGAACACTGGGAAGATTCTCTCCAAGGTTTCTATTCTTTTTACTTGAGTAATAACCAACCTTTTAAAAAATTTCCCTAAATCATCATCTGGGGAGTGGAAAGCAGTTCTGAGAGGACCCTGAAAATTAGTAGAGACAAGACGAGCCCACCCTTGACTCTCCCTCTCTCTACAATCATTTCAGAACCACACATAAGCATGCATATTAGTAGGAGCAGGACACAGATTCCACATAGACTTGGAGGGTTTGAAGGCAGAACCATGACTTCCTTGAAGTTCAGAGCTGCTGAACTGATGAAACTCCTTCAGTTAATTGAGCTTTGGGTACCATAAACCTCATCACTGGATGAAACATCCCCCATCTCATTTCCTGGAAGAGGATGTAGGGATAAGGTAAAAGGTGGCGTGAAGGCTGGACAAAAGTTCCTTGTGAAAGCCCTAGGCATCTAGGTGAGGGAAACCTCCCACACCTTCCAACCTTGTTCTAAAATCTAGTTCTTGCTCCTGGAGGTCTGCTGGGGCTAGAGAAAGGTCAAGACCTTGAGCGCTAGCTACTATCCGTTGGTATTAGAGAAAGCAGCTACAGCAAATCCCCTATCTTATTAAATTCAGCAACAAGAATTTATTGAGTGCCTACCATGTTAAAGGTACTGCTCCAGGTGCCATGTAGTAAAATTCAAGCACCTACTAGCAAGGTAGCAAGACTGAGCAAGGCTTGGGATACAGAGATAAATATATATCCCCCCTTTAGGGGCTTGCATTCTAGGGAATAGAGAGGGTAGAATCGATATACAGAAAAGTTAATATAAGGTGATTTGAAGGAGAAACCATTAACTGGGGATAAGGGTGGGGAAGAGGGATGATGGGGGCTTATTTTAGCCCTTCAAAGAGCTTACAATATAATATGGAATATAACAGGTATACACAGTTATAATATATGGTAGAATGTGATGAGTGCTGGATGAGAAAGTTTCATAGAAAAGGTGGCATTTGATCTAAGAACTGGATCCAAGGTTGAAAGAAAGCTAACATTTCACAGGTCAGCAGAGGATGATGACGCCCTGAGGGGAGGGAGCAGCCGGTGGAAAGATGGGGAAGGATGTGGAATGTTTAGCAGTTTACACTCACTAGCACATAAATTACGTAAGGAGAACTAATGGGAATTACATCTGGATACTGGGGCCAGAGCTTGGAAGGCCTAGAAGGAGTCTGTACGGTTTTCAGCAGGCAATAGGCAAATGCTTCTGAGCAGAGGCTGAGATGGTCATAGGAGTGTATTGGAAATGTTGACATGGCAGCGATAGGATCATCTGACTGGAAGGCAAGAAACTTTTATTTAGCACCTACTATGTACGAAGCACTCTGATAAATGTTTCACAAATATTATCACACTTGATCTGCACAGCAACACCAGAAGGTAACATGGGAGGTAGAAGAATAGGAGAGAGTTATAGATTATCTAGGGGGTGCCTGCTGGGATACCTTGCACAAATATACATAATTTTAAATTCAGGTTTAATACAATTTCTATTTGACTATGGATAGAATTTGCCTCACTTCCATTGGGATGTCCCACATATGACACTCTCAAAACTTCCTGGACCCTTTGAATATGAGTATTGAGTATCAACTATAATGACAGGTGTACCTTTTGTTTCCCTCAATAGAATACCCGAGATACTGTTGTCTAATAATGAGTGCTATTATTATCACTTGTTAGAGACACTGAGCAAGACAAATTAAGTGGCTTGCCCATGGTCACATAGCCCATAAATGTCTCAGGCAAGATTCAAACTCACACGAGGACCCTACCTTCAGGTCCTCAGTTCTATCTCCTGAACCATCTGGCCTTCTAGATGAAGGTCAAACTGGAAGCAGGGGAACCAAAGGCTATTACAATAATAATAGCGGACATTTATATGGTACTTACTGTGTACCGAGTGATTTATAATTATTATCTTGTTTGTCTTTCACAACACTGGGAGGTGAGTACAATTATTATTCCCATTTTTCTGTAAAATGGGAATTTTAAGTCAGTTTAAGTTTAAGTCAGTAAACAGATAGCAGCTGAGGTCAGATCTGAACTCTGGGACTAGTTCTGTATCCACTACCCCATCCAGCCACCTAGATGGAAGAGGTAAAACTGGAGGCAGGAGGACTAGGATGATGGCGATGGGAATCTAAAGGCTCAGAGAATTGCACTTAGAGCTCCGAGGGACCTTAGAGCCCTAGTCCAATCTCCTGGTTTTACACCTAAGGAAACCGAGGCTCCGGGGGCTGTCGCGGGTCTTGGCCAAGGTCACACAAGGACGAAGTGGTCCGTGTCCGATCCGGAGCCCTCTGACCCGATGCGCTTCACTTCGCTGATGAAGGTCGTTTCAAAGGCGGACAGTGGTTCGGATGGGCACGGGGCCCCCTCTCCCTCCTCCCTTAGCCTGCTGGCTGCTGCCCGGGAAGCCTACAACTTGTTTCCTGCTCCTGGAAAGCCTAGGCTGGCAGCCTAGAATGGGCCTGTGCTGCCCCCCTCTGGGAAGAAGAGGCCTGACACGCGACACAGGGATTTGTGAAGCACAAGGTCAGAAGAGCCAGTTTCCAGGGGGCCTTGGGGAGACTTAGCTTGATTCTCCTGTCACATTTTCCCTCCTCTGAGACTCCATTTTCTCATCTGTAAAATAGATCTCATTCTACATAGCCCTTGTTCATTCTTTTCCCTCCCACAAATCCTGAAGAGCAGAGCGACCCAAATTTTAAGTCTTTTTAACATCACGCTGGATCAAATTGTTCAATACACCTGGTGGAACACTTATGTGGAGGAGTGGGCAAGGAGAAGGGTCTGAGTTCAAATCTGACCTCAGAAACTCCCTTGCTCTGTGATCCTGAGCAAATCACTTAACCATTGCCTTAAAAAAAAATTACATTTGGCCTGCCTATCTCACAAGGTGGCAATGAGGATTATTTGGAAGCACATGGAGATGAGAAAGGATGTGCAAATGTAAGGAGGGGTTTCTGCTCACAGAATTTCCATGCTGGTTGGAAGCTCAGAGCCAACCATCTGATCTTTGCACCAAATCAGACAAGTGAGCTCCAGCCCTTGCTTGAAGAACTCTAGAGCTGGGGATCTTATTGCTTTCCAAGGTAGCTTATTTCATTTTTGGACATCACTAACTGTTAGGAAGTTTTTCCTGACTCTGAAACTTCTAGTGTTTGTTCCTAATTCTGCCCTCTGGGGTCGAACAGAAGAAATCTAAAGTTTCTTGAATGTCACAGCTTCTTGGATACCTGGAGACAGCTATCATGATCCCTGGAAGATTCCCATTTTCCAGGCTAAATATTCCCCTTTCCTTCAGCTGATAATCTGATCACACCATCTCCTCTCACCTTCTGAGACCTTCCCTGGACCCTCCAGTTTGTCAATGTTCTTAGAGAAGAACTCAATGCAGAATGAGACAAATGCTTTTTTTGGACATGGCGAATGTGAAATTTTGTTTTTATTGACCATTTGTTCTTGTTCGGCAGTTTCAGGCCTGTATGATTCTTTGTGACCCCATTTGGAGTTTTCTTGGTAGACATACTGGAAGGGGTGGGTATTTTCTTCTCCGGCTCAGTTTATAGAGAAGGAAATTAAGAAAACTGGATTAAGTGACTTGCCTAGAGGCACACAGCTAGTAAGTATCTGAGGCTAGATTTGAACTCAGGAAGAGGAATCTTCCTGATTTTAATCCCAGTGCTCCATCCACTGCACTACCTAGTTGCCCCTTTATATATATATTTTATAATGGTTTTAAGGGTTTTTTGTGTTCTCAATTGGAAAGTGTTGGGAAGGAGGTGAGAAGGAAGATCTTGGCAGTTTAAAACATTAAAGAAATGTTTACATGGAGTAACCAGAATGCAATGTAATAGTCCATATACTGTGTGGCCAAGGCAAATATAAGGATTTATTTTTATAATCCTTATGATCCAGTTGACTAATTGATAGTGATGGCCATGATGGGTAGTATCTGAGTTTCATCTACATATACTCTGGAGTAAGAAATCCTGAGAAACCAAGAAGGTGGGACTTCCTTGAGCTTTGCACAGTCATGTATTCAATCATCCAACCAGCATTTATTAAGCAATTACTATATGCTAAGGGCAGCGAAGTAGTACAATGGATAGAGTACTGGGCTTAGAATCAGAAAGATACATCTTTCTGGATTCAAATCTGGCCTCAGACACAACCACACTGTATGACCCTGGCTAAATCACTAATCCTATTTGCTTCAGTTTCCTCATTTGTAAAATGAACTAGGAGTCATGAGAAATCAGATATGACTGAACAATAACAAAACTGTGTTGGAGGTCTCTGCTAGGAGCTGGGAACACAGAAACCAAATCAAAATAATTCCTGCCATTATATTCTGTTGAGGGAAACAAGAAGTGCACATATTATCTCCTCATATTCAAAGGAGAACCAAGAGTCCAGGAAGTTTTGATAATGGAAAATAAAGGATAATATATTACATCCCTCTGGAAGTAAAGTCGCTCCAATTCTCTCTAGGCCAGAGATAAAACCTCATAGTCCAAATGAAATTATATTAACTTGGGGCTTAAAATGTCACTTTCTTATTTCCTGTGTGACCTTGAGCTTAGGCTCCTTGGGACTCTGTTTCTGCATCAATGAATTGAGGGCTGGAGCAGATAGCCTTTGATCCCAAGGCAGTGGAAAATGTTCTATCCCAAGTGGACTTAGGCCAGAAGCCACACAGAAAGAAGGGATTTAAGATCTCCATTTCCTCCAAACTCATCATTTTACAGATATTTCTTAACCAAACATATTCCATTTATCCCTTAGATTAATTTCTGAACTCCAGATGCAGCCACAGAAGCAGAGGGTGTAAGATGAGGGCTAGGAGGATGTGGCAGGGCATGAGGTGGGGGGAGACAGTCTGGATGCCATTGATGGGCAGGTCCTGTGATGGCCAGTGTAAATACTATAGCCTTTATTTAATACTATAGCCTTTTTGAGAAGGCTGATTTCCCCCTCATTCAAAATAAAATGTGGGCTGATGGTCCCAGTAGACAGAGTACCACCTGATGAGCAACTCAAATAGTGTGCTTCCTTGTTCACAATTTATTAAGGGAAAGATCAGAATTCTATAAATGTGGAGCTGCAAGGAGTCTTAACTCCTTAACTGAGCAGCAGAGGTAAGATGATTTACCAAGATCACAAAAACAGAAATGGCAAAAAAAAATGATTTCAAATCCAGGGTCTCCTGACCCCTAAATCAGGGCTCTTTATACTGAGCCATATTGATCAATAAACCTATGTGATAATAACACTATACAGTCTAAGTTCTAAAGGTGTAAGAGGAGGATTGTGTGATCTTTGATTCAACAGAAGGGGAAAAGAGGGAAAGACTTGAGCTGGATCTTAGAGAATGAACAAGATCTTCATAAATGAAGGATAGATAGAAGAGAACATTAGAAAAGAGTCCTAGATATGTTTTTATATTTTATAAAATATTTTAATGATGTCATAGTTGGAGAGAGACTGAATATATTGGATGATCAAGTCAGAATCCAAAAACATTGGGCTGAATTTAATAAGATGGAATACATGAAAAATATACTAGGATTCAAAAGGTCAGATTAGCAAATATGTATTTTTAATTCAATTTTATTTTATTGCCATGCCCAAATTTTTTCACTCCTACCTCTCCCTTCTCACGCTCATCCCATATTGATAAAGCAAGAAAAACAAAACCCATTACAAGGATAAATAATCAAAACAAATTTCTGCATTGACTACGTCATATATGTATGTATGTACACATATAAAATATATATATATATACCCACAAGTAAAAAGTTGTTATTAAACACACACACACACACATATACACACATATACATGTACATACATACATATATATGCCTCAATCTGCACTCTAAGTCTTATCAGTTCTCTATCTGGAGGTAAGTAGTATGTTTCATCATAAGAATACAATCTAGAATTATATTCAGTTATTATGTTTAATCAGAGTTCCAAAGTGGTTTGTTTCAGAGTGATTTGTCTTTATCATATTGTTGTTATCATATATATTATATATGATATATATTATACATTATTGTGATATATATATGTATATATATATTATTCTCCTGGGTCTGCTCACTTTACTTTGCATCAGTTCATATAAGTCTTCCTAGGTTTTTCTGAAACTATCCCCTTTATCATTTCTTATAGCATAATAGTACTCCATCACATTCATAACTTGTTCAGTCATTCCCCAATTTGATGGTTACTCCCTCAGTGTCCAACTCTTTGCCACCACAAAAAGAACTACTATACTTATTTTTGTATATATGAATCCCTTTTCTCTTTTTTTGATCTCTTTGAGTATAGACCTAGTAGTGAGTCACTGAGTGAAAAGATGTCCACAGTTCAGTAGTTTGGGGAACAGTAGTTCCAAATTGCTTTACAGAATAACTGGACTAGTTCATGTTTCATCAATATCCACAAGTATGAAATGAAGAAACATAGGTGATAATGGTGGCTTTGAAAAAAACTGAGATTTTTAATGGACTACAAACTCAAAAAAGCTAATGCAATTTTAGTTTCCATTAACTCAATCAACAAGCACTTAATAAGCACTCACTATGTGCCAGGCACTATATACTAAACTCTGGGAATATAAATACAAATAAAAAGATAATCCCTGCCCTCAATGAGCTTCCGTTCTGATGGAAGAAAACAGCACATATTGAAAGTACTGAATAGGAGAGGGGAGGTACTCACAAGAGAGAATGGAGGTGAAATCGAAAGAATGATAGAGGTATAGGCACTGAAGAGAGATAGAATGTCAAGAATGAACAAGGTGATAGCTTTACTATGTTTTTTACTCCAATGAGGAGAACAGCAGTTGTACCTTACTTCTATATGCTGAACTTATTGGTCTTTGAATCCTTTTCAACTCTTAAAACCTAATGAGTGCTTTTATATGTGTAGGTAATATCTATCAATATATACTCTATTAAAAATTAAAACACTTTAATATTAATATGAAAATGGCTTTAACCTTGTGAACCCCTTAAAAAAGGTCTTCAGACTTGGGATAGAAAATGTCATCCACTATGAACAGACAATTCTCAGACAAAGAAATTGAAACTATTTCTAGCTATATGAAAAGATGCTCCAAGTCATTATTAATCAGAGAAATGCAAACTAAGACAACTCTGAGATACCACTACACACCTGTCATATTGGCTAGAATGACAAGGAAAGATAATGTGGAATGTTGGAGGGGATGTGGACACTGATACGTTGTTGGTGGAGTCGTGAATATATCCAACCATTCTGGAGAGCAATTTGGAACTATGCTCAAAAAGTTATCAAACTACATACTCTTTGATCCAGCAGTGTTACTACTGGGCTTATATGCCAAAGAGATCTTAAAGAAGGGAAAGGGACCTGTATGTGCAAGACTGTTTGTGGCAGCCCTGTTTGTAGTGGCCAGAAACTGGAAACTGAGTGGATGCCCATCAATTGGTGAATGGCTGAATAAATTGTGGTATATGAATGTTATGGAATATTATTGTTCTATAATAAATGACCAACAGGATGATTTCAGGAAGGCCTGGAGAGACTTACGTGAACTGATGCTGAGTGAAATGAGCAGAATCAGGAGATTATTATACACTTCAACAACAATACTATATGAGGATCAATTCTGATGGACTTGGCCCTCTTCAACAAAGAGATGAACCAAATCAGTTCCAATAGAGCAGTAATGAACTGAACCAGCTACACCTAACAAAGAACTCTGGGAGATGACTATGAGCCACTACATAGAATTCCCAATTCCTCTATTTTTGTCCGTCTGCATTTTTGATTTCCTTCACAGGCTAATTGTACACTATTTCAAAATCCAATTCTTTTTGTACAGCAAAATAACTGTTTGGACATATATACTTATTTTGTATTTAATTTATACTTTAACATATTTAACATGTATTGATCAACCTGCCATCTGGAAGAGGGGGTGGAAGGAGGGAGGGGAAAAATTGGAACAAAAGGTTTTGCAAGAGTCAATGCTGAAAAATTACCCATGCATATATCTTGTAAATAAAAAGCCATAATAAAAAAGAAAGAAAGAAAGAAAATGTCATCCACATCTAGAAAGAGAATATGGAAATCTGAAATGTGGATCAAAGCATAATTTATTTGTTTGTTTCTCATGGGTTTTTTTCACCTTTTGATCTGATTTTTCTTGCACAACATGACAAATATGGAATAGGTTTAAAAGAATTGCATGTATTTAATCTATACAGATTGCTTGCTGTCTTGGGAAGGGGAGAGATAAGAGAGGGAGAAAGAAAAATTTGAAACACAAAGTCTTATAAAAATGAATGTTGAACACATATATTGTATCTAGGATATACTATAACATATTTAACATATATAAGACTGCTTGCCATCTAGAGGAGGGAGTGGAGGGAGAGAAGGGAAAAGTTGGAACAGAAGTGAGTGCAATGGATAATGTAAAAAATTACCCATGCATATGTTCTGTCAATAAAAAGTTATTTTTAAAAATGAATGTTGAAAACTATCTTTACATATATTTGGAAAAATAAAATACTATTGAAAAAAAATTTTTTAAGGTCTTAAGAGACCCGCAGAGGTTCCCAGCCCATACTTTGAGAACTACATGCTATCCAGAAAGAGAACTATGGATTCTGAATGAGGATCGAAGCATGCTATTTTTAACCTGTTTTTGTTTTCTCTTTCTTTGTTTTTCCCCCTTTTATTCTGATTTTTCTTCCACAACATGACTAATATGGAAATATGTTTAAAATAATTGTACAGGTATAATCTGTATCACATTGCTTACTTGAGGGAGGGAGGAAAAAAATATGAGTTCATAATCTTTTTTTTTTCTGGCAAGGTAAAATTTATTAAGATGAATGTAAAGTTTTACATGTATACTTAGAACAATCTGAGAATGGGGAAAGATCTTAAGATGCTACTCTGTGTGAAATAAGGCAGAAAACTTGGTGCATTTCCCCCAGGATGCCACAAGGCCTTTTTTTTTTTTTTAATAACTTTTTATTGACAGAACCCATGCCAGGGTAATTTTTTACAACATTATCCCTTGCAATGAATTCATAATCTTACAAAAATGAATGTTGAAAACTCTCTTTACATATATGTGGACAATAATTAAGTATTTTAAAAACTAATTCTCTTAATCCTCCCTCCAAAAAAAAAAAAGTACATGTTAAACATATACTTGGTTCTTGAGATTCTTCTCAGGAACCAGATCCCTCTGGTTCTTGCCTTAACCTTCCTTCATAGTGATAAAATCCCTATATAGCACACATGCTAACCTCTTGACTGAGGATATTGTGTATAAAGATTTGTCCCTCTATGTGCAATTCTCATTTTCATTTCTACTTTGTACATGGAAATGATTATCTTCTTTGAAGTTTGTTAAGCTCAAAATATAAAAGAAAAAAAATTGAATTCCCTTGAAGGATAATTACTATAGTGGCATGTTATCTAACTGAGGAAGGAAGCACTGGAAACACAAAAGCAGATCTAAACTGTTTACACAGGGAAACATAAATAAATACAACTAGTAAAAGCAAAGAAAAAACAATTTCAAGAGGAACATCAGCAACCTGGGGGCATCAGGATGGGTCTCTGTTAAGGAGGAGGTACTAGATCTGATCTTTGAAGGAAGCTGTGAAAGATTTAAAGAGGAAAAGACAAAGAGAGAATGAATTTCACATATAGGGAGGAATCTTGTAAAAAAGGAGAGGAGATGTCATCTACAAAGAACAGCAAGTAGACCAATCTGGCTAGAACACAGAATACATGAAGGGGAATGAATCCGGTGATTATGGTAAGGTAGGTTTGAGCCAGAGAAGTCTGTATTTTATCCCAGAGGCAAGAGGGAATCACTGGAGTTTCTTGGGTAGGAGAGTGGCAAATGCCTGTGCCTACCTGGCACCACATGGTAGTTACACATTTGGTATCTCCACTAGCAAGGAGCTTTTCTGGAACTGAAGACTATGAGATCCAGCCCTATCCCACCTTGAGCCACTGACTTCTGGTTGCTTTTAAGACCAATGACTTGCAAAGAAAGCAATGGCCAGGATAGACAGGACCAGGGGCTCCTAATTTCATCCATTTCTCCATCTTGCTGCCTCTAGAAGTATCTATTCTAAAGACCTGTTGGGTATTTGAGGACATCAAGTGGCTCAGTGAATACAGAGCTGCATCTAGAGTCAGGAAGACCCAAGTTCAAACTACCTATGTCACTTCACTACTCTCTGCCTCAATTTCCCGATCTGTGATAATAAGATCTCTTCAAGGTTGCTGTGAGGGTCAAATGAGATAATATTTGTAAAATGTTTTGCAAATCTTAAGTCATTATAAAAATTCTAGCTATTGTTAATATAAATTTTTGAGATTTACATGAACTGATGCTGAGTGAAGCAAGCAGAAACAGGAAAACATTCTACACAGCAACAGCAGGACTGTCTCATGATCAATCATGATCAAGGTGATAGACTTGGTTCTTCTCAGCTGTTCAAGTAATCCAATCCCAATAAACTTGGGATGGAAAATGTTATCTGCATCCAAAGAGAGAACGATGGAGACTGAATATAGAGTAACATATAATATTTTCACCTTTTTTTTTGTTTTTTTTTCCCTCGTGGTTTTTACCTTTTGTTCTGATTTTTTTTCCCAATGTGATTCATATGAAAATATGTAAAATAAAATGAATGTACCAATAACAGCAAGAATGTGTGTTAATCTACTATGCAAGCCTTGGTTCTTCTCCACAGTTCAGTGATCCAAAACAATTCCAATAGATTTTGGACAGAAAATCTATCTACATTCATAAAAAAAACTAAGGAGATTTAATATAAATCAACATGTGCTATGTTCACATCCTTTTATCTGTTTTTTTTATTTCTCCCATGGTTGTTTCCTTTTGCTCTAATTTTCTCTCCCAACATGATTCATAAAGCAATGTGTATTCAAAATAAATAAACTTCCTAAAAAAAATTTTTTTTGAAATAAATGCACATGAATAACCTTAAAAATTGTTTTACACATAACTGAGGAACATAAAAATAATAAATATTTTAAAATTCAAGATATTAAAAAATTAGACTGATACAATCCGCATTGAAGGCTCTCAAAAACCCTGAAAAAATTAGAATGTAAGAACTGAGGCAAAGATGGTGTCTTTACTCATTCTTTTGGTAGTTCTCATCTTAGGCAAGACTATCTCGAAGTCCCTTCATAATCCTGATCACCTTTGTTCATAAAACAGTGATCTTTATTTGATTTCTTAAGTTGACTTTCTCACTGGAAAAGAGAGATTTTTTTAATATTAGAAACTGTTATATTGGCTTTCCAGTGCTCATCAGTCCCTCTTATGATGTCAGTGCAGAGAAAAGGCACAGCCTTTGCAAAACAGACATCCTGGAAACCCAGAGGTAGCAATGACCCAGGGAAGGGAGTCCTGCCCTTCCCTTGGTAACTTTTAAAGCTCTAAGAGGGGGGTTTGTGAATATCAATGCACCAGCTGCACTGGCTTCTCTATGATTTGGGCCCACCTTTCTCCCTGTACAGTACAATCTGACAAAAATCTGTTCTAAAAACATCTACTACATACATGGTTCTGGAAGAGATGATGCAGGATACAAAACAAGAACTGTCTCTTCCTTTATGGAGATGATAGATACACATAAGTAGATAAATGTGTTAAGGTTGGGAAGGGACCCCAAAAGCTTGGGGTCACAGACCAATGTCGTAAGATGTTTCAAAGGAATTTGCAGGCTTAAACCCAATTCCTTGTCAAGGGGCAAAGTTTATTGTAAATGTAATGCCATTACAAGCAGATTAAATTCCAAGAGAATTCATCATAGAAACAGAAGCAAGGAAACACATTTATCTAGTTTTCTATCATTGACATGCTAATTCTGTGGCCCAGGATTAGTCTCCAAAATTTGGTGATCACTGACCAGATTTTCAGTCAGCACTGATTTGAGGAGTGGGCCATTCAGAATCAGACAGATTGTTGTTCTTAGATTGGGAGTGTGGGAAGTGAGACAGACTCCAAAACCAGAAGATTTAGGATTTGCTGACTTGTTAGAACAGAAGCTTTTCCTAAAATCAGGGGATCACAAATGCTATACTACATCAAACATATACATGATTTTTTGAGGAGGGAAGAAAAAACCCTAAGTGGATCAGGAAAGATTCCCAAAGGAGATGGCTCTGAGCAGAACCTGAAAGAAATTCTAAGAGTGGAGATGAGGAAAGAGGGTATTCCAGGCATGGGATGAAGCCAGTTTGGAGAGAGTGGGACAGGAGATTAAATTCCAAGTTCAGAAAATAGCAAGGAGCAGCCCAGTTTGGCTGGAGCACAGAGTATGTGAAAGTAATGCACAAGGAATCTGGAAAGGTTGGGGAAAGTGCCATCTGCACTGTTTATACTTTATCCTAGATGTAACAGGGAACCACTCAATATTCTTGAGCAGGTGAGTGACATGATCAGATCTGTGATTTGGGGAGTTTATTTTGGCAACTGTGTGAAAGAAACTGGAAGCCAGGAATTTAGTTAGGAAGCTTTTGTAAGAATGTTATGAGAGAATGGAAGTCTGTGGATAAAACTAAAAAGACAGAAAGTGATTAGACACTTAGGGATGAGGGAGAGGGAAAAGTTAAGGATGACTCCAAGATTATAAATCTAAGTAATTGGAAGGTTCAACAATAGGCAAGTTTGGAAGGGGGCAGAGAATGACTGAATGAAAAAACAGGTGTTATGTGTTTATTATTAAAGTCTAGAAATGCAAATGCAAAAAAGATCCCAGTCCTTTAGGAGTTTACTTCTAATATGAAGGACTACACACAGAGGAGTCAAGATCAGAACTAGGCACTTGAGTCTTAAAATTTACCCGGATGGGTAAATGGGTCCATGGGAGATTAGATGGACACATAGTTCCATAAACAATAGCAATATTTCTTTGACCACTGCTCCAGAGCTGTAGTCGAGAGGGCACTGATTAATGTGCAAGATTTCAGATGAAACTGTTGAGAAAATGACCCAGGAGTCGGGAATTTGTAGTCAAGAGCCTGACTGGGGTCTTCCTGAAATAAGATGATTACCAAAAACATCTGCTCTCCACCAGCTACCAAAGTGATTTTCCAGAAGCACAAGTTATCTCACCAATCAATAAGCTACAATGGATCCCTACATGCATACACATAAACATGCGCATATATACATACTTTAAAAATATGTATTAATTAATTTGTTCATTCATTAAATTATTTATTTAGATGCATTCTCTTGCATTTGAAACTTCACCATCTGGCTTCTTCTTAGCTTTTCCAGTCTAGGGATTTTCTTAACACAGATACTAATTCCTTCCTGACACTTCTCTAGTCTGTCTTTTCTCTCCTCCCTCCCTCCCTTAACGTCAATGTTTACTAAGTCTCTAATGTAGCTAGACAGCTTTGTCCCCCTCATACACTGCTTTCTCACCTAAAGCAAGGTTTCTGACCTGGAAGAGGAACTAAAACCCTAAAAAAAGGGCCAACATCCCTAATGATCCCTAAGGGCCTTAACAGCATTTTAGAATTGGAAAGCCGGTCCCTAAAACACTTTCCAGCTCCAGGGCATCGGAAAGCCTACGATTTTATGACCTTTCTTCGATAATTCGGCTTTCCGATGCCCTGGAGCTGGAAAGTGCTTTAGGGGCCGCTGAGTTAAACCGAAACCCTCCTTTTTCTGGGGTGAAGGGTGACTCTTACTCGTTCATAGTAAGCCCCTGAGACAGGATTTGAATTCAGGTCTTCTGGATTCCAAACCCGGCCCTCTATCCATTGCGCCTCCCCTACTAAAAGAATAGGATCCTGTCCATTTGACGGATCCATTTAGGGACTGAAATGGGATTCAAACCCTTTTCTTTATCAGACAAAATTAAGTTAAATGTGCTCCCTACGTTGCAAAACCGAGCTCCGGTGGCCCCAGTGGCCCCCGGGAGGATGTCTCTATCCTGCACACCTCCTCGCCCGGCCACAGAAGCCGCCCTCCCTCCTTCTGGTGTCTCGGGTCGGCCATTGATCTTTCCCAATCTTTCCGCGGAGGAGGCCCGGGGGACTGCAGAGCAATGATTTGATCAGTCTAGCTCCGGCAGTTCTCAGAGTCGGGTCCCTAGCTCAGGTGGGTTGGGAGGAAAACGTCTCCTCCTGCAATGTAAGACGAGGGCCAGCAGGTGTCAGTGTCGAGCTGAGACTGAAAGCAGGCGGGGGCGGGGAGTAAGGGAGAAGGGAGGAAAAGCGCGTGGGCGTTTTAGAGACACAATCTGAGTTGAGTAGTTTCTCCCGGGGATCTAGGCTCCGCTGCCTCGGCGGCCCACTGATCTGCACCCTTCGCCCCCCCCCTCCCCCAAGGGCCCGACACCTTCCCGGCGCTGGGGGGAGGGCCTGGGTTTCTGCCCTTGAAACTGACCACAGCGGATGCTCAGCGGGGAAGGGATTATTGAGCCTCGTTTGGAGCCCCCTACAGCGCCTGGCTCCGAGCCAGCTATTTTCAAAACACACACTCACTCCTCCCATTTCCTTCCCCCAGGCTTGGCCGGGGGCCCTTTCCCCAGAGACCGACCCTCTGAGACCCACAGTTCCATCTTCTCGGGGAGTGGGGAGAAGGAAGGAGGGTCAGAAGCTCTGGCTTGCGCTAGAAAGTGGGAGGAGGGTAGAAGGTGCAGAAACTCTGCTATTTTCCCCTTTTAACACAGTCTCCTCTGTTGCACTCTCTGCCGCAGTGAGACGGGGATGAGGGAGGAAGGATGTGAGAAAGGAGGTGATCGCCGACCAGCCCTTGGAGATTCCCCACCCCCACTCCCTGCAAAGCACCCTCCGGGACTACGGGACTGGCTCCGTTTTAGCCGAGTAAGGGGCAGGGGAAAGGAGAGCAGCTGTTGCCTGAGTTCTTGGAAACATCCCAGTGGCCTACGTTTCCCTGGCTGCTTTTGGAAAAATCACCCCACCTTCCACAGTCAGGGTGCCTTCTCTTCTTCAGCCCCACCCCTACTATGATGAGGGACCAGAAAGGAAAGCAATAATTAGATTTTTATACCGAAAATCGGAGAACTGAGCTAAGCTAACTGTTGTAAGGGGGATTACAAACGTAAATGACGAGTCCTGTGTCACCTCCCCCTCTTCCCTCAAAATGTAGAGGGATTTAAAGAGCACCCCATATGGACGGGGTATGAATAATCATCATGTAAATCGGTTTTAGACATGCTGGTGTTTGTCCTGAGCCAGAGCTGTTTGGCAGATGGGCGAGACGGTGGTCATGGCAAGAGCAGAACCTTTAGATATGGGACTCCCGGCAGCAGGCAGCAAAAACCGTCTTAGAGCTTTTAAGGGAACCCGGGAGTTCAGAAAGGTAAGGATGGAAAGCGACAGAAAGTCTGAGAAAATGGGAGAGCTGCATTAACAGCCACAGGGAAGTCATTAGAGAAAGGCTTAAAAGCATCCTCACAGAAAGAGACAGACTGATTGAGGCAGATTTCTTTCCTAAGAGGAAGACCAGCAGAGTCTCAGCTAGTAAAGATTCAGGTATCTGGACTTGAGAGGCGGACACTTGACAGTGCCCCAGGCCACTGACTTAGACTTTGAGGAGAAAAAAAGAATGGAACCAGAAAAGAAAAAACTGAAGTCTAAAGATTGGATCTAAAGGTACAATTGGTCCTTGTCTAACTGGGAGGAAAATCAGGAGCAATCACTTAAGAATTAGCAGAATCAACTCTGCAAATACAGAATGGAACAGCTAGATATCATTTCAGTTGAAAAAAGGCCTTGAGGATTTTTAGTGGACAGAGAGACCAGCATGAGTCAGCAGTGTGACATGTCTGTAGAAAATAGCTAACTTAACCAGGAGATGAATTCAGAGATCCAGACTCCAAAGTGACGGAGGAGACTCGACCCATTCCCTGTGTTCCGTTTCAGGGTGCTGTGAGGGACACTGACAAACTGGACTTGGTCCAGAAGAGGGTAACTGGAACACTCAGGCGATAGGAATGATTAAACTGGGAAAAAGAAACCTGGAGCAGGAGTGGTATACATGGTAGCCGTGTGACACAAGTACCTATATGCTGCAGCAGCAGGAGCAGCCATAGCAGCTCACACCTACTTGTTCACTCGAGCCCACAGAAGGCAAGATAGCACTTTATTAATTACCCAGTGATGTAGTGTAAAATTGGATTTGTCGTTCTCAGGAATGCTATACTCATGTCACCAAGTGTGTCATTTGGTTGAGTTTCTCTCTCGGAGGAGCACATGTGTGAGCCTCCCAAATGTTTGTGTAGAGAGATAATAAGATATAGCTCAGAATTACGGAAAGTTATAGGAAAAAAGCTATGGCTCTGTCTGAATCCCTCATTTGGCAATTCCCTTCCTAATCAAAGATCCATAAACATTTATTAGTCCGTTCCCTGTGGCCATAAATGCCAGGAAAATCGAGAACCTCCACCCAACAGTCTTGAGACCCTTTCCACAATTTCAAGACTCTTAATATCTGATTCCCTTTCCCAGATGCAATGATCCACTGACATTGCCTACTTGCAGTTCTTTGAATGGAACATGTCATCTGACTGTTCCTGAAATGCTTACCCTATCATTTCTCTTAGTTTCTCTGCCTTCCTTCAAGGCTCAGCTCAATCTTCACATCCTCAGCAGGCCTTTCCTGATTTCCTCTGGATACTAATGCCTTTCCCTTTTGGATTACCTGAGTTTACTCTGTATATACCTTTTATGTTCCTATTTACATGTTGCTTTCCCCATTAGAATGTGAGTTTCTCAAGAATAGAGACTGTCCCTTTGTATCCCCAGGTCTTAGCCTAGAATCTCACACATAGGAAGCACTTAAAAAATACTTAGTAACTTGTTGACTCCCAACTCTTCTTGTCTGGGATACACTTCAGGGCTTGATGAAGAAGCACTTGGACTCCCAAAGTTCAAAGATCAAAGGAAAAAGATTATATATGTGGGATCCTGTTTGTAAATATAGGTTAGGAGGTGAGTGTATATGTGTGTGTGTGTGTGTGTGTGTGTGTGTATACATACATATATACATACACATATGCAAGAGAAAAGTAGGAAGGTAGAAAGATTCTTAGCAGCTACCAATCCCACTACCATTTCTTCAGGACTGGACTCTGAGTCTTGGCCACCCTTCAAGTTGTTCATAAGGTTCAGTCACTTCCCTGATGGTTTCATCATTGTAGACAGGCTGGTCTCCGCTCTCCCACCATCAATCTCAGTCCCAGCATCTATTGGCAGTAGAGGGGACCTGATTGCAAAATCTAATTTAGTCAAATATGGGGTAGGGGACTTTAGTCTACATGGCAAATGTCTTTGCTTCTCTGCACTCCATCTCCCAAAAAGGGATGACTTTCAAAAAAGAAGTGACTCTCAGGGGCAATGGAAACAGAGGAAATGGAAAATTCTTAAAAACCTGCATGCTTCTGGCAACTTGTGGAAATTTCCTCAGTGTCTTACCAATCTATTCCCCGTTATTGGGAATTTTAAGGGTTATGGTCTATCCTGAGGCAAGAGTTGTAACAGAAACACTAATATAACAAAAAAAGAGAAAAAATATGATAGGTACAAAAATATTTACAGCTGTTCTAGAAATGAAAAGGGCATCCATCAATTGGAAAAGAGTTGATGAAAAATATAGCATATAATGAAGGTGGCCTAGCTGTATCAGACCTAAAATTATATTATAAAGCAGCGATCATCAAAACCATTTGGTACTGGCTAAGAAATACAGTAGTTGGACTCAGTGGACTAAGTTAAAAGTCTTAAGACACAGTAGTCAATAATTATAGCAATCTAGTGTTTGACAAACCCAAAGGCCCCAGCTTTTGGGATAAGAATTCATCATTTGAAAAAAAAAAAACTGCTGGGAAAATTGAAAACTAGTACAGAAGAAAGTAGGCATTAACCCACACTTAACACCATATACCAAGATAAAGTCAAAATGGGTTCATGACTTAGACATAAAGAGTGATATTATAAGCAAATTGGAAGAACATAGGATAGTTTACTTCTCAGGTCTATGGAGGAGGAAGGAATTTGTGACCAAAGAATTGCTGGAGCTCATTACTGATCACAAAATAGATAATTTTGATTATGTTAAATTAAAAAGGTTTTGTACAAACAAAACTAATACAGACAAGATGAGAAGGGAAGCAATAAACTGGGAAACATTTTTACATTTAAGGGTTCTGATAAAGGCCTCATTTCTAAAATATATAGAGAACTGACTCAAATTTATAAGAATTCAAGCCATTCTCCAATTGATAAATGGTCAAAGGATATGAACAGACAATTTTCAGATGAAGAAACTGAAACCATTTCTAATCATATGAAAAGGTGCTCTAAATCACTATTGAGCAAAGAAATGCAAATTAAGACTACTCTGAGGTACCACTATATACACCTGTCAGATTGGCTAAGATTACAGGAAAAGACAAGGACAAATATTGGAGGGAATGGAGGAAAACTGGGATACTGATGCATTGTTGGTGGAACTGTGAACAAATCCATCCATTCTGGAGAACAGTTTGGAACTATGCTCAAAAATTATCAAACTGTGCATACCCTTTGACCCCTTTCTACTGGGCTTGTACCCTAAAGAGATCTTAAAGGAGGGAAAGGGACCCACATGTGCAAAAATATTTCTGGCAGTCCTTTTTGTAGTGGCAAGAAACTACAAAGTGAATGGATGCCCATCAATTGGAAAATGGCTGAATAAGTTATGGGATATGAATGTTATGCAATATTATTGTTCTGTAAGAAATGACCAACAGGATGATTTCAGAGAGGCCTGTAGATACTTACATGAACTGATGCTGAGTGAATGAGCAGAACCAGGAGATCAGTACATGTGACAACAAGACTATACGATGATCAATTCTGATGGATGTGATTCTCTTCAACAATGAGATGACTGAGGCCAGTTTCAATGATCTTCTGATGAAAAGAGTCATCTATACACAGAGGGAAGAGTGTGGGAACTGAATGTGGATCACAACATACATTTTCACTTCTTTTGTTGTTTATTTGAATTTTATTTTCTTTTTCGTTTCTTCTTTCTTTTTGATCCGATTTTTCTTGTGCAGCAAGATAACTGTATAAATATATATGCCTATATTGGATTTACCTATATTTTTACCATGTTTAACATATATTGGATTAGTTGTCATCTGGGGAGGGGGTGAGGGGAAGAGGGAGAAATTGGAATACAAGGTTTTGCAAGGGTCAATGTTGAAAAATTATCCTTGTATATGTTTTGAAAATTAAAAAGCTTCAATTTAAAAATATGGCATATAAGTAATGGAATATTACTGTGCCATAAGATGGAAGTGAGACATTTCACAGAAAACTTGGAAGATCTCTATGAAACTGATGCAGAAGGAAGTGAGCAGAACTACCAGGGACCAATTTGCACAATGACAATGCTATAAATGAAAACAACTTTGAAAGACTTTAAAACTCTGCCTAATGCAATGGCAAACTATAATTCTAAAGAACTCAGGATGAAACACATGACCCCCACTCCTGCAATGACTAAGTTGTAAAATGCAATATTTCTTGGACATGGTTAATATAGGAATCCTTTTTGATTATATGTATGTTATGAATCTTTTAAAAATATTTTAATTATGTAGAGAAGAGGTAGAAATATGGTTATTGGGGGAAAAATAAGCTAAAGGAAATAAATTAATGACTAAACACACACACATACATATATACTTAGTACACCTATCTTTGAGTGTTTGAAAAGCTGTTACATAGTAGATTTAGATATGTTTTACTGCTGGATCATCTCCCTATCATTCTTCCAAACTCTTCTTTTTCCAATTCTAGCTATGAGAAGAATATCAGTAGTCAAGATCCTATGCTTAGGAGGGACATGTCAATCATTAGACCTTTTTTATTTCCATTTCCCAAACACTTCTCTCCAACCATCATTCACATAAATATATGTGTATCTAAATACATAGGAGTTGCTAGGATAGGATAGTTGCACAATGGATAGAGTAATGGGCCTGAAGTCAGAAGACTCATCTTCCTGTGTTCAAATCTGGCCTCAGTCACTTCCTGTGACCTAGTTGGGCTTACCTCAGCTTCCTCATCTGTAAAATGAGCTGGAGAAGGAAATGGCAAAGCACTCCAGCATCTCTACCAAGAAATTCCCAAGTGGGGTCACAAAAAGTTGGAGACATGAGTAAAAATGACTGCTCAACAAACATCTACGTGTTATATATGTAGGTAGGTATGGGTGTGTGTACATATTTTAGTCTCTTGAGCAGCCTAAGGGGTTGCTTGGATTTACATCTGCAGTGCTGAGCAGTGCCTGGAACATAGTAGGCCTTTAATATTTTTCATTCATTCTTTCATTCATCTGTCAACAAGGAATTGCATTGGAAGCCATGAAGGAAAAGCATTTATTGAGGGCTTACTATGTGCCCAGAAAGAGACAAACATAAAAGTGAGAAAGTTTCTGTCATTGGGTTGACATTAATAGGATGAGACAAAATATATGGAGGAGGAGTGGCCAAGAGAGGGTGTTTGGGTCTGGCAACTCACTTAGTGGAGCCTTAGGAAAGTTGATTGATATGCCCTTTCCCAGAAGCAATGATTGTATAGACTTAATTACAGTTCCCAGAGCAAAAAGGAGAGGGTGGGGGGCAGGCACAGGTGTCGGCAGGGGAAAGGACACAGTTGGTTCATAGTGGCTAAAAGCCTGTCTGGTGGGCCAGGCCCGGGCCAGGCAGATAGAGCGGCCCCACCTGAGTCTGCTTTTTCCTATCAGCCCAGTCCAGCCCAAACTGAATTGATTAGGATTCCTGGGGCATTTTCTGGTTTCTAATCCATAGAGTGTAAGATCAAGGCAAGGAATAAGATGACCAATAAGTCAGGTGTGTTATGCAGGAAATGTTTCAAACAAGTTGATTTCAAATTTTCATTGAGAGCATTTATACTTTAGAAATCAACTACAATCAGAGCTGGATTTATTGTTTTATTGATTGTCTAAATTTAAGATAGTGGAGAAAATGGTAATAATTCAGATTAAACTTGATGGGTTGAATACATTTTCTGGAGAGCCATTTGTTAAACATTATCAGCACACCCCCCAGGGAAGATGCCTGGAAGTAATAAATGGAAGTACGAGGCAGCATGCAAGGTATTTGGACAAAACATTGCAGGAAAACCTGCCCAGAAATCACAACTATGCCCCTCCCCAACAGATAGATAATGATGCCTCAGTAGGTAAGGAGTTGTCTGTCACCTGAGGTCTGCAAGGGAAGTCTAACAGCCTTTGTGTTCCCTTGGTGAATAGGAAATTTACCTATTCAAGTGCTGATTGGTCTGACTTCAGAGCATTTACCGAGGGTTTGCTATGTGTCTGGTGAAATGCAAATATAAAGGTGAAAAAGCCTCTGTCTTTGGACTCATAATCTAATAGGGTAAAACACACACACACACATATATGTACATATGTAGAAAACATATATGCACATATATAGAAGATCGGTGACCAGGGAAAGAAAGTTGATAGCCCAGAAATAAAGGTAATAACTTAATTCCAAGGTCCCTTCCACCTCTGAGGTTTTGATTCTAGAGAATGAAGCTTCAACAGAGCTGGGGTATCTGTAATTTACCTCATTTGCCTACAGCTTGTAGCCTGAGATTTCTCCGAACTGTAACAATTTCTGAATCACAAAAGGTGAGCATGTGCAGTTGGAAAGAGAAGGTGAGAGACCCCTGTGATCCCAAGAGTGGGGGGCCTTCAGAGGAGAGCCCCTCTAGTTTCTCGGGCCCACTCTCTCAGGCCGCTGCCCTGAAGACCAAGCCTCCAAAGGCTTCAGTCCAGTTCTGGTAGAGCACTCTGGGCCAGCATCAGGGAAGTGGGAGTTGGGGGGGGGGGGGGGGGAGGCAGTACGGTCAGACAGGCCAAAGCAATCTCCTCGGGTATAGCCAGGAAAAGAAGATGAACCAGTTGGGGCCCAGCTGCCCATGCTGTCCCTTTGCCAGAAACAGTTGGGGCCTGGGCCTGGGCCTGCCCCCACGGCTCTCTCCAAGTCTACAATGGCCTTTCTGTCTCCTGACCTGGAGGGGGTGGGGATGGAGAAAGGGGCTGAGCTGCTTCCCCCCAGCGAGAAGGCGGACAGTATCTCCAATGGGAGACAAGAGCATGGGGGGAGACTTTCTCCCCCCTTTCCCCCCACCGGTCCTCAGCTCCAGGCTTAAGCAACAACACCCCCCCAAACATACATATATGCCAGTACACACATACGTACAAACAGGTTGTGTGTAGATCAGCTTGGGTAGAATACCAATGATAAAATCCCCAGAAAAAGGAATGCAATGCAAATTTATGCAAACGGCCCATAGCCCCCCACCTCCATCCCTCCCCCCAAATGCACTAGTAAGGAAAGATCAGAGAAAACCTTTACTTTACAGGTGAGGAGATCGGGCCCCTGGGGGCTTAAGCAATTTACCCAGAACTGGGCTTCCGCTGGAGGTCTCTCCCCGCACTGTACACTTCAGTGGCTCCCTGTCATTTCCAAGATCAAATGTAAAATCCTCTGGTTTTAAAAACCCTCCATATCCTTGTCCCCTCTTACCTTAAGGAGGCAACTCAAGATTCATTGAACAGACCTAGGCCCGGAATCTGAGTTCAAATGTGGCCTCAGACATCTGCTAACTACAGGAACATGGCAAGTCACTTAACCTCAGTTTCCTCAACTGTAAAACAGGGATAAGAACAGCCCCTGCCCCCCAGGGTTGTGGTGATGACCCGATGAGGCAATCTTGGTAAAGGCACAGAGCCTGGCACGTAGCAGGCCTTACCTAAATGCTCCTTTCTGACACCCTACATCTGCCCCGACTCCCAATGCAGTGTCCTTTTCTAAACTCTCCCAAGCCCCCTAGCCCCTACCCCTGCCTCTGGACTTCCTTCCCATCAAAGCTGGAATCCTTCCCCAGTCCCCCAAGTGCCTGTGCCTTCCCTGTGTTGATTAGCTCCAAATGATTTTGAATGACTTGTTTCAACATGGCTGTTTATATGTTGCCTCCCCCATTAGACCATGACCTCTCGGAGATCAAGGGAATGTCTTTAACCTTTCTTTGAATTCCCCAGTACTTAGCCCGGTGCTGGTACATGTTCAATCTGACTCTGTGGCCGCATCTGGGGGGTGTTCTGGGCAAAGATGCGGAGGGGTCTGCCATTTCTCTATCAGATCTCTGGCACATAGTAGGTACTTAATAAAAGCTGGTTGATTTGAAGACCCGTACTGAGCCCGGACTGGTAAAAAGAAATCCTTGCAATGGTTCACACTGCCATGGAAACTCAAGATGGACAAAGCCATTTTCCACACCTGGGGCATAATTGTCCCTATTTCACAGGTGAGGGAGCTTAAGGTCAGAAAAAAGAACACCTGGTGCATGGGGGGGTGGGGGGAGGCCATCTAGCTAGCGAGTTTGGCTAGGTCTTCTGACTCCAACTCAATCCAGCCCTCCACCTACTAAGGCCATTGTGCCTCGGGCTGTTGCTCCCACTAATTAAAAAGTACATCAAGCTCTCTGGTCCTAGGAGGACCCCAGGAAGAAAGGAGGGGACCATGGAGGAGAAGGAAGGTTCCCCAACATCAAAGGCCAGGAAGCCGCAGCTGTTAGGTGCAGGACAGAGATGGAGACTAGGCTGGGTCAGGCTAGAGAGCAGAGCCCCTCTCCCCACTCCCTTCTCAAACGACGGCCTCCTCCCCCCCACCCCTGACTCCTGGGGTGCCTGTTTACCATGGCACACAGCTCCTATGCCAGGATCAAATGCCAGGCTAAGCAAAAGAAATGCAATAGGAGTCCCAGGATGGGGGAAGGAGGGACAGGGAAGTGGCAGAAGAGTGTGTGTGGGGGTGTGTGTGGGGGGTTCTTGGTTTGACTGAGCTGATAATGAAATATTTACTTAAAACCTCAAAGGTCCCTTCAGCCTTTGGTATGCAGGTTCTAGAGCTGGCACGGAAGAGATGGTAGGGGAGAAGGTGGAGGGAGGAATGTGGGGGGTTAGCACAAGGGAAAGCTCAGCAGCTGGGTGATGGATGGGGACAGGTTTGGCTAAGGAAAGAAATGGCCCACACATGGAAATTAGGGTCCAGGAGGGCTGGGAGAAGACATTAGTAGGGCCATTGAGCAGTCTCTAGTAAGGAGCTGCAGTGGGTTCTTTACTGGAGAGAAACATGATGAGGAGGGCTGTTCTGGGAAGATGATTCCTGCAGCAGAGCTCCGGCCGCCCCCGTCATTTTTTGTCTGTCACCGTTCCCCTAGAGTGGAAGCTCCCCATGGTACTGGGGGGCGGGGAGGGGAGGGAAATAAGGGCCATGCCTCTTTAGCTTTGGTGCTGACAGATAGGTTTGCCTCTCCTAACGTCATTTTACTGACTAGAGGAGAAAAAAAAGCAGAAAAGGAGGCGGCCCCCTCCCCCACTCCTAGGAGAAGCAGCATGTGCTCAGGCAGGTGGCCCTGTACATGAATTCCATGTGCTACATGTGCCTGGGGCAAGGGGCTGCCAGGGGGAAGGAGCTCGCCTGGGTGCAGCTCCACAGCCCCCCAAAACTGGAGGGCAGAGGTCCCTCTCCTGGGCAGCTGCCTCCTCTCAGGTCCTTGATGGATCAGAGATCTCACTGCCCCCAAATCCAAGACGGTTTCTGGATCACTGGTGGGCAGAGCTGGGGCCCTGGAATCTGGGAGGAGAAAAGGGCATCAGCCTTTTCAGCCAGGCAGGAAGGTAGAAGGCTAGGGGGTGGGGGAAGTCAGGACTGGCAGCCCACAGAACCCATTTGCCTCCCTCCCCACCAGGACTAAGGCTCTCTTGCACATGCCCAGTATGCCCTGGATTTGTGGCAAAAGGCAGGCCTGTTCCTGGCACCCCCACTTAAAGGGCCAGTGCCCTGCATGGTCACACTTGGCATGGACAAGTGTGTGCACAAGTGCCCGTGTCTAAGCATTCACACACCTGCCTCCACATGCCCACAGTCCTTCTTCAGATATTCCTCCCAGGGAGGCAAGACGGTCTCCTTTTTGCTTTCCACCATTACTGCCCTTGCTTCCCTTTCAACCCTCTTTTATCTCTTTGTAAGCACTTTATTCCCGGTGGAGTACCCAGGGGGTCTCTCCTTCCCTCCACCCCCATTTCTGTTGAACTTCTAGAGCAGAGTGATTTTTGTTTGGGAGCTTCTCAAAATTCAGGAATCTTTTGGCCTGGACTTTAGTCCTTGAGATCTGACATCAACCCTGTAATTTTATATCCAAGTATAATACAGGTCTAAGACCCACAAAAATAAATGAGGGGCACACCACCAGTAAATATCATGGGGGTTCTCTTGTTTTGCATCTCCATACTTCCCAATTAAAGGCTGAGAAGGGCAGCCACTTGGATGGTAGAGACTCTCTCTGGAAAGGGCAATGGGTCAGAAAGGGGGAAAAAAATGAGATCTCCCAACTCTATGGGATTTCCCTGGCCTCTCCTCAATAAGTTATTTTGCTGAAAGAGGTTAGGGCTCTGGGTCTTCAATACATTGCCTGAGACTAGAACAATGGTTGGTTTTTAGGGAGCTGGAATAGGAAAGAGGGAATAGGAAGAGGGAGTGGGGCGGAGGGATGGGGGCCAACTGAAAACCAGAATTGTAGTTCAGATCCCCTGATGGAATAAAAAGACCACACTGCTCCTGGAATCAGGAAGACCTAAGTTCACATTCCATGTCAGACTTAGATGTGTGACTCTGGACAAAGTCACTTAGCTTTCTCAGTCTTGCTGTGAGGATGGAAGTTCCTGCATAGCAGAGAGTTTTTCAAAACCCCAAAGAGGTGTATGAGTAGGTTGCAGTTTTAATCTGAGCTATGCTTAACCAGCTAGACTTTATAAGGAGTTTCATTTAAACCCCAATTTCAGCTTACAAAGCTTTTCTTTGCATTTATGAGGGCTGATTTACATTTCCCCACCTATGGAGCAGCTAGTTAAACATTAAAAAAAAGCCATCATCCGGTCATCTTCACAGTGGTGGGTGTTAAATGTTCTCTCAGAGTACTCATCTCTGCTAGTTTAGTGGAATGATAATCTCATGTCTCTAAAATGAAGAAAGTGTTGAACAAAAAAACCCCTCTCTTCTCATAGCCTCCCTTACCTATCTTCCAATCTTGTATTATCATTGACCATGGACCTCTTCACAAAATGTTTTTAAATAATGATGGAAGGAAAAAATAAAATGTAATCCCATCCAAGTTTATAAGCACCCCCCTAAAAAATCTGTCAATAGATAGTAGAGTCCAGGTTAATAACAATACTAATAATCTATAGGATCCTTCAATGCCCAAGTTTTTTTTTCTAGAGAAGCCCTCCCCCACACACACACTGAATTCTGGTGGCCTAGCCCCCTAAAATCAGGTTCCTGGAAGGAAATCTGTCAAATATCATTTCTGCTCCCCTTCAACCCTGGGAGAACTGAGAACAGGGCAAGCCAGCTTGGTCCATGTCAGAGGAGTACTTAGGCATGGGGATGTCTGCTAGTCTCCTGGTCAGGAAGGGACCTCCCTTAGCTGGTCTTCCTTCAAAGGAAGACAAGCAGGTTAAAAAGAGTCTAGCAATGGCCTCTGCTGCTGCATGTAGGTGGGAGGGGGGGGACTTTAACCACCTTCCCAATGGGGTTGTTTCAGGAAGCTAGAGAGAAGGAAGGTAAGTGTTTGTGTGGGCCTGGAGGTGGGAGGCAGAGAAAGAACAAGCTGGTCCCTCCTTTCCTGTAACCTTGGCTACCCTGCTAAGGACCAAACAACTCACCTTTCCTCCTCCAATGCTAATGAAAGCTTTCCTTTTAAAGAGCACAATTTAATCCCTACGACATCTTACTTAGATAGGGGCTGGGGTCCTGTCTAGTTACCCTTCAGCTCCACTTCCATCCCACTCATCTTAATCTACAGCCCTTTTCTAATACCTCATAAACACTCACCTAAATCCCCTGTTAATTCCCCTACTCTCTCCCTTCCTAGCTTCAGCCAATTCTTTCAACCATAATTCCTTCAGGGTAAAGACTGTTCTGCCATTCAGTCCCTACCTCTATCAGACTTCCTCAGTGCCCAAAGTCAAGTCTCCATCCCCACCTCCTCAGGGATAGCTTCTTCCTCCACCTTCTTTCCTCTGTAAAGTCCCCTGTTTAGGTATGGCCACAGAACAAAGGGAGAATATATATTTCCCCAGCATTTCTTCCCAAGGGTACAGCTTTGCTTTGTCTGGAGAACCCAGAGAGAATGACCTTTGATGCTCTGGTCTCCAGTGAGAGGATCTGCCACCAGGTCAGTGCACCATCCTGAAAACTGTCCCAGGTAGGTAGCAGAGCACCAGTGTCTAAGTGCTGGGTGACTCAGCACCAGATGACCCACTGACTCGTCAGCAATTCCAATTATCTCCCTTTTCTGAGCTGTCTCTTGCCCAATACAGTCTCCCTAATTACCTTCAGGAGAAGGCAGGTCTCTCCAGAGTTTATCTGGGGGGTTCAGGGTATGGAACTGGGTCAATCTCCTGCTTTGGCTAGAACAAGAGTTAAAGTAAACCTTCGGCCCTTTTTTTGGGAATAGGCTGATTGCTCATTCTGAAAGGATTACTACAATAGGTCTTAAAGGAACAACTAGACAGGAGTGGAAGTAGTACAGTGGAAAGCATGTGATTGAGTTACCAGCAGATTGGGGTTCAAATCCTGATAGCACTTACAAGCCTTGTGATCTCAGGCAAATCATTTAAACCCAGGTGGGCTTCAGTTTCCTGATCTATAAAATGAGAGTACTGGATTTAGTGCCCCTGCCAGCTTTCAATCTCATGGCCATCCCTCTAATCCAGAATAGCCTGATCCTGAAAGGGAGGGCTCTGCCAGGAGGGGCTGATCTCAAAGGTAAAAAGCAGACCTTGTTTTTGCTGCTCTTCTGTCCTGAGCCAACAATCAAGTTCCACCCAAGGAACAGACCCGACCATAACCTCACTGTTCCCTCCCATTCCTCTCAATTATGTGCACTAATTCAGACAAGGTGATCAGGACCGATTATGGAGATGATAAAAATAGCATGTAGTCCAATGCTGCCCATTCAACTGTGAATGGAATGATCCCCATATAAGTTCGTACCAAGGATCTTCCCCATTAAAATCTCAGCATCTTTGCCAGAAGAGAACGTTTCATTGAATGTATTTGCATCCCCATGCCTGTCACACAGTAGGCATTTAATCAATGTTTGCCAATTGACTTAAGGGGTAATTGTCACCTCTTTCTACTTCTGTAGAGTAGACCACCTTTTCTAGGGCTTCCCTAATTTCCTAGGGACCTATATTTAAAAAGCATGTCAAAAGACAAGGGATGGAATATACCTGTAATCTCCAAATGGTAAGGGGAAGGCAAGCAAGGAAGTCCAGGTTACTCAGTTTATTCTAATCTCTCTTTGCATAGCTGGCAGCTAGGTGGCATGGTAAATAGTAAGTCTGGGGTTAGGAAGACCTGAAATTCAACTCCTAACTCAGACACTTACTAGCTAAGTGACTGAGGGAAAGTCATTTAACCACTGCTTGCCACAAAATTTTTATCATTAAATTGGATTTAAATATTAAATAGCACCTACCTCCCGGGATTATTGTGATGAATTAATAAGGCAATATTTGTAAAGTACTTAGTACAGTGCTTGACACAAAATAAGCACTCTCTAAATGCTAGATATTATTATTATCATTGCATAGTGCAAAGGTTCTGATATCAGCCTCATTTTCTTGAAGGAACACTAGGGGAATGGATGGAGTAGATCATTACCTGGGTTTCTCTCCATCACCTAAGAAAGAAGTGATTCTGGTCCTAAGTCCCATTCAATAAGTCTTAGCCCAAGTATCCATTAGCTCAGAGAAAGCCAGACCTCCTTGGGGACTGAGGTGGGGTCCCAGTAGAACAATTCTCATCCCACCTGGAGGTTGACAAGTTGGGTCTGGGTATGCTTTCACATTCTGCTCCTTCCCATGGAGGAAACAAAGCACTCCCCCGATGACCCAACCCTAAAGATGTCTCCATCACACAAGGCTATCTGGAGGGTCCCAGCAGAGTCTATGGTGCAATTTCTACCCAACTGCTCTTTGCCCTCATCAAGACACTTTAATTTTACTACAGAAAAAAAAAAAAAAAAAAAAAAAAAAAAAAACAGAACAAGGGACAGCAAGAAAACAAACTTAACTTGTCTTCATGGAACTTCGACTCTGGGTGGGGCAGCATGCTGGAAAAAGAAGGAGAAGTTCAAACCTGGAACTCTGCTCCCAACGGTCCCTGTCCAGACCCAGGCCTTGAGCTCCAGAGTGTGCCGGAGGGGGGCACCCCTGGGCCACAGTGCTGGGCAGCTTCTTCTCCCTCCCTCTGAGTCCACCCTGGGGGGGTTAGGAGCCTGGGTTCTCTCCAGGTCCATTGCCTTCTCGGCCCCACATCTCATTCTCCCGGCGAAGCCTCTGGTTCTCCATCTTCAGGCGTTCCACTTCAGCTGCCAGTTCCTGGGCCCGCTCACAGGGGTGCGGGCCCAGGGGGTTCCGCTGCTGCTGCAGCCTCCGTGTCTCCTCCTCGGCTCGCGAAAGCCGCTTCTCCAGCTCCAAGTAGTCCCGCACCAGTTCCTGCTTACTCCGGCCCTGCAGGCTCTCTACGTGGTAGTGCTCATAGGTTTCTGAGAAGTCTCTCTGGAGAAACTCTCCCTGAGCTTTCCCTCTCCCATCAATGTCCCCAGTCCCCCCATCTTCCTCCTCCCATCCAGAACCCTGGTGGGGGGCTCCCTGGGGGTTCCCTAGGTCTGGCTCCTCAAGGTCATGGTCATCCATCAGGAACTGAGTGGTATTGTAGGGTGCTACAGCCTGCCCCTTGGCAAACATCTCCTCTCGAACCCTGGAGGCCCGCTGGCTCTGCTGCTCATCTCTTTGCTGCTTCTCGGCCCAGCTCAGTTCCAGGTAGGGCCGCCATCCATGCCTTTTGCGTTTTGAGGACCTCCGCCTGTGCTTCCTTCGACCCAATGCCTCAGCAGAGCCACAATCTGGGCTCTTGGCTTGGGATGTTCCATTCGATTCATTGCTGCCATTGCTGGGTTTTGCCGGCTCTTTCCATTCTGATGGGCTATCCATCCCAGGGGTCAGGAGCCGACAGCCACCAGAGTCAGGGGGCTCAGGTGGTATACTGGGGCTGAAGGGGTTCCCAGAGTTCTAAGATTAAGGAGAAAAGAGAGGGGCAGTATGAGAAATGAGACAATTAGACATTGACTGGCCTGTGGCCTTAGGACAGGAAAAGATTGCAAAGAAGGGGCATTCAAAATCTGCAAGTGTTATTTGAAGAAAATAGGTACAGAAACATGCAAATAAATTTGTTAAAAAAAAAAAAGTAGGGCAAGAGAATAAAAAAGAAATCAAGGAGCAAGCAGAATTCTATTTGGGGGTAGAAAAAGATGAATTGGGCTGGCTGAAAGCAGATGTTTATTTTCTTTAAGAAGGGTGATTCTGCAGCAAAATCCTCCTCAGTGAGTAGTGGTGACTGTCAGGATGGAGAAAAGGAAAACAAATAATGAGGCAGGGTATTTTGTGAGTATGAGAGACTAGGAAATAATTTATTCAGCTAAGTAAGTGTCTGTCAAATAAGGAGGCACTCCCTCATTTATGTTGCTGTGAAGAGAATGTGTGCAAGATGTAAACTGCATTGTAGTGAATATATAAGGTGCATATGAGGATACTCAATGTGCGTGCATTGAGTGTTTGTAAATACAACATATAGATAAATAGATTATATAAATTTGTGTGTGCAAGCCTCTGCATGGGAGAATATGCTGAAAAAGTTAGATGTGTCCTTAAGGATGCTGGAGGGGAGCTAGAAGGACTGAGTGAGGGGATATATGAGTATGGGGATATTATGAGGTTCTCAACAACATATTAATTATCATTTTAACATATAGAAAAGAATTCAGAGGAACTGATATGATCTCTATCAAAAGGGTTCCTTCCAAATGACAACTTGGAACTTCCTCATCTGGAAAAAGCAAGTCAGGTAAGGTATATTAGGATATCACCTTTTTCCAAGCCCTCCAGACGAGTGTCCCTATGCAAATTAGCTCCTTCACTTCAAGCTAGCCTTATACCTCTAAATGTCCTACTGTGGCACTTTTTTCTTCTTCCAATACCTCCACCAAAAAAAATTTAATATTAAATATGAACCCTGGGCTGGATTATGTGTTTATGTGGTAGAAGGGGGAGAGGGGTGTTTCCCCGTCAGGAGATGATTTAGCTTTGGGAATTCTACAAGGGGATGGAGAGGGGCCAAAAACTGGAGGACTGTATAACATCACAAGACATGTTTTTATATACATATAAGGGAACGTAACAGATCACAGACTGAAAATTCCTTCTTTTATTATTTATTTTAAATCCCTCATTTGACAGAGGAGGAAACTGAAGTTTGGAGTGGCTGTGACTTACCCTAAGTCACTCTGACAGTTAAGTAGCACAGTCTGGCCTTGAACTCAGGTCTCCAGGGCCTTAGTTAACTCTCCTCAAATCCAAAACAAACTTCAGAGACACCACTCCTGTGGGATTTGGCCCCCTCCCCCACAAAATGGGGTGATCTGCTCTTTCCCACACCTGGCCAGGTCTCCAGAGTTATGTTCTGGGGATGCGCTACACATTATCAAGTGTCCGTCCCTTTCAGACATTCAAAGTCAGGACTTGGGTCTGGATCATTCTCTTACCTCTGTCTCCTCCAGGTTAGCACCGGGTTCAGGAAGGCTCCTTCTTCCAGGAGATTTGGGGGTAGTGATGGGAGGAAGATGTCTCTCCTATTGGAGCAGAAGCTTCTCTATGAAGGTCTTGCTGTAAGGGAGAACAAAACAAACGCCTTATCCCTAAGCTCAAGGGCAGATTTTCCTCCCTTTCCCTCCCAGTCTCCTGGGACTCCCTCCGAAAAGGGAAAGGAAGCCATTTTGTGGCAGGTAAGCCTGAAGAGAGCCAAAGCAGAAAGAAGACTGAGAATGACCTGGGGCCTGAGGGAAATCATCCCAGCTTCTTCCCACACCCAAGTTGAGGAAGGGTCACATAAACTGGGCTCACAAGCCCGATTTCTCCCCAGGGCCGATTTCCCAAACAAACACCGGGGTTAAGCCCTTCTAACCCTCTAATTGCAGAACACTAGAGACTCGCATGGGGTGGGGAGGTAAAGTGGGGATATCTGCCGCAAGCCAAGAGCTGATGACCACGTCCTCCTTGCACTGCTAACCCAACATGACATTTCTCCATATGCGCAACGTTTAAGGGGGAAGTGGGTGGAACTGGCATGGAGGTCGCCCAGACATTGCCCGTTAGCACCACCCTATACTAGGAGGTAACAACGGCAAGGAGCTGGGTAGAGGGTGGGTAATAAATTAAAACCGAGGGACCTCAGGTCAGGGGAGGAACAGTAATCAACAGAACAAGAGGGAACCGAGATGAGAGGATTGTGATGAGCCTCCTAAGCGAGGATCCGGTCTGGTTGCAACAAAGGGGACACGGGGAGAGCCTAGGGTGAGGACTAGGCTAAACATCCCACTGCTCAGGGGACACTTCCGCTGACGGGGCTCCCGTGACCACGGAGACCACTTCTTTCTGACTGGGGGGTGAGGAGGTGAAACCACCTTCTCCAGGAAGCTCGGCCTCGCCCATCGCCAGCATGGCTAAAGGCGTCGGCGTCCATGCTAGCAAGGCCCAGGCCCTGTTTGCTCCTGGCCCCTGGCACCGGAAGTGGAGAGAAAGGGGAGGAGAAACTGGAGTCTGAAAGTTCAGAGCGAAAACCCCGTGCATTAGGTAGCTGCATTCCCCACAACACCCAATCCCCTGGAAGGGATGGCGAGGCTTAATTCTACAGGATGACGAGATGGTTGAAGATGGAGCTCTGAAAACGTAAACTGACCTATTTGTTGCCAAGGGCTGCCACGCACGACAACGGCTCGGTGTCTGCGTAGCAGCCTCCTGTCTGCAATTCCTATTGCCTAAGCCCTGTATCTTGCAGAGAATTCAGCAACAGCCCCAGCAAGCCGCAAGAGCGCGAGGACGTCGGGGAACGAGGGTGGGGTGGGTGGGGAGACCGTAAGCCGTGACGCCTGCTGGGGATTGTAGTTTATCTAGTCAGAAAAAGAGGAACAGAATCCCGTTCACTTCCACAACCACGCCTTAAGAACTTCAAAACCCAGCAGTCCCAGTTCAGGCGCACCGCCTTTGAGTCTCTGATTGGTCAAATGCCCTCGTCGCCATGCCCGTCTCTGCCACCATTCGTTGGTGACGAATTGAAGGCGGGAACAACTCTTTCCCGACCCAGTTCAAGAGCCTATGGATGGAGTTAAGCGTTCCTGGACTGGAAATAGATCCGAAAGTGGAATGGGGGTGGGAGCGAAAGGTTGAAAGATGACTGGCGGGACGCGCCTGGGGCGCATGCGTGTGCGGAGGGATTCGTGTCCCGGGAGGGAGGGAGGGAAGAAGGGTGGGGAGGGGAGGGGAGGGGAGGCGAGGGAGGAGGCCGGGAAGGCGGGCGAGGAAGAGTCCGGGCCGCCGCCATTTTGGGCTGGGAGGAGGTAGCGGAGGGAGTCGCTGCGCTGTGAGAGGACCCCCGTGGGGGGGCGGGCCGGCCGCGGGGAGAAGCCTGGCCATACGGGGGCTGCTCCAGGGGATGGCGGGGAGCGGCCCCCGGGGACAGAAAGGGAGGGGGTGGAGAAGAAGGACCGACCCCTGGGCAGGGCCGGGCCTGCGGCCTCGCCCCTTACAGAGCCCCGGGCCGCCCTGCGCCTCCGCCGATTGACCAGGGGCCTAGGAGAGGGCTCCGACCCGGAGCGGGGCGGCGGGGGTGAAACGCGATTGGGTCCCCAGCCCTCGCAGCGCTCCCCCGGCCCTCGCGGACAGGCCTAGCGGCCTGGGGAGGGTCTCCGGGGGCAGCCCCGCGCCCAGGCCCCTGCCCCGCCCGCCAGCCCAGTGCAGCTGCCTCCCTACCACGAAACCCTCCTGGAGCCAGCCAAGGGGTGGGGCGGTTGGAAACCTTCTGGAACCCACTGCTTGGGGGATCTCCAAGCACGCTCCGGGCAGGACCTCCACCCCACCCCACCCCACCCCCTCCATCCCCGTCCAACCCCAGCTTTCTCTGAACATTTCCCCATGTCTGCTTAGAACCAGCTTGGGGGGGGTGGAGGGGCACGGGATGACCCTGAAAGTTTGATTTCCTCACATCCCCCCTTCCCAAATAACATCCACCTACGTAACTACAAATGAAATTG